>NC_045484.1:5631125-5947308 GCF_009650955.1 Corvus moneduloides | reverse complement strand
ATTGGAGAGAGTGGGATGGAGGTGGAAAAACCCTGAGCCCTGGTCTTGCAGGACTGTGGGTAATGGTACCAGAGATGTGGACCAGCACAGCCGCTTGCAAAGCAACTCAGTGGCAAAGCCAAACTCTGTCAGTGGGTTGTGAAAAGGAAAGATGTGACCCATCTCACGCTCTGGCCCTGGTTAAAAGGCTTCTCTCACCTGGTGTCTCTTTGGGGAGTAAAACAAAGCAAAAACAGAATCAGAACATCGAACAAACAAAACTCCTGCCTAAGGAGAGGAAGAACCAGAAGGTCCTTCCCTGAAGCCTGTCCCTGTCTGTGCCAAGGGTCTCTCCTTGGACTTGGGTAGCAGAGGACATGAGGTCTCTCTACCCCTATTCAGCCTGGGGCCTGAAAGAGCCCTGAAGTGCTCTCCACTTCCATCCATGTGAGATGGCTGAGGCTCCTCCCTGCCTCCAGGGAGTGACAGCAAGGGCTGAGGAGAGCCATCAAAAGTCATCCTTCCAATCAGCCCTCTGCCTGCTCCCTGCCTCCTCTAAGGCTCTGCCAAAAGGCCTTTCATGGCATTACTGTGTTTGGCTGCTCCAACTCCAGAGCCCTGCCTGGCCACCCTGACTCCAGCCTGAACCCAGGGGCTCCCTTCCCTCTGCTTGGCCAGTGTGGCTATGGAGGTGAGACATCCCCCAGCCGCACCACACATCCAGTTAGCCAGGTAAAATCGAGGCTTTTACTGGCTCTAAACCAGAGACCTGAAAGCGTGCCTGGCCCCTGGCAGTGGAGCCTGTCCTGCACCCAAGGAGGTGATGCTTTCTTGCTCACATCCATAAACCCTAACCTTGGGGTAGAAACCACAAGCACAAGGTGCACGGTGGCCAAGAGAGGTCTGCAAAACATCTGGAAGCACTTGAAAGGAACTGGTTTTGAGTGTTGACCTGCAAAGCTCTTCAAGGAATTGTCAGTGTTACCAACAGCTGTGTTTATGACCCAAGTAGTTTTTCTCTTTTAAGAGCAATTTACTGCAAGGAAAAAGATTTTTTTTTTTCCTGGAAAAAGAGCTTTTCAAGCAGAAAATACATTCAAGGAAGATTTTGATTCAAGTCTTGCTTGGAAAGCTATCATCACTGAGGCCAGCACATCAGAGAGGCCTCCTCCTTCATAGGGCCAATTTTGGGCAAGATATCAAGGAAGGAGTGGAAAGTGAAAATCCAAGGGGCAACTCATGCTGAGCCTATTCTCACGTCACATCCCAGCATAAACCCTCAACCCTCTCAACCCTAAAAGACCATGTTATCGCTCCAATACCCAGTCGCATTTGCCCACACACTCCTAACAACAGATGTCAGCAGTGATCCAGGCTGTGCAGATCCACGCCACCATGCCACACGGAGTGGCAGCTCTCCCCCTCTGGCTGCTGCTCCCACCACACCACGAGCACCGCCCCTCTGCCACAAAGGAGCCTGTTACCTGCTCGTACTTCTCCAGCTCCGTGTGGTAGATCTGTCGGATCTGGGAGAGTTTGGCTCTGTAGTCAGAGTGCTCCACTGAGTTGTCGGAGCCAGCTCCTCCGGATGCGGCAGCGGCGGCAGCAGCAGCGGCCGAGCCCCCTCCTTTTTCGGGGCCTGCCACCCCTTCGGCCAGCAGCATGTTGTCTAACCTCATCAGCTGGGGGTCCGTGGGCTCCTCCTCCTGCGCCCCCCGGATGCTCAGCACTGCAGGAGACACAATGGGCAGAGGAAAGCCTGAGTCACAACCAGGGCTTAACTCAGGGAAGCTCATCCCAAGTTGGACTGACCCCATCAGCAGGGGTTTTCTTCCTTCCCAACAGGTCCCCCAACAGGCAGTCTGCATCCTGATGCTCCAAGGACTCATCACCAAGCGCAGTTACTTGGCTTCCAGGGGCACTCCAGCTCCCTGCTCCTCTCCCTACCTCTTCCCCTCCTTCCCACAGGACAGAAGTACGGCAGAACTGGCAGCGAGCTCACCACACAACTAACCCAGAAAGCCACACTTTCTGCTCAGACAAGCAGCAAAACTCCTAGCAGCAGCAACGAAAAAATCCCAATAAATGTACCCATTCTTGCTGCCAGAAGCGATAGGGACCATATCCCAACTCAAGCACGAGATGGGAAGTTGGAAGTCTCTAGCCCTGATCTCATCTTGCTCAGGGGTCCTCTCATGTCACCCAACATGTCATTTACATCAACCCCAGATGGCAGAGAAAGACACACAGAGCCCAGGGCAACTGTGCCTTGGTTTCCACATCTTGAAATACGGACAAGGGAGAGGGCTTGAAGTCCATGCTTTAAGCCACACACTGGGAACACATGCAAAAAAATGTATAAAATAAATTTTATTATTGGAAAAAATGCCTTTTCTTTAAGAATCCAGTCGTTCCACTGATGTCTAAACCATGCTGAGAAAAGGAGCAACAATAAATTAATCCTCCCAGAGTGATTTTTCAAAAAGAGAATCTTTCTCCCATCTTTGTGCTCCCTGCTTAAATAACCACTCCAAGTAGAAGTTCTCCTGTGAGGGCTTTCCTGGAAAAACAACATGGGAGCATCCCAACTGCTTGGGATGTCCCATGCGTGAAAAATGGAGGTGCCCTATGTGCTCCCGCCACGGTCTGTGTTCAAACATGGACCGATAACGTCAAACTTCCACATGCACACACGCGCAGCTGCATAATAAATGACATAAAATAAATCCTTGATGAGTGAATAAAAAAGGCATTTCCTAAGGGAAAACAGTTGTATTTCCCCATCTCATTTGGTACAGGAGCTCTGGGCACATGCTCCTTGCACATCCAGAGCTGGGAAATGCTACGTGGATTTTGATAAAGTTGTCCCCACTGACATCTGAGATGAATTTGACCCCCACCCCAATCCGCAGCACAAACAAGAGCAAGTGATTATTCCTGTCACTTAAAATAAAAAAGCAGTGGAAGATCAGTTTGCAACAAGAAATAAAATCAGAGCAGCTAAAAAATCCCAGCAACCAGCAAGTATGGTCTTCCCCACTCAGCAGTAAGTTAAAGATACAGCTATTATCAGTATAAAAATGAAGTAAAAGACCCTGTTGAGAGGTTCGGTTAAGACTAAAAAGAGCTTTTTTAAAAAGCCTCAAAACCTACTGAAATTACTATTTTCAGGACATTTAATTCATTCATTTTATTTTATTCATACATTTGGATCATTTATTCATTCATGCATTTATTGATAATTTTGTGATGAAAATATGCACCGTCAACGAAGGTGGGAAGGTGGGCAGAAAAAAGCCCAAAACCAGTAAAACTGGAACTAACAATAAGTAATTCCACACTAGGGAGGATCATTTATATATGGAGGAATGAGGGCAGAGTGCCAAATTTGAAGCTGAGCCCTCAGGAGATAGGACCAGCATTGTCTCCCACCACAGGAGGCTTCCCGTGGCACCCAGCCACGGTAAATAGATACAAGGGGGGAGGACAGATTTCATCACAAAATTGGTTTGGGGTCTATGGTCCATAAACTGAAATATGAGGCAAAAGTAGCCAAATTCCTTAAAAAGAGAAGAGGAAAGTTGATAGGCTGCAGCAGGGAGAGAGACTTGCCATGAAAATAAAGAGAATAAATTTCTATTCTTCCAGTACAAAAAAAAAAAAAAAAAAAAATCAGTCAAATAAAGCACATCAAAAGCCCAAATACAAAAGGAAAGCAACACAGGTTAAAAAAAAATATATTAAAAAACACCTCAAATAAACAAATCAAAAGCAGAGTTGCCAAAACAGGCACATCTGGATTTCAAAAGGGAAATATTTTTAGATTAAAAATCTCAGGAATCATTGACCTGACAGGTAAGCACGAGTGATTAATTAGTTTATGTTTAGAGAACTGCTTCCTGATGAAAAGTGCTGTATATTCCCGGGAGCTTTATTCCTCTGCCACACGCACAGACCAGCACCCGCTGGGTGGGTGCATTCCCAGCATCTGATGGAGGGATGTGTCTCCCACTGCCCAGCCAGGGACTGTGCAGAGCAAGCCTGGGCTTGGCTGTTCACTCAGAATAAGGCATGGGAGTAAATAAATGGAAAGGCCAATGTGTCTAAGAAGGACTGATGCTGCTGATTTATCCCTGAAAGGTTGTGCTCAGCTGAGGAGAAGACAGAATGATTATTTCAAAGCTCCTTTTTTATCTTCCCAGTGCTGGACCCAGCTCCAACACACCTCCTGCCAGCATGCCTGGGATGTTGGGCTCCTCGGCAGCTCCGACCCTCCAAACTGCCCCGTGATGGGACGAGGCTCTGCTGGCTGGGGGGTTTGGGATGAGCTGGAACAGACAGCACCCAACGTGTAGTGCCTGGGCAGCCGATGGCAAAAGAACCCTGCTCTCCCACCAAATTAGAACAGAATAAACGAAGCAAAATGATCCTCAGTGGTCCAAGGGGCTACAGGCATGTAGGCATCCAGGCATCCCCAGGACCCCCCATTTGCTGCTCTTGATTAAAGATGGGAGAAAAAGGAAGAAGAAAAAGAAAGATAGCGACTGGCAGCCGGGGGGAGGAAAATTCCCGCAAGACTTTCTGTCCTTGGCTGCTTTCCTGCTGGCTCGGCAGCCTCTGGAGCCGTGGCGCCTGCCACTAGATGGTGCTCAGCCCTCGCCTTGGTCCCCTGCTGACCAAAACACGTTTTTGTATGTAAATACATACACATGCCAAAAAACAAAACAAAACAAAAAAGATTTTTTTAAAACCATTATCTACATACGGGTTCATTTTAAAAGCAAAGTCAAGGCACGTGCCCTGTCTCCGCTTGTACCGCCCAGCTGGTCACGGAGCGGCTCCGACACGTGCAGCTATCACAGGGTCTCACCATCTCCGATGGCAGCAGTGGCGGCAGCTGGGATCATGGAGCCACCAGCCTGCAGTCCAGTCCTAGTTGCCACCAGGGTCACAGAGACCCATTCCAGCAGCTGGAAAATGCCTCCCAGCTCGCATACTTGCTTCTTCTCCCTCCTGAGGAAGGGATCACAGCCACAGGGTTCAGACGACATGGACACATCCCAGGCCTGGGCTGGCTCAGTGGTGCGGCTGCAGTGCAGGACATGGGAAGTGGTGCCAGTACTGACCTCAGAGAAGCAGGTGAGAAGACAAAGCCAAAAACAGCTCCTCAGCTCCTTGCCTGCTTGCCCTGCGATTCAGGGACACAGGATGGAAAGTGCATTGAGCCACCAAAGCTTCCAGATGCTCCAAGATGCTTCCCACTAACGTCTCCAAGGAGCACCTGCAAAGCAGCCAGCTCCATGCTCATGTGAGATGTGCACCCCACATGTCCCCACACCTTGGCACCTGTGCCTGGTGTCCCCTCAGGTCATGAAATCTGAGGTATATCCAGTGTGGGGGGCACAGGGCAGGAGAAAGCGCCCTTGCCAGACACCTTTGGAACAGACACCATTCTAGGGATGGCCTGGGGCTGTGAAGATTCCTAAGAAATCCACAAAGGAGGGTACCAGACTCCTCTGGTGTTCCACACCACCATCCCCACCTTATTTACTCCATTTTCCTGCAAGCATTTTTCCAAAAGAATCGGAAAAGCATAGGGGCTGAGTACACAGTCATAACTCTTCTCCAAGGCCATGCCAAAATACTTCCACTTAGCAACTCTTTCCTCCAAACTAGAGGTGTGCAGGCAACACAGACAGAACTACACCACGAAGGCAATCAGGCATGCTGGGGGTGATGGCAGAAGCTTAGCAGGAGACTGTGGCTCAGCAGTGACAACAGCAAAGGACCTTCAAGCTCCATCTTTCTTCTAGAAAGGGCAATTTATCCTACCGTGGTCAGTGTCCTCAAGCTGAGGAGATGTGGGAAGCAGGGGGCTGTCCAAGCCAGACTCCCAGCATGGGATATACCCCCTCACAAGAGGATACAGGGTGTGGCGGTAAGACACGACGCCAACCCAGGTTGTGCCAATGAAGGAATGGGTCCCCCAGAGCCAGCGCAGCTCTTTCTCTGCTGACTTCAGCAGTCAAAAGTGCGGTCCTGTGGAATTTCTGTGACTGCCTGGTTAAGATCCCCTCTGATGACATGAGCTGGCAGTTCCTCTGCAGCCCCATTTGCTGACACTACCAGCCAAGCGCTGGAACCAGTGGCTGGGCATTTAAACAAACCCACCCTAACAAAGAAACCTGCTGGGTGGTTTTAATGAGTTCAGGAGGAGCGCTTGCCCTCCCGCCCAAGCTTGGCTGCTTCTGGATGGGTTTTTTCATGGTTGTTTCTGCCCATTCCCAACTTGTTAAATTGCCTTTCCAGGGGGACAGTTTAAAGGAGAAGGAGATTTCAAGTAAATGATTGCAACTTATCTAAAATAATGTGCTACTTAGCATTGGAGACAAGCATCCTGGCAGGCAGAAATGGGAAGCAGTGCTGGAGCAGATGGGAGTAATTACGTTGTGATTTTTAGAAGGGTTTTCTTTCCTGCCTCCACTGTGCCTAAGATGTACTGGGAGGGGGGAACAACCCACCCAACAATGGAGTTTCAGGAGAGGCAGACAGACAATTCCTCTGTCAGGCTGTAAGGGGGCCTTTGGTATGACTTTCTCATGGAGAAACCAGAGATGTCCACCACTGGCGGAGCACTTCTGGCTGCTCGCTCTGTCCTCTCGCATGGCCTTAAGTGGGTGAGATGCCTCCTTCCCCACCAAGGCACTCATCTTCCCCAACAACACCCAACCCAGACACCAAAGTGTAGCTCAAATCCTTTCCTGGGACAGAGGCTGCCCGTGAGGGTGGTAAAGACACGACATGGCAGTTTCTCCCTGGGACCCCCAAAATGCCTCCACACACCCATGCAGTGTACAGCTTGGCTTTGAAACACACCTGGACATCAGCTCTCTTCCAGCCTCTTGCGATTTAGGATTGGCAACATTTGCCTGGGGAGACCCAGCTTCAGGAGTCACACAAGC
This sequence comes from Corvus moneduloides, assembly GCF_009650955.1. Taxonomy (NCBI): domain Eukaryota; kingdom Metazoa; phylum Chordata; class Aves; order Passeriformes; family Corvidae; genus Corvus; species Corvus moneduloides. Next base: position 5,940,367 of record NC_045484.1, on the reverse strand, counting down.
TCACTGGAAAACGTTGTTTTCTTTGAACGTATTTTTTTACAGCTCCAGGTCTAAACAACAGCCAACAAACACAGGGACAGTGCAATGCCAGCAAATGCCCCTCCTAACAAAACCAGTAACTAATCACCTTATTTTAAGCCTATCTCAATATTCCCTGGAGCCTGAGACTACATTTGTGAAGGTTGAGGATCAAAAGCACTGAGCTTGGGACAAGAATACTCCCACGTGCCTCATGTCTGAGGAAAATTGTGGATACAAATATGCTGCTAGCAAGAATTTCTCTTGCTTCTTTCCAGTCCCGTGAGATATTTTTCTCTCTCACGGAAGAGATTAGTAGAGTTCTATAAGCTATGAAACACCTGCAGCCTTGCAAAGCCTTGTTTATGGTACAGTAGAAAAATATTTTGACAATGGATGTTTTAGGATTTTAGCCAATCACCCCAAGGGGTGGCTGATCCCTTGACCAATTAGACTATGAAGAAAAAAGTCTATAAAAGAGTTTGTAAAATAATTAAATAAATCAATCTTGCTGCTCAATTCCTGCCTGCTGGATCTCTCCTCTCCTCCCTACTACTGCAGGATACCATGATAGACAATTACACATTCAGGGACTGCATCTTCCTCATACTTGTATGTGTAGTTGCAAACCAAGTCAGGAGAACTGGGTTTTGCTTCCTTGGCTGATCCATGATGCCATAGGCTTGCATTGCTCTTCCCAAACTTTCTCTGTGCAGGTAAGTCCCCAGACTACATGCACTTACCTAAACTCTTGGGTTTTCTCCTATCCCAGTGTATTTGCAGCCTACTTTCTTCTGAAACACAACAAGGAAAATCCAGTGTCTTGGATCTTACCACAGAATCCTGGAATGGCTTAGGTTGGAAGAGATCTTTAAGATACCTCATTCCAACCCCCTGCTATGGGCAGGGACACCTTCCACTATCCACTATTGGCCATGTCCAACCCGGCCTTGAACACTTCCAGGGATGGAGCAGCCACAGCTTCTCTGGGCCATCTGCCAGGGCCTCAGCACCCTCACAGTCCTCTCTTTAAACACAAAGTTGCCTTCAATATCCAATGCTCAGAAGAAACAAACTCTCAGAGCTTTGTGGAGGTTACTACAGCACCCCGGCTGGGTCTTCACACTGCCAGGTCAAAGGTCCACATGATGCAACAGAAATGCCTTCTTGGCAAAGCACACAGTATCCACCTTAAATGGGAATCACAGTCTTCCTAACAAAGGTGGAGCACTTCAGTGTCAAGTAATCACAGGAGTTTTAAACCTTGGTTGAATATATTCACTATGTTTACGCAAAGCCACTGAGAAAATCAACATCAAAATGCAATTACCTATTTCCAACATAAACAGAAGCTGGAATTTCTAAATACACAGACACACGCCCTTCCAGGGAGCAGCAATTAAGAGAAGTTCATGGTTTTTTCTTACAATTGACATTAAAGTTCCCCTCCTCACTTCAACCTTTCCAAAACTTACAAATGGATGAACAGATTTTTGCTCAGATTTTCCAAACAGGCTGCCATGAGATGAAGCATGGAAAAATTCAGCTGGCAAAATGGCTTTTTGTGCATCTACTTTTTTATTTATTTCCCAGAAAAAGGAGGAACTGTGTGAAACCAGTGGGCCATTTCTGCCACCAATTTTCACTGTCTAAAGCCATAAAACAAACCAAAAATCCCAGCAACAAATCAAGAGAGAGGCTTGTACCCATAAGCACTGCAAAGACACCCCGGATCATTGTAAATCCACCTCCTCCCCCAACACAGGAGTGTCCTTCAGGGCTCTTTGGAAACAAAGCAGAGAGATGCTTTTAAAGGTGGAGAAACATTCCTGTAGTCCATAAGACTGTGTTAAGATACTCCCACAGAGAGGAGCAACAGGTCACATCAGTTCAGAGTAATGGTCCATGTAGCCCTAGAGGTCAGCTCCAGCCATGGCCAACAAGCCCAACTGGAGACCCAACCAAGGCCATGACCAACAACAGAAGCATCGGATGCTCAGGTCAGCAGCACTTCCCCCAGATCCCTCCTACCCACCACCAGTTTGGAAACTTGCATCACAACTCAAATTCAGATCAATCAAAAATGCTTCCCGAATCAAAAATGAAATCGCCTCCCACTTCATTTTATCAATTTCCTCTCTCCCTCTCTCTCTCTCTTTCTTGTTTAAATAAAAATCTGGGTAATTTCAAACGAATTAAACTGCTTTAAAAAGATAACTTTGAAAAATAATAACTTCCCATTTTCTGGGGTGGAAGTGTCCAAATTATTTGATGAATCCAACACAAATTAAAAAAAAAAAAGGCTGCATTTCCCTCAAACCTTAACTTTGGGGTGTAGAAAACAGGAGAAGGGAATTTATCACATGCCAAAAAGTTTCTCAGCTCCCAGCAGCAGCTCTCCATCACTTCAGGAGGATGCAGCTTGGATGTGCCACAGAAGCTGCAGAAGAGAGACAATTACATAGTACTGGCAAAGAGTCTGCACCAGTTTTCTCCTAACCCAAATGCCAAATGAGCTGCCATAGTGAGTGAGGATCTGGCAGCAAAACGATCAGAAGATCTGGAAAATTATTACTGACATATTCTGTGGAAAAAATATCCCCCCCAAATTGGACAATGATCTCAAATAGCTGAAAAAAATAGAGCACAGTGTTGCCGTGATTACTGAAAACCAGATTCTCCGCAAAATGTGACTCCATGGGGAAGCTGAACGAACACAGATGAGCTCATCTCTCCAGTCCTTCCCTCTGTCCTGCTCCTGCTGACCAGTTTAGCTCATGGCTGGTAACTGAGCCTGGTATGGAAACTTCTGACACTGGCCACGCATGCCCAGTTATTGCTATGGTCAACTGAAACACTGTGGTTCAAATTTAAATATCTTCTGTTTTTCTCTTTACAGTCCTGATGCCAAAATCCATGTTTCCTCATGGATGCTTTGCTGCAGGCTGGTGGGCTTTGGCACCACGACTTCCAGCTGGAATTTTCAAAGCTGATATTCAGGGACAGATAGCACCTCTTGCACCACATGCGAATCGTTGAGCAGAGCGTTTAGCAGCAGAAAGCAGGCTGGAAGTGCTTCCACACATTAAAGACAAGGCAACCAGACCCTAGCACCCCACCAGTGGACAAACCATCTCTTCCCCTCCCACTCATAGCAGCCTCAAGCCTGCCTCTGCCATGTCCCACAAAGCACAAAACTCTCACAACTCCACCTAATTAAGCACATCAGCTTCCCCCACTAACACTGCAAACAACCCATCACCCCAGAGTCAAACTCTGGGCTCAGAGAGCTCAACACTGTCTTACTGGCACACTCTGTCCTTAGAAGAGCATGGATGAATTTTGGCCATACACAGGTCCCCTCACCATCCCACTGAGCACCTCACAAATTCCAAGGCTAGGCTCATGGTCTGGCCAGGAAGCAGGCTGATGCTGAGAAGCGATGCTGAAGCAATCCCACCCTCTTATCTCACAAATCAGTTTTTTCTTAAGCAGGGCAGGATTAGCAGGTTCCAGTCACAGCCTTGAATCATAATCAATCCCTTATCTGCATGGGCACATCTCAAACTCTCCAGCTGCACTGACCACACCATAAGGGAGAGAGGGTGCATGGCACCCAGCCTCCTCTACCCCACCAGGGCCAGGACCAACCTCCAGCTGCTCAGAGCAGCAGTGACAGGAGTTAGAAGGAAAGCAGATTGAGATTCAGCACTGCTCTGCTGCTGGGCCAGATTTGAGCAGAAGATGTGACCCAACTGACTGACCACAGGCTGGCCTGGCTCAGGGGAGTAGCATAAACCATGGAGAAAAGCTTCAGTCCCTCCAAAATAGCCTGTGCCAGGACTTCATCTTTTCCTGGTGGAGTTCGGGAGATGGACCTGAGTTCCCCACTGCAGCACCAAGAGAACAAATGATCACTGAGGGACAGAATAAGCCATCATCCTCTCTCCAGGAAATGAGGGGGACCTGGCGCTCCTCCCGCCTGGAGCCGCATACCAGCCTGAAGCATGGCTTGGACTTGGGGCTGTCTAAGCCCTGCAGGAACAAATCAGGAAACAAAGGACGGGATTGCTCCCAGGTCAGGTCCAGCCATAAAACCCCCTCCTCTGAACGGGGAGTTAGGCTGGGATCGGCTCAGTGCTTTGCATATGAATTCTCCTTGCTGAAAATAAATGGGTTCTTTGAATGAGCTGAATCTGTTAATGAGAAGCTGGGGCCTCCAGAGCTCCTCTGAGGACAAGGGTCCCACTTCAATCGCCCCAGGCTGAGCCCTGAAAGCAGAGAACAAACAAAGAGAGGTTTTCCCCCAGAAGAAAGCTGCCTTTCCAGCCTGCTCCCCTCTCCAAAGGTCATCTCCCCTGAACATACTGTCTGCAAAAGGCTGCTTGATGCACACAGTGGCTGGGGCATGACAGTCGTAAGTGAAAAAACTGGCAGAAGCCCAGGTGGAAAAGCTGCATTTCAGATCCCCTTCTCCTGCCATCCTTCAAAAAAGATGACCCATGAGACTCCATCCAAGGAAAGCTGGCTTGGAGCTCATCAGATAGCAATGTCTCACTCAAATCTCAGGTTTGCTAAATACTCTGAAGGTACACGCTGCCCATTACGCTTCTGAGAATGCTGCCACTCTGCTGCCAAGTTGATGGCCTTGCCATGGGCTATATTCAGGATTTTGTGCAATATAGGAGAGACTTTCCAGATCTTTGAGCCAAGCCATTGCAGGGAAAACACTCTTCCCTCCCTTTCTCTCTCCCAAAGTGGGCAGCACAGAACCACAACAGACATCTTTAGAAAAGCTGGGGACAAACAGGGAACTAACTGCTCCCACTGTGGAGGGCCCTGTGACCACATCCTATCCCTCCACTGCCAAGGGACCTCTGCACCTCCCACTTATAGGCATGCTCTCTGCCCAGAACCACCTTCCCATGTCCAGCAGCAACCTTCTGATGCATCCCAAGAGCTGAGTGTGGCCCTCGTCACTCCTCTGCTCACTTGAAGACAGCCTCATTCTCCAGTGCCCAAAGAAGGCGGCTGCAGGAGCAGAATATCCTCTTATTTTCTGGTGCATGAAAACAAGAGGGAAACAAAGGAGAAGGGAGAAGCAACTATTAAGCAAGGATTCTCCACCCAGGATAAAACCTCAGGGATGGGTTTTGCAGCAGGAAACCTACTGCCCTGGCCAAGGGGAGATGGCAACCATTGCTGAGTACGAGTGGATCAGAAGTGCTACCATGGGTCATAGCCTCCTCTGAGGTTCAGCCATAGTCCAGGCAGACAGGGTCTCCTCTTCCAGAAGCATTAAAAACCATCCCTCCACACATGCACTTCTTCCCAGCCATGGCAGGAGGCAATTCAAAGCCCTCTCCACAAAAAATCTGAAAATAAGTTATACACCTATGAGGATAGGTCAAGTGCAAAGCACAAGAAGCAACCATAACCACAGGTACCAGAAATCCCACCCCAACTCCTGTTGCATCCATTTAAATGCAACATATTCACCACTGGACAATTTCAGGCGCCTACTTTCAGTGTTACAGGTGACACCAAGATGACAGGACCAGACCCAGCCTCCCTGGAGCCTCTGTGCATGTCACCCCTGTGTGGTTTTTAAGTACCACAACTCTCCAGAACTGCATGTTCCTTTTAACTCCTTGCAGACTTCCCTTACACACAAGGTCAGTGGTGGAGTCACCATCCCTGGAGATATTTAGAAGACAGGTAGATGTGACTCTTAGGGGCTGTGTTTAGTGGTGGAGTTAGCACTGTTGGGTTAACAGATGGACTCTATGACCTTAAATGTCTTTTCCAACCTAAGTGATTCTATGATTCTGGGTATTTCTCTCCATGCCATGCATAGATCCCACCAAAACCTATCAGAATGCTCCTCCTCCATTTACTTGGTTTCCAAGCTTGTCTCACCCACAATGTGACAGAGAGGTGAGGTTTGCCCAAGCCTAGACACTCCACCAAGCTTCCATGGATAAGATGCTATCCTGAACCCAACTCTGCTGCGATCCAATGATGGCAGCAAACAAAGGAGCACATTTTTTGCATGATGCTCAGTCCCTCGCAGTCACCACACTGACCTGCTGAGCCTGGTGTCAAACCCGGTCCTTGCGCGCGCTAGACAAAGCCTGACTCTTTGAGAGGCAACAGCCGGTCGGCAGTGTTTTAAGGCCAGAAAACAGCTCTGAACATTCAGTTCCTTCTCTAAATAGAGGCCCCTTCTGTAAATGATCTGTTTGGACAGGAGGGAGAGTGCTGCAAGTCCAAGCGCTTGTGAAATAGGATCGGCTGTCTTTGCTCCTGCTCCATTCGAAACATGTAGGGGGAAGAAAGAAACCCAAAACTGGCAAGGCAAGACAGGAAGAGAGAGCCCCCGCACGTCCGCACTGCTGGGAGGGTGCAAGACACCAGAAAAAATGGGGAAAAAAATTAAAAATAATCAATTAGTAGCATTTCTGTTTCAAGGCGCCTGTGTGTGTTCAATTATATTCCACACAAGAGGCTGTTGATGCAGATTTCCATGCTGTGGGGCGCTGGTGTAACAGGATCCAGCTCTGCCTTCCACCTCGGACAACCACACTCAGGGCTTCGCCAGCGAGCTCACCCATTCCCATGGTCACAGGGGGCTCACACTCAGCCCCACAGGCCAGACAGACGGACACACAGCTCCCCCTGCTCCTGCAAGAGAGACCCTGCCAGAACCAGCGAGGAGATTAAAAAGGGAGGAAAAAAAAAATCTTTGCCTAACTCCGGCTGCGTCCGAGATCAAAGATCATCTCCAGTGAGGCCATCTGGTCCTTGTAAATGTAAAACCAAATTGAAAGCCCTGCCCTCACCTCCTTCGACTCCCTCAGCAATATTGCTTTTACCAGCCTGGATGGCCAAGGAGCTTGCAAAAGGCATCTGTATGTAATAGAGAGCCGCCATGCAGCTGGGCTGGAGGCTTCCAACCCCCCTTTTTGTTAATCACCAAGCAGAGGTAAATGTTTTCTTTGGACCTCTAGGGGCCTTTTTATTCCTAGGGCCTTTGGCAAGAGTCCATGGCAGCAACCCTGGGATGGAGGAGAGCTGCTCTGCATCCCCATTGCTTCTCTGTGGCTGCAGTCCAGGTTGCTGACCCTGTCAACAGGGACACACTGGGAGGGAAGATGACCCCACCACCCCAGCAGTGTCCCCACCACCACAGAAGCCATGCACAACCCTTCTTCCCCAGCCTAAGCAGGTTTCTCCGACCACCACTCCTGGCCTGGGATGCAAAGCGGGAGGCAGAGCTTGGTAAATAAACAGCTAGAAAGAGGACTGAACTAAGCACTTCCAAAAAGGGGACATCTGAGCCAAAAATTCCTTGTGAAAAACCCCACCACTGCCAACCCAAATACTCCAAGCTCGACTTGAAAGGCAAGCGGGATCCGCTGTCGAGAGAAGAAAGCTACACCAGAGACGTTGCAGGCAAAGAAGAGGCAGCTTGAGGAATTCTTACCCATCAAGCTTTATTGTGTTATTCCAACTAAGCACAGACAAAAAGACAAATCTCAGCTCCCTACTTTCATTTATAATTGAACCCAGTCCAGAAGGATGGAGCAAGTACCATCTGTAATGCAGAGTGCATTAGCAGCCGGCAGAATGAAATATTCAAATTACTGTAGGCTACCTCGCATTTCAATGACAGGGTTACAAAAACCTGACTTGTAAGTGGAGATCGGACTGGAAGAACAGAAAGTTTGTTTCTCCAGTGCATGAATTAACCTAACAAAATGTTACTTTCAGGAAAAAAAAAAGCATTTGCATGCATAATTCTGCAACATATCCCAACAGGCAAACGAGAAAAAAAAATATTATTCCATTTAGCTATCCTAATTGATACATTGTCCAGGGAGATGAAAGAACTCCTGGAAAAAAGGACAAGGTTCTTCCTTTTGGCTGAAGACACTGAATAAATAGACATAGGTGTGCACAGCACTTACCAGTACATACAGGTCCCATACACAGGAATGAGGGACAGCAGGAGTGTGCATCCCTGGGCTGTGTCGGTGCAATACCTGCATGGACTGCAGCCTTTTGATGTGTTGCACAATTTGAGTATGCAAATCACCCCTTGATTTTCGTGCTTGTGCCTGTGCTGGGATCCATTCGTTTTGATATCGTTAATCAGGGCTGCCGAAAAGCCTGACACAGTAAGTGGCTGTAGCCCCTAGCAGTAGTCAAGATAGAGTGACAGGCTCCATTTAAGATGTCACAGCATATAATAAAGTGTAAAACTATACTTAAAATAAACGAGATAGAAACAATAAACTTGACTCTGGCTTTGAACTTTCTGGGAGAGCAGCAAAGAGATGAACACATGCATGTGCAAGCAGGCACGGGCCTTGGGAGGCTGGAGGGGACAGTCCTCCACCAGCCTGCTGCCCAGGTGACAGCAAGGAGAGCTGCCTCCTCTGTCCTTCAAAGGATCCCAGCTTCTCAGCAATCCTAACATGACATCCAGTCTGCGTATGGGACATCTCTGGCACTTCTGGATATGGATGTAAAGGAGGAGGAGAAGGAGAAAAACAAGGAGTCGTAACTGGGGTCTGCCAGGGACCGAGGGGATGGCTAGGCCACAATGGGCATGTGACTCCATCAAGGAGAACACTGAAGGACTGAGCTTTGCTTCCAGCAGCTCCACAAAGAAAGGAATTACCCACCTGAATGGAGATCGGGACAAGCCAGTCCAAATCACTCTTCCATCCTAGGCAACCAAGGAACATCACCAGCTCCTGGCCACACTCCCAGGATGTCCCTTCCTCTCTAACCCTGGATGGCAATGCCAGGATGGGATGGAGAAGCAGCAATGTCCTCATCATCTCCATCCTGCACTTGGCCATGTGCCCCAGGACCAGGAGCCACAGCAGAAGCTGGAGCCCCTTCCTGGCAAGATGAGGATCAGTCCCATGCAAGGTGGCGGGGGGGAAATACTAAAAAAAGCCCCATTCCACTCCCCAAGTAACTTCTCCACACCTGAAAACCTTCTGAGTGCCCGACAGCAGCTCTCAGTGCTGAGACAAACCAGTCACTCTCTGTCCTGCTAAGCAGTTAAATTAGAGAGTATTCAATTAATAACAGCTGAATATTCTGTCACATTTAGGAAGATGTATGGTAAGACAAGAGAGTTGTGATGTCTGTGACAGAAATGATAAAAGTTCTCCCGACACAGGCTGGCAGATACTTGGCTGGAGGAACCGCTTGCTCTCATGGACTTCACTGTCATCACAGACACCAGGCCCAGCGCCTCCTTCAAAGGAGAGACACTCCAAATTGCATGGGAGAACCACTGCCAAAATGGCTTGCAGGCAGCTCCCTCCCACCCTCCTTCTGGAATCCATCTGAGATGCAGGGACAAGACCCTGGAGAAGACCTTGACCAAGAAAGGTCTGAGGCAGCACCTGCCAGCTACCACGTGGCAAGCAGCACTCAGCAGAAGCTCAAACCCTCCCATGTCACCTAAAGACCACCCCATAACACTCGTCCCAAGCTGCCTCAGTTTACCCTTCTGCAAAGGAACAGTGATCATACCCCAGCAACCCAGGCCAGCAGGGACCAAGGCAGTGCTGGCATGACACCATGACCATGGACAAGCACCTGCTGCCCAGTAGGACATCCTGCACTTAATTAATGGACGCTGTGTGGCCAGGGGACACACACAGGAGCAGTGCTTTTGAGGCTGCCTCCTTTTTTTCTGGGGGGTTGTTTTTCACCAGTGTTGTTTGCGAACACAGTTTTGTTGCTAAGAAACTACCTTCATATTGCTCGGAGAGCAAAGACAAAGCAACCGTCAAAGTAACACCCCATTTTGACAGTAGCCAGATCGTAACCATAAATGATCCATTTCCCCTGCTCTCCTGTATGCTCATTAACATGATCTAAATACCATAATCCCATCTATAACCCACACCTTATATGTTCACATGCACGGTGCCGGGACCCCACGTGCAGGGGGCTCCATTGCATCCCTTCATCCCCAAGTAAAAGCTAAAAGAAATCAGCCCCAAGAAGAGGAGGGGGATCCCCAGGGAGGCTCCACGGCTCCCTTCTAGGCAGGAACACAGCATAAGGTCTGTAGGCAAGAGGTACATGAGAAATAACTGGGAGAAGTTAAGACCTCTGCCCATGGCCACAGCAGATGGCACAGCCCTGGTTTAAGGAGAAATGCAATTACCTGTCGGTGTTCGGTTTGTTGGATGGGGTGGGTTGGGGCTGCTTTAAGTCCAGGGGAGAAAATGCAGGGGGGGACAGTAAAATCCATTCACTGCTCAGCGTTCAGTATGTTTGTGCCCTTTGCTGCTTTAAGAGTGGGGAGATCCTGTCACATGGGGAAGATATCACCTTGATACAGATCCCAAGCCAAGTCATCAGGATCCTGAAAACCACTTGGCTGACGCATCTGCTTCCTAGGGCAGGAGGACGTTATCTTTGCTACCAGCATCTCTGGCCCCTCTTTGCAGGTCCTGCCGCAACCTGGATAGATCCCATAAATGATGTGAAAAGCAACATATCTGCCTCCCTCAAAAAAAAAAAAAAAAAAAAAAAAAAAAAAAAAAAAAAAAAAAAAAAAAAAAAAGGAAGGAAAGGGGCAAAGGCACATCCAGGGCAGCAGTACCTGCAGGAAGGTGCTTCTTAGTCTGATCCACGGCAATCCAGGACGATGCATGAGGCTAAAAGGTTTGCCGGAGGCAGTGATTCCTACCTGCATCAAAAGCAACAGGAAAGCCCATGGCCTGTTTGCCATGGATCTGCTGACGCTGATTTAAGCGCAGAGGGAAAGGCAGGTAAAAGATGAGGCTGAAAAACTGCAACCTGTTGTGCCAAGGCAACCATAAAGGGTCTCCTGTGTTTTAGCAAACTCCTGGGGCAAGAAAGGATGTCCCGAGTCACAGCACAGCTGCGGTGGCTCTCCCCACCCCAGAAGGACAGCAAACATGGAGCTTCCATCCTCCACCACCACCTAGCCCTGGCAAAAACCGGCTCAAGAGGTGACCGACAGCACGAACCGACTGCCAGCAAGGGATCACCTTGCTCTGATTTATATCCCTCTGATTTACATCCCTGCACTGGTGCAGTAGAAATGCCTGCAGGCAGGGACCACCAGGGCTTGGAAGCACAGTGCCTGCCTCAATGCTTCTTAGGGCAAATAAGGAAGAAAACCGAAGCTGTGGGAAGCAATCCTGCAATATCTAGGTTGTTTTTTCTCCTCCCCTGGGCCAGCTGGAGCACAGCTCTGGCTCATCCCTTGCTGAAGCACAAGATGCTTCTGCATGTACCCAAACCCCAGCCCAGCACCAAAGGGCCTGTCTCCCATGGAGCAGCAGCTTGCCACGTGTGCTTTCCCTGCCAAAACCCCGAGCTCCACCCCACAGTAGGAGAAAAAGGGAAGGGCGAGAAGAGCTCTGTCGAAACCCACCAAAGCCTCAACACTTCCCTGCAGCAGAACAAAGCCCTTGGAAATCTGTTCTCTGCTTGGGTCCCCTGACCCACATGAAAGCAGCATTTTTCTGGGCTAATTACACAGGCTGCTCTGAGCCTCCTGGCAGAATCCAAGCTGCAAAGGCAGACATCAAAGGGCTCCCAACTAATATAGAGAGCAAAGACAGAGCAGTCCACAGGAGATCTCTCCCTGTTGCCTGCACTGGCAGCCTGGAAGGAAGATTGGAAGTACCTCCATTCACAAGACCCCCCAGCGAGGACAAATGGGGAAGAGGGGCACATGTTTTATTTGCATGGCAGGCTCCCAGCAGACCCAGGCAAAGAGCTGGGGCTGGTCCTTGCAGGACCAACCAGGATCCCAGCAAAGCTTTCTGAAGCCTCTATATGACAGAAGGACCAGCTGTGGAATCTGTCTGCTGCCTGGGGTAGGCAAGTTGTGGGGCACTGGATGAAGAGAGTAAGGTCAAGTTATGGAAAAGGATGGGACAAGATTCATTGCCACACACCTGACAGTAGTGGCTGCCATCACAGTTGGTCCAAGCACTAGTTTCAGGCATTGTACACCTCATTTTTCCCAGAACTAATGCACCCATTGCACCTGGAGCTTCTGAGATGGCATTTTCCAAACAGGTACTTCCCTCTAAAGAGGCAGGTTTCTAGAGGAAGCCTTTGTCCTATTCAAGCAGAGTCATAGGCTGCGCCTGCAACTCCTGATGGACAAGAAACATGAGTTGTGCTGCTCCTGTTCAATTGGGAGAGAGAAGATGCCTCTGCTGTCCCCTCCAAGAAAGGGATACCAGGCCCAAAGCACCAGCCCCTCATGGCCATCTGCCCGGCTCCTGGCCCAGACAGTGGCCAACTATCCTGGCCTTCAGCAGGACATCCTGATTTGTGGGGCATGACCTGCATAGGAGATGCAGACTGGGGAAGATGAAGCCATCCTACCAGCTCCTCCACCTCCATCTTTCCTCCCCTCCTTTGGGCTTCTCAGGGCCTTGCAGCACAGCCAGAATATGCTCCACAGAGCAACCAGCCCTTGTTCCTCCTTACTGATGAGTGCACAGAGATATCTCCAAAACAGCAAAGCATGACCAGAAACCCTATGGGTCTTTGTCAGGCTCTGGTCCTTCCATGGGCAGCAATTACCCAGGAGTGCTTCAACAAGGCATTTCTGCAGTGCCTTGGTAAAGGAAAGGGGCAAGGAAATCCTCAGGGGATGTTCAAATGTTTGGCAAGATCAGCATGCACAAAACTGACACACGAGGGATGCTGGCCATGCTCCTGAACCCATCTTGGTCCAGCCCTTGGTCTCCTCACTTCTCCCCCAGCCTTGGCTCCAGGGGCATGGGGGCAAGGAAGAGGGCTGGACCACACCCCAGCTTCCTTCTGGGGAGGAGAAGGAAGTTGAAAGCAAGGATGGGGCTGGGACGGCCGAGAGTGGGATGCCAGAGGAAAGTGTCAATTAAAGCAATGAGGGCCTCCGCATCCCTGTGCCTGACAGCCGGGCTGAGCGGAGCTGACAGCCGGAGCGCCGGCTGGCTTCCCCGTCTCGCTCACCGGAGCGTGCTTCCCCCCACGCACCCTTGGCTCCCAACTGGTGAGGCCGGTCCATGCGGACACCGGCAGCATCGTGGTGTCCCTTGCCCTGCCCCCAGAGATGCTCCCAATAATGGGAATTATCTTGATTTGGGGCTTAAGCAGGCCACAGCCAGCCTGGAGGCGGACGGCAGTGGAGCAGTTGGGGCCGAGAGTGATGGCACAGGGAGGTGGTGGGTCCTGCTGAAATAACTAATGAGCACTGCAAGGTCTCAGCCCCTAACCAGGATGACATCAGTAGAATGCTAGGATGCTGGGAAGGTGGAAATCCAGCAGTAGAATGCTAGGATGCTGGGAAGGTGGAAATCCAGCAGACACTAGCTGGCAATGCAACCCCTGCATGGTCCACCTGCATCTCTGCTTCCCCTTGCCTACCCCCAGGAATTGCATCCAGGGAGCCCCTGCTTCACCCCCTGCCAGCCCTCCCTGCAGGCTCAATCTGATTACTGCTGATACACATCTCCTCCAGGGCTCCAAAACACACTCTTCCCAGCTGAAGGATTCACATGGACACGGAAAACTTGTCCTGATTGCGGCATTAATGGTCGTGTGGCCCATGTCATCACCGAAATGGCCTTAGGGGGAGAGTTGATGGGTCTCTGAAGTCATCAGGACTACCCCACCTCATCTTGCTCCCCTTATTAAAACCATTCATCCTGGGAGCTAAATGAATATGTTTCATCTTCAAATGCTGAGACACAAGAGCAAGCAGGCAGAGATTTAATAGAACAATACCCATCTAATCATGCCGATTTTTCTCTCCCTGCCTTCATATTACATGCGTGGCCATGAGACCAGGCTGGGGCTGCAGGCAGTGGATGAAGATGGGGCACAGCCCACTCCTGGCTTTGCTGCCACCGTCACACCTCATGTCCTCCCTCTTCCAAGGCTTTTCCTCCCTCTGCTTGATAGAAAAAGCCCCAGAACTTTTAAAACTAATAAGGCTGACAGATGTGGAGCCTAACAAGTCTAAGTGAGCCAGGGAAGCAGGGCAGGCCCTGCACTACCAGCAGACACTTGTTTCCCATGGGAACGCTATACACTGCACTGTCCATGAATCATTTTGGTGCTCCTTCCTGCAGCCACCACAGGTCTTCCCAGCTCCTGTTTCCTCAGATACAGGGTTGATTTCTTCCCTTGTTTGCTAAAGCACCTTTTGCTTGCATGGCGCTGGGGGAAGCATAACAGTTTTGCATCTCTCACATATTAAGGGACTTCAGCAAGGCCCCCAGCTGGAGACATGGTGGTGGAGGACACGGCAGGTGGGAGCATTGGGAAGGGCTGAGGATGGGAAAAGTATTCATCTGTTGCATCTTTCCAGAGCCTGCCGGAGACGCTGCTGGCCTCCCCTTCCTAACCAGGGTTTGCACAGTAAATCCCTGCTCGATCTAATTATTAACGATAATAACGGTGGCTGGCTTGCTGGATGCCATCTGGAGCCCTGCCATGCCTGCCCGCCAGCCTCGGGAGGGTCGGGCAGGGGGTGATCCATGGGGCAAGGGCCAGGTCCAGGGGCTGGCTGGGTGGTGGGCACCGGCTTGGGATGGCCCCCAGGACCCAGCGGGCCCACCCAAGCTGCCGTGGTTGTGTTCGCTGCTGTGGCAGGCTTCATAAGGCTCCGCTCTTTGACTGGCGTTGAGTTTATGTGAAAGTAATTAACAGTAATTAATCCTTAATTACAGTAATTAGCCAAGTCGCAGTAAATTAAACCACATCTGGAGCAGATGAGGGCTTCTGAACGGGAGGCTAGTGCAGGCGACAATCGGAGAGATGCTGAATTCATCTGACAGCATCTGATTAAGGCTACCTGTTGCAAGCAGCTCATTTGCATCATGTTTTTGTTTGTGTTTGGCAGTAACCCTTTCTGCCGGGCACCCCTCCCACACCCACTCCCCCTGCCCCCTTCTACCTCCCCACCTGCCCTTGCAGAGCTGCCTAGATCTGAGAGGAGGAGGCAGCAGCTCTAAGCCAAGAGCAGAGGGTCTCCCACCATCCCCATCTGGTGGGGATGAGCCGGCACGAAGCCAGGGAGCCGCCAGGCTCCCTCACACCCTCCAGGGAGCAGGAGCCGCTCAGGGCTTGGTACATAAACCACCCACTCCACAGGCAGGGGATGACTGAGCAGGATGGAGGCAGAGAGATGGAGGCAGCCAGCTCCACACCTCAGCTTCCCTGCATCCTGTGTTGTAACAGCTACAGTAGTAGTAGTAATAATAATAATAACAGAAGACCAGAACTCCAAAGGGGAGCACATTAGCAAAAAGGGGCAGGTTATTATTAATACCACTCAGCATTTACCCAGTGCTGTGCAACCTCGGAACCATTTGCTGATGTTTAGCCAGGCTCACAGGGAGGGGAAAATCCTGCCCTTCCCTTTCTTCCTACAATGGAGAAAGCACAAGACAGAGAGGTGAAACAGGCTACAGCTTGTGTTTGAACACTGACACAAAAGCTTGGGGAGCAAGTTGTGGTGGCCTGACTTGGTTTCATGCCTTCCTCCCACATGGCCAGGACACATGGTTGACTCTGTAAGCTATTAGAAAAATACTGGAGAAAATCCATAAAAATGTAATATACTCTCCTGGTCCTCAAACTGCACCACTCACCAGCACCCCAAACCCTGGGATTTCCATTAAGGCAGGGAGATGCCAATGGGATTTCAAAAGCAGAATTACAACCATGATGGTCCAAAAGCAACTGCCTGATTTCAGTAGGTACTGCAAAAGCTTCAGGGTTTAATTGCATGCAATTAATGAGCATGAAGGTCCTGTGTATCTTGCCCATCCACCATACAGTACAGGGTGGATGGCTGGTGCATCCAGGCTCCTGAAACCTAGACAGGGAGTGTTAAAAACCCCTTCAATACTGAAATATTGTCCCTCCTCTGGAACTAAAACCATTCCGGACTGCCAAAGCCAACAGTTGCAATAGGCCCTGGAAATGATCAGAAGAACCTCCTTTAATGAAACATTAAAGAGTTACATTTGCCTCTGACTGCAAAATAAAAGCAACCTTTTGAATTTCGTGCCTGCACAAGAGCCTAGAAGAAAAGAAAAAAGAAGTGGTTTCTCCACCTCTGCTTTGACTCTGCACTGGGCAGGACTGCTGTGTTACCACTGAAACCCAGTGAGTGCTGAACAGCCACGAACCAGTCAATGCCTGTCAACTGTCTAGACAGAAATACACTTTACTGTCCCTGTCTGGGTTGGAGAAAAGGGAATTCACAGCTTTCCTCCCCTCTCAAGAAGAAATGTGGTGCTCCTCAACCATCAGGGCCACCAGCTGCCAAACGGAGCAGGAAAGATTAAGCAAACTAAAGCGATGCTGCACCAAATCTCCCCTTCCCAACCCAGGCAGGTCCCTAGACATGGATGCTGCTCGAGATGGCTGTGCCTGGAGCAAGAACAATGTGTGCCTAGCAGGGGTAAAAGGATTTTGCAGCCAGCTTAAAAAAGTGGGGAGAGTTCCTGATTCACACCTCCAAAATGAACTCACGCTGTCCTCTCAGTGCAATTTTGCTTTCGTTCAATAGTTTTCTAAGTAGATATTCTATCAGCTTTGTGCTTGAGATCCTTCACAGACATGGCATTTACAGCAAATCACATCATCTTGCTGCAGCCAGATTTTTGGCTTAAAAAAAAATTTAAATTCATATGAATAAAAGATTGCCTCACAAATGTCTTCAAGAAATTCATGCTCCAAATCCACAATGCCAACATTTTGCCTTGCACAAAAATAACACAAATTGGGAAGCTGTAACTGAATGGGCAAAGCCTGCTCTGGCCAGGCAGAAAGAGAGCAGTACACTGCTCTGCTACAGAAGCAACGATGACCTTGTATGATTTAATGGTAGAGGCAGGAGAGCCTGGCTGGGCCTGTTTCTCCTCAGACCATGGGTGCTAAAGGTGCAGCCTTCAAAGCTGCAAAATATTTTATATCTCAGCTTGGGTGAATAATCAAGTTTTCAGTGCATGGACAACTCAACACTCATGGGAAGACTGGCATTTCAGACCCAAGTGGAGTTCCACTTCAGCCTGTGCATGTCTTACATCCGAATTTCCTCCAATCTCACTTGGTGCCCTGCACACACAAGGAAACCCCTTCCCTGTGCACTGAGAGGCACAAGAGAAATGGCTCCCAAGACAATGACAAACTGTCCCATATTGGATCAGGATGCAATGAGCCCCTCTCCCCAAGCAGACAGCACGGGTGAAGCTGTGAAACCTCTTCTCAGAGCCAGCAAAGACTTGCAGGAATGTGAAGACTAGGTGGGTCAATACCTCCTGCAAGATGGATCAACAGTGTTGCCATTGGATTCAACTAGACACAGTCAAAAGCTTCCAAAGCCTCCAGTGCTGCTCAGCCCAGTTGCCCCCCACCTGCTTGTAACTGGTACATTCCAAAATTCCAAGCCTACATCCTTCATGGTGGCCCTGTGAGTCCCCTTGGCTTTTACTTAAGGGGTTGGGAACACACATTGCTGCTCTTTACGCTACAAATTACTGGGAAACCACAAAGGGAGATATCCCTGCCATGTTGGTGGGTAACTGTGAACTCTACCAAGTTGACCCTCTCCATCTTTTCAAGCCCAAATAGTCCCCCACGACTTTTCGCTGCAGGAGCCTTTCAAAAAGCAACCCAGTGGTTGCTCCATTTCCAGTACTTTCACCCCAGTTCAGATGAGAAAACAAATACAACCACAGACACACTAATGAAGGGGAGAGGCACATCTTACTCCTCGTCTCCAGAGGATGGGAGATGTTGCCATACCCAGTGACATTCCCCAGCCATCAACAACCACCCTTTTTGGACCAAATGCTAGTGTAGAAATTTTAGCCTGAAAATAAAATGTGTGTGTGTGTGTGTAAGCTCCCAAATAAAACCAACAACTGAGCCTCCAATGCCATACAGGCCAGGAGGGCAGCATGGCCCAAGGATCTGCGCTGGGGAGGTGAGAGGTGGCACACCTGCCCCTCATTGCAGACCAACACAGGCATGTTTCACAGACATGTGTGTGCTCCTTTCAGGCCGAAGACTTGGGTCCCTCCTCATCTTCACGGTTCGAATTAATGATACACTTTAATTTCATGAATTATTAATTTGATTCTAACTCGGCAGCTTACGATTATCCAGCGCTACAGACTACGCAATTCCAGCTTCATTAAAACATCACCAGCTGCCTGAGAGACAGACATTAAATAGCAGAGAGTAATAATAAAATTAAGCTCCCTGTGCATAGCAACAGAGTCTTCCCAAGCCGCATGCGGCGAGGGCCCAACTGGTTAATAGGCCCTTTCCAGGAGCTTTATTCCCTTCCCGAGGCTGGTTCCACCCTGCTCCTTCGCCAGAAGGATGTTACTGCTGGGATGCATGGCAGCAGAGGACTGGGGTTCTGCAAGAACACCCTGGGGATGGGGGACACAGCCAGTGATGAGGGTGAGCAGTATCCCCCTCCCAATGCCCTCCTCAGCGCCCACAGCAAGGACAGGGCGGGCTCCGGGGCTAACATCACCTCCAAATAAATAAAGCCAGAGCGCTGCCTCCCAGCGTCTCCCTGGCAAAACAATTTATAGAGGGAAAATGTCGGAATTTAGACATTCCATTTAGCTGCTTCAGAAATCTAAGGACCCCAAACCTTGTGGGATTTGAGAAATCGATGGAATTAATTAAGGGAGATGTCCAGCGGTCTCCGCTAAGTAATCAGCAGGTACAGTAGACCTGAAATTCTATAAAGAAAAATGGGAAGGGATGACATTGAAGGAGGCAGTGGGGATTAAAAAATGAGCATCCGAGTGGTAAAGGCGCACACCCATTGATCGCTGCATTACGGATTAAGGCTTCAACGAGCAGCCAGAAGATTCTGTAGCAGAAAATGGTTACAGAGGATGAGCATGAGCAGAGCAGATATATATAACCTCTGACAGCCGGGAACAACTGAGACAGAGGACAGCTCTGTGGCGAACCCCAGAGCAAGAAAGTTTTGGGGAAGGAGAGGAAGGGGAAGTGGGGGGAGCTCAGAGGGAGCCATTTTGTGCAAGGGAGACCTGTCCAGGAGGAGAGAGAAGTGTCACCTCAGGGAGGAGGGCACCGAGAGCCAGAGCCAGATGGGGGACAGAGGGGTGGGCAGGGATGCGGGGAGGGAGCACTGGTGTGCTGGCCTGAGAGGCCACTCCATCAGCAATTCATGTCTGGGAGTGAGGAACAAGCCAAGCAGGCACACACACACACAGAGCAGACCTGCCTGCCTGTCACAGGGCACTCCAGGGCATGCTTCACCTCCCTGCCCTACTGTGGGTTCTCACAGAGACCACTGCCTTCAAACCCTGCCCCACTTAGCAGTCCCATGCTTTGGTTTCCCAACCATCCCACCTCCCATGGATGACTGCATCCCAGCCATGGCAGCAGCTTCCCAAGCTGCTGGGCCCACAGCCCAGCTCCAGGATGTGAAGCTACCTGCCCCCGAAAGCCAGGCTGGACTCTCCTCCAAGGGCAGCTGTGAGCAGCAGCAGGGAATGCTGTGTTCAGGAGTACCATCCGCCTTCAGGAAGGAAACAAGTAGGGCACGATCATGTCTTCAGACATTCTGGGTATGCACAGGAGGGGAATAAAGCAAGATCACCCAGGAGGAGCAACCCTGAAACCCCCCAGCACACAGTCCCCAACACTAGCACCTCATGAGACACCATTTGGGACCAACAAGACAGGATAATGCTGCTCCAGAGGTCCCAAGTACTGCCCAGACCACAAAACCCCACAACACTGCACGGCAGCTGGTTCAGACAAGACTTCAACAGTGTGGTGAACTCGATTTTCCATGCTTAAAACAGAGCTTTGCTGGGAACACTACAGCTGCATCTAACACCTTGTGTGAACAGAGCTGCTGCCTGGAGGAAGCCCTTGGGAAGCAGCAGCACCCCACCCAGCCAGCCTGCCTTCCCGGACAAATCTGAACCGGGATTGTTGGAACATTTCAAAGAGAAAATTCAGAAATAAAACCAAAGGCCCCAGAGCCACATGCAGCAGCAGCAGCAGCTTCGTATCTGCGGGGTCGAGGGGCCAGGCCCCCATCACCCTCCCGCCTGCTCCTCATCCATATGCATGGTTGCAAGCTAAATGTCAGCGGAGCGAGCACGCAACCGGAGGGGACCCTTGCTTCCCAGGACAAAGGCAGGCGCTTTGGGATGCAGCAGGCACAGACCGGTTGGACGCAGGGGAGGGAAGGGCTCACCCCACACAGGGATGTGGCTGTCTGCTGCCTTCAGGAGGCAGCTGTAAAATGGAGAGGCTGGTGAGGCTGAAGCATAGTGAAGGGCAGTCTGCAGCCCCATGGGTGCCTGGATGGGTCTGGAAGCCCCTGTGCCACTCCCCTGGTGCTGCTGCTCCAACCACCAGCACTCCGACATGCTTAGGATGCCTGTCTCCATCGTTCATCCCTCAAATATCTTTCAAAAATTACGTGGGGACCTGAAAAACATTCTGGGTGATCATGGGTCATTTTGAGCCAAACTCATTGAGAGAATCCTAGATGGGGAAGGGTCTGTACAAACATCTTCCCTCCACAGCATGAGCTGGATTCCCTTCCCAATCCTACAGGAAACATACTGCTGTGTTTGGGAGGGCAACTTTCATGGAGCACTTGGGTCATCCCTCGTGTCACCCTTCATGTCACTCTGGGAGACTTCCATCATTGAGAAAGACACTATCACCTTCTCCACTTCTAGTTGAGGGACATGGAAACCTCAGTGTCTGTGCCATGCAAGCCACAGGGACATGGGGACACAGGAGGGGCAGCTGCCTGCTCAACTTGAAGGTTGAACACTGTCCTCCCAGACCCAGCACTACAAGACACCAGAAAGAGCTCACGACTGCATGAGAAAGACAGGTCTAGCAGACACTGCTGCATGAACACAGCTAATCCTTTCTCCCCAGAAACACTTCCTCTGTTTTCCAAACTGGACTTCGAAGGCTCTCTCTGCCCCCACATCCTTGGACCAAGCCAGATCAGGTCCAGCCCCAGGTTCCCTCAAGCCAATCCCAACTTGCCCCCCAGGCAGGAGCCGCCAAGCCCCAGCCCGAGCCAAGTGCGATGCCCAGGAATCACATGCGGGAGGCCTGGTAGGTGCCCGGCGACACGCCAGGCGCTGTGTGTTTTACAATCCATGTGTCGGAGAGCCCTGAGCAAAAGCTGTAGCAGATGCAGAGCATTCAGCAGATTCCCTCCCCTGGCTGCATTACAGCGGGAGGCAGGCAGCAGCCCCGGCCTCTGCCCCCCGCCTCCCCAGCCCCAGCAGGCACTTGGCATCGAGCGCCATGAGCTCCCGGGGCCGGCACGCTCACCGCCACAAACATCCTCCCTCAAAGCAGGACGCCTTCTCCCATGGGGCAAACATTAGTTGGACAACTGGAAACGTTCAACTTGATTATAATGCTTTAAGAAAAGGTCACGGTGAAATTTCAGTGCTTTACCTTGAGCTCTGTTTGTTCTCTGCAGGATGAGATGGGAAGAGTCAGCTTGCCCTGGCTTGTGGCATCTGCATAGCTCTGACTGCATTTCATGGGCCAGCAGCGGGCTGGAGAGCCACAGCAAATCCCCCAGCCTTGGGGATTGAGATAAGTCACAGCAGACAGGTTTGGAGGGCCTGCACTGGACCACTACACCACAGCTGGGTCACCAGGCCACAGCTGGACCATGTTTTCCCTCCAAAAGTTGTCCAACCCTGAGCTGATTTTGAACTGGGATTGAGTTTCTGCTGTCAAAACAGGGCAAATACACCTGAAAAGCATGGAGAGGCGTGGAAAAGCAGCCAGCAATTCCTAAACAGCACCTCCCTCAGAGCTGGAAGGTTTTCCAACACGCCATTTGGCTTCATCTTTTCAGATCTCAAAAGGAGCTGTGGCCAAAGCCCCAATGAGGCAGCAGCACTGTGGGACTCAAGCATCACTCCAGCATTGCCCAGACCACCAGTGACCCTCAGTCACCACATCAGCCGCACCAGCAGCTCCCTTGCTTCTAGAAAAGCAAGGACACTTGCAAGTTCTGAAGGGTGATCAGGACCAGGTCTCAGCCCTCACTGAGCAGCATGAAAGTCAGGAGCATCCCAGCTTCCCCAGTCCCTATCCTTGCATCTCCTGCATGATTGTTCTGGGATTCATTAACACGTCACTTTGCTTTACAAAATGAGAAGCACAAGGACAACCCACCAAAAGGCCCACAACTGGTGCAGAAAATGGCCAGCCCTCCCCAAAAATGCATGGACACAGGAACATCACAGCCTAGCATCCCTCCTCCTCTGCGCATCAGAGCAGGAGGAGCTCTGACCTTTGGGAGCAGAGAAGGGGTTGTTATCAGTTGGGCAAGAGGAAAAACCAAGGTCAGTTTTGTTTGTGGCCAACTGCCCCCAGCAACATTTCTGTTGCAATAATGAAATCTGTCGTCCAACAATTTGCTGCCAGGACAGTTCTCAAAAGGTCTCCAAGCAGTGCCAGAAGGTGAACACTCGTGGACATGGAGTCCTCTGCACCCCCTGAGCTGCCAGATCAAGGTCCAGGCAGGTGAAGGGCAGAGGAAAAGCCACCAGGAGCTACATTCAGCTGGGATGACTCCCTAGCAAAATGCGGCCAGCAAAGGGGTTTTGGGGGAGGTTTTTAAACAGCCAATTTCAGCAAACCAGACTGAAAGGCCAAGGTGCTGGGTTCTCTCTCAGCACCTGGAGGTAACTGGGAAGTGCTCAGCACCCTTCTCTGGAAGCAGCTGCATGATCCAGCCTGCTAAGTGCTCCCCAAAGGGGAAATGGTTTGAGATGCTACCACAGCGCAAATTATCCTTTCCTGACACAGCCGTAGTGTGCGGCCAGTGTGACACTCCTCCAGGAGCTGGGATGGAGCTGGTGAGTCCCCTCCTTCCACTGGAAACCAACCCTGGTGAAGGTGATGCCACCTCCTTGTCAGTGGGGCCACGGTGAGCCCAGGAGGCAGGCGGACCCTCGTCCCTGCAGCGCTTGCTCTCATTTTTCTGGAGCACACAGACACACCTGCCTGTGGAGCCAGGATGCTGTATTCCCACCACTCCGGCAGTGCCACTCACAACAACTCCCAGCTGCTGCCAAAAGTATTTTTAGCTGCATTATTTATTTGAACACCTGCCTGAGACTTCAAGGCAGAGAACAGAGCCTAAGCAGTGGAGGGAGGGAGGGAGGGAGGAGTGGCACTGGGAGATCTGGACCATTTTCCCTGGAAGATTCGAGAGCGGTGACACAGGTGCAATGGAGCAAGACTCGGACTATGCCAAGAAAGAAGAGGATGGCACAGCCAGGATATTTCACCTGCCCCACAAACAGCACTGGGTTAATCCAGCTGCTGGGACTAGCCAGTGCAGACTGGGAAGATGCTCCAGGCCAGCCTCAACATGAGGCTTTCTTCAGGGAAATTGGGCTCTTCAGGTATCCAACCACCCATGATTTCAAGATGCTCTAGCCCAGCGTGGTGTCTGCAGCAGGAATGCCCAGGTCTTGCTGCTATAAATCGTCTTTTATGCATAAGCCTGTTTTGGGGAAAAAGCTCAGCAGAACTGCCCTCTTTCAAATTGCCTTTCCTCCACACAAAACCAATTCCACCCCAAAACCAGCCCCTTGCTCTGTTTGGGAGAGGCAGCCCCAGAGAAAAGAGGACAAAGCAATCAGAAAGCAAGGGAAGGAGAGATACTTTGAGGAAGGATGTACTCCACTCTTATTCCCAAAGAAGGAGATTCCCTAGGGGCTTGGGGGCACCACAGGGTAATTGAGGGGCGCATGGAAAGTCATACAACACCCCTGTGTTATTTTTGCATGCCTTTCTTGCCACCTCATTTACTGAAGTGAACAAAACCCATCACCTCCCTCCCCTTCTGCTGAAATAATCTCCTCTTCTCTCTGAAATCAGCCAGGAAAAGAAGGGGGGGGAAAAAAAAAAAAAGAAAAGAGCATCTAAAAATAAAGGCCAGGCCAGGGTATGTGCCTCTCGGTTGGGCTCCTGTGCTCACAGATCTGCTTATTTTGGCCTATCTCTCCCCAGCGATAAGGCAGCTAACAGCCCGTTATCAGCCAGTCAGTGAAAATGTGCTCCAGCCTGATTAGGGCTCAGTCTTTGCCAAGGTTATAAACTGCCGTTATCGTTCTCCCAAACAGAATAATCCGGACAGTATCAGCTCAGAAACATATGGGCCACACAGCAAAGATAGCCGCTGACGGACACTTCATTTTAATTGTAATGAGTGGTTAGCAGCAGCCTCCAGACAACACACACAACTGCCCAGTTGGCAGTGGGTTCCATCTCCTCCTGCAGCCCTCCTCCCTCCCGCTCGATGCCGGTTTGCTCCTCTCCCTGCTGCCCTCTTCCGTCCCTGGCCTGTGCAGGGCCTGGGTGAGCAGCCCTGCAAGCATGGCATAGTCCTGCCCAGTTCCCACAGAACAGCAAGCAGGCAGCACCCTCACCTCTGCAGGTGAAACACGGGCATGCGGTGGTGGTGGCACCACCGTGGCCATGTCACACTTCACAGCCAGGCTGATGTGAGCAGGGAGCAAGAGGCTGGGGGCATGAGGCCACTGTGATGGTGGAGTGACACCTCTCTGCCCACTTTTCTGCAGGGATGGAGGTCAGAGCACAGCATCCACAGGCCTGGATCCCCCCTGGGTGCCACATGCCGGCGTTTCCCACTGCCTGCCCATGTGCCAGCTCGGCAGCAGGCAGGGCGCGGGAGGAGGGGCAGCATACCCTCATTTCACATTCTCCCAGTGTCCCTTCTGTGTCATACTTCTTTTTTTTTCCCCCCATTCCTCCCTCCCTCTTCTCAAAAGGGGTGGTTTAGCTCACAGAGTCTTAAACACATTTGCATTCCCAAGACAAGCTTAGGCATAAATTCATCTCAGTGCAGGGGTCTTTTTCTTTTTTCCCCTCCCCATCCTCCTTCTTTTCCTCCCTTCTTTTCTCTCCAAACCTGAAATGAATTCAGTGAGAACCCTTGCAATTCCAGCACCATTGCTCTGTGCAATGTGGGATTACAAGGGATCTGAGGGCTTTCCTTTTCTTCCAATTCCCAGCGTGCGGTGCTGCTGCATAGTTTTGTTATTAACAATATGCAGAGATAATGCTCTCAGCCCCATTAGCCACACTAACCTTCTTCCCACTTTCTTCTCCAGCCAGACCTAGCTTCCAGAAATCACACCTGAGCTCCATTCCTCCCGCAGGAAAAAGCGGGAGAAAAGGGGAAAACCCCCCAAAAAAACTTGACAGCAAAATGTTAATATGTGGAGACAAGCTAAAAACCTTAGGAAGACCCAGGACTGAGCTTCAAGTCACAGATGCTTTCTCAGATAAATCTGTATTCCTACCTCAATGCCAGAGGAGCTGTGATCAGAATATCCAAGGTCTCATAAAAGATTCAGGGCTTATTGACTTCCTTGCCTTTGCTGCCAGTTCATGGTGCTCCTGCTCAGCCTCCTGAGCACCTGCCACCCTTTGCAAGTTGCCATTGCAGATGCCAAAGTCGAAGACATCTACTTCTGTGGCTGTGCTGGACTGGCAGAGCAGAGTGGTGGAGGAAAGCTCTCCTCCTGAGCTGGAGGATGTATTCCCAGCCCCAAGCCCTGGAGAGAGGCACCTAAAGAGAGTCTTTGCCCCCCAGAGGGCATCCCCAGCACACAACAAACTCCTCCTAGATGTCCTCAAGGTCCCTCTGGCAGCACTGGCCACCACAGTGGGCAGGTGATGCTCCACAGACAGAAGAGCAGATTTATGACTTATTTTGAGTCACACATTTAGGTGAAATAATCTCCAAGCTGAAAAAAGCAAGCCTACAGCAAGAACCCTTCAAGAACAGGCTTCCCCTCAGACTGCACACGGGTGAGCTCTCCAAGGGCTGTCTCTGGCAGCACTGCAGCCCAGATTTGCTGCATAAGCAGCCCCAAGCAAATGTGCCGACCAGAGAATCCAGTCCCTGCAAATTTATGATCAGTGTTACTCAGCCACAGCCCAAAGAAGAAGGGATGAGGGCAGGCATTCCTTTAGGAAAACACTATCCCACCGTCAGTCGTGTACTCACTGATTTTAGGCACAAAAGACCAGGTGAATGGTTGAACATGCTATAAATTGGGGAGTTTTACATAGTAGAGATCTTCATTCCTGAGTTACACAGAGATGCCCATGAACACCACATCAACCAAGCGTGATAAAACCATCAAACCCACCCAGTCACCTCATTAATTGTATTTATGCATCACCTAAAGCCTTACATGCACACCAAGACTCCCTACCGGGAAAGCACTGCACAATACGGGAAATAAACCCATATAAAAATAAAATATTGCGAAGAAATACACAGATTTATATATACATATATGCTCAAACACACACAGGCACTTATGTGCTTCCACATGCTGTGTGCACACACCCTCACAGAGCACAGACAGCCCCGGAGGCGTATCCAGACACACACACACCCCCCTCTATCTGCATGTAGTTAGCAACTATTTATACATACACAAACCATACAAATGCTCCACACACCCTGCTCAGTGACAGCTCAGATTTTCAGTAATATCATAATATTATTTTTTAGATCAGTTAAGGTATAAAATGTGCGCTCTCTCAGTCTTTAATATTAATAAGTCTTGTAACTAGCAGTTTCTTGTAGCTCCGAATTCTTGAGCACAACTAGAAAGGGCACTTATCCTGAAAAATCTAATAAATTTACAGTTTTATATACTTCCTTCAATTGTAAAAGTCTTGTTCAATAAACTTTAAAATGCCACTATAGAGCAATAACACAGACAGTATAAACCCAGCCCTGGGAAAGCTGTGCAACCAGAAATTGTTCCCCTTTCTGCTACAGCAATAAAGTTTTATATGTTTGAACTGACTGTAAAAAGGTTTGAATGTTGGCAACTGGGGAATAATCTGTCTTCTTTATAGTTATTATCATATTTCCCACAAGACCCTTTGGTCTGTGTCAATCCTTCTCGTATATGACACCTTTGTACTGTCAGCGAAAGCAAGAATACTTAACTTTTTGCGTGCGCACGCGGCTGTGACTGGAGGTCCCTCGCTCTGCTTTCCTTCAGATTACAGCACCCGGGAATAAATTACCTGTGACGTGCTGCAATGGAAGCCTTTTGCCAAATCAAGCTGATTTGGAGAGTAAAACTCAAAAAAAAAAGAGAAGGGATTTGTGGACCAGGTGTCAAGACACTGGGGTAAGAGCAGCTGCTATCCAATAAGGATGGTGATGTCCCCACGGCTCCCCAGGGCACTGTGGCTGCGCCCCCAGGGCAGACAGCCCCGAGTGCTCTTTCACAAGAAAGAGATTTTGGTTTGAGATCAACTCCTCCTGCATCTCTGCCACCATTTGAAGGCAAGCACAGGTCCAGCATCCCCAGGTTCAAACGGATGGAGGCAGAGCATACAGACACCTCCCAGACAGAAACGTTTTGGGGATTCCCTAAGAAATCTGATCCAGACCCCAAAGAAGCAGCAGGCAAATACAAGGGAATTCCTCAAACTCACCCATTTCACAAACAGATGATGCTCTAATCAATTGTACTCTTTAACTAGCTAGGAGCTCAGAAGTGAAGATGAGGACAAATTTTGCTATAAAACCAACAGCAAGGCTGGACCTTGGCATCATCCACATAGGGCCTATTGCTGCAGGAGTGGTTGTGGCAGTGGCCACTGGGTGCCAGGATGCAGGAGAACCCAGTCCTCAGCCTTCAGCAACCCAACACCATGTGATCGCCAACCATGGGCCATCTTTCAGGTGGTGAAGATGAGGCTCAATCAGAGATTGAGATGTCAGAAGAAGTGATGTTAAAGCACATTTGGAAAATGAAAAATGAGGAGTCACCAGGACCAGATAATACCTGCCTTAGAGATCTGCAGGGACTTGGAAATAAAATGATTGCATATTTTCATTAGCAGCTCAATCTCTCATTACACTAGAGGACACAAAGTGTCATACCTTATTTTTAAAAAATGGAGTGAGATGAGCCACAGATTCACCGACTTGTGAGTCTCACTTCAGAACAGGCTAAGATGATAAATAGATAGGATAAAGCCTTGAGATGGACATGATACCACTGAGATTAACTAGCAGTGCCTGTAAGGAAGAAGAAACATACCTGGCTAATCTATTACAGTTGCTGTGCACCCAGCAACAGGAGGCATGAAGCATCACCAGCATAGTCTGGAGTCCCCCAAAGTCTCATCAATTAACAAATTTAACTCTCCTCCCAGAAAAAGCAAGGACTAAAGTTTTGTTAAGAGGCGGCAGAGAGTAGAAATAAATGGCTTTTCCAACAAGACCAGGGCAAATTTAACTCTCCTCCCAGAAAAAGCAAGGACTAAAGTTTTGTTAAGAGGCGGCAGAGAGTAGAAATAAATGGCTTTTCCAACAAGACCAGGGCAAATTTAACTCTCCTCCCAGAAAAAGCAAGGACTAAAGTTTTGTTAAGAGGCGGCAGAGAGTAGAAATAAATGGCTTTTCCAACAAGACCAGGGATGCAGGTTTGCAAGCTGCTGCTTAATAAGTTTATTTCCAGGAGCAGAGCATGAGTAGCACTGGGTTTGATGAGAACATGAGCAACGGGGGTTAGCAAGGACTCGTGAAGGCTGAGACTCCTCCAAGGACGTGAATGAAGCTCCATGAGCTGGAGATAAGATGGTGTCAGCGAGGGTAAAATGCACAAGGAAGTAATTTGATTACTCACACACACTGACTACGACAAAGTTTGCACAGTAAGGCCGGACGTCCAGCGAAGCGTGAAGGGACAGTGAGAGCTGCCAGGACTGCCCCCAGCCCTGAGGCTCCTCACCCCCTGCAAGCCCATCAGCCTCATAAGAAAGACAGAGACTTTATTCTAGGGCCTGTAGTGCTACGACAAGAGGGAATGGCTTCAAACTGACAGAGGGTAGGTTTAGATTAAGTATTGGGAAGAAATTTTTCCCTGTGAGGGTGGTGAGGCCCTGGCACAGGTTGCCCAGAGAAGCTGTGGATGCTCCATCCCTGGAAATGTTCAAGGCCAGGTTAGTGGGGCTTTGAGCAGACTGGTCTCCTGAAAGGTGTCCCTGCTCATGGCAGGGGGCTTAGAACGAGATGATCTTCAAGGTCCCTTCTCCAACCCAAACCACTCTGTCTGTGGTCCTGAGGCAGGAGGTAATGGCATCCATGGGATCTCCTCATGGGGAGAACTATGGAAAGACACTGTGAGAAGGAGGGATGGAAACAAGCAGCAAGCACTTATTAGCCTTTAAAACACAATCTGATAGTTAGCTGGATGACTGGAAAAACCATCAATGTGAACCAGAAGAAGAGGCCAGAGATGCACACAGCCTACCCTCCCAGGATGTAACCACAGAGTTGGAGGGACACCGATCACCCACCACAGCTTCTCCCCACCCAACTCATCCCTCCAAACAGAAGAAATGACATTTGAAACATAAACAAGCCCCATGACCATGGCGTTTCAGTTCTGGATCCCCACTTATCACTCTGCACAACCAGCCACGAATGCAAGTGAAGCCCCTCAGCTTCCCAGCACCTCTCCACTGACAAAAGAGTCAAGGGCTACATGTTCTCCTACCCTGTGCTCTTCACCTTGCTGAAAGAACTCCAAGACCTCCAAACCCACCCTCAGGAGGACCCCCAAGCCCAGATACACCCCAGGTGAACCACCAGGCTGCTGCTGACCGATGGCTGCATTGTCTGCATCTCCTGAGCAGCACAAGTTCCCTTGCTAACAGCTGATAAATACATCTCTTGGTGCTCACCCGAAGATGCTCCATCCCAGGCTTGTGACAAGTCCAGCAAGTGCTGCCGTGTGGGAGCAGGGTCTGCATGAATTTAGGCAGTGCTCCCCTTGCTCCACAGGGACAACCCAGCTCTTTCCATCACACCTCAGCAAGCTGGCCCCAAACTGGCTGGATCTCAGAGCCACAGGTGAGCAGGACAGGCACCCCCCATGCCAAGCCATGCCACCAGTGGCGTGGCGAGGGTTAAGTCCAGCCAGCAAGGCGCATCTCTGTTGCAAGAGTCCATTACCTCCCGCCACATTACCTCATTCATTTCTTATATGCGGATGGTTTATTCTCCCATGAGCACCCTCGCTGGCAGACATGGCTAGTGTAAAGTCCCCTCCCTCCCCTGTATTTCTCTATCCATCACATTTAACACTCTGACAGTAACAGTCTATAATGTTTCTATTCTACAAAACCGCTCTGTCAACTCCAGGCTTCCAGAGCAGCAACTGAGGAAAATAAATAACATCAACGCCAGGTCCGACAGTATCACAGCTTGCTTTCTGCTGGGGGTTTAGTTTGTTTTTTTTTTTTTTTGGGAAGCAAAAAAATAGGAGAGCGAGAGAAAAAGGGGAAAAATGTGCAGGCATGTTACATCCCACCTAAACAAAGGGTTGGGAGACCCTCACAGATGAGCACAGTGCTTCTGATGCAACGGAACAGGGAGCCCTGTACCCATATTCCTTGGGGACACAATGGCTTCAGAAAGGGGGGACAGGGGACCATACCCCAGCTTCCCTTCAACACCAGCTGAGGGTGAGTGAGTGCAGGGAGCTACCCACACCCAAGGGCAGGAATGGGCTGGGCAGCACTCACAGAAGCTATTTGGGGGAGTGGAGGCTGGGCAGCGAGGGGGAGAGGGGTTGCAGATATCGGAGATGGAGGATTCAACCTACCATTGGCCACCATAACCCCGCAGCAGTGGCAGCAAAAGCCCATCTGCTCCACACCAGTCCTTGGTCAGGAATCCCTAATCCACTTAGATAATGCACTCCAGCTCATGGCTTAGTGGCCTCACGGTGTTTATCTCCTTTCACTCCTGTGAAATCCCTGAAGTTGAAATCAAGCACATGGCTGCCACGCCGGCGTTTGCCGGCTCCCTTCTGCAGCTTCACAGGTGGCCCCAGCACCCAGCAGTAGGGAGGGCAAGGGGGAACCCAACCAAGTAAGTATTGACAGCTTAAAATAACAAAACCAAAAATAATGAACACCATCTTAAGAAACTGCCTAGCACTTTAGAAAGCAAAAGTCCAGCAGAAAAAAATGCACTTTTTCCTGTATTTTTGCTTTTCCTTGATAGGACTGCATTGCTGTTCATTTGAAGTCCCTATTTGCAAGCTCACCTGTCTTCTGCATGAGCTGTGCAGGCCTGACAGAGACCTGCTCAGGTGGCGTTCTTCACTGGGAAAAAAGAATTTTAAAATAATTACATGCAGAAGAACTTTTCCAATCAATTGGAAAGAGACACAGCCCTTGACAGCCTGCAGACTGGGAGCAGTGCTCACCAGGCAGCTTACAGAAACCAGCAGGGATGCACCCGCCAGCAGTCAAAGGATGAGGCTGGAGGGGATGCTCAGAGGAGAGGGAGGTTTAGTGGGCTCAGAAAACATGGGGAGCAGGTAACTGTCCCTGCCGCCCCCAGTTACCTGCTTCTCCAACTCCTTTGTGTAAAGCAGCTTTAAAATCAAGATGATACCCCGCAGCTTGACACCAAGCAAGGCCCTCACCAGCCCTGAATGGGGATGTGCATAGGGTGACATCACCCCATCGCTTTCAAGTAAACAAAAAAAACAAAGAAAAGAAAAAAAGAAATAAAAAAAAAAGAAAAAAAAAAAAAGAGCAAGCAGAAAACGGTTCCCTCTTTTGTTTACATACCTGCCAAGGGCTGATGCTGGCTGCTGTCAGTCATTTGTATGAGCTGACGGTTTTCTAGCCCAAAGCAACCCAAGCGATAGCAAGGCAAGCAATAAACGGATGGATTCTGCTCCAAGAGCCCCACACCACCCCCAGCTCACCCTGCCAACTTTCCTTGGGGAGGAAAACACACCCACCAATCAGAAAGGCTTCGGGTTTGGAATCTGAACCCTGTGCTCTGACTCCTGGTAAGGGAGAGCATCGCCTCAGGACCCCAGAGCAACACCAGCACCGAGCTCTGCCAAGCATCCAAAATTTGAAGAGTTCAAACAGAAACAGTGTTTGCACACGAGCATCCTCTCCACAATTCCCCCAGAGGTGGGGGGTTCATGCAGCACCCGCCACAGTTCAGGTTCACTGGCCAGACCCTGCCTGTCCTCTGCACCACAAGATGTGCTATGCTGCAAAGCCAGAGCTGCTCAGAAAACCCTGAGCCTAGAAGGACGCTAATGGGATTTGGGCTACTGTCTGGAATGAGCTAAAGGATTAGGGCTCCAGAAGCAACCACCTTACCACAGACTCCTGGTTCTCTGCTGGGAAAGGCCTTTATTCTGCTGTGAAAAGAAACTTCCCACTTGGCAAAAGCAAGAATGAAGCTTCCCGCAGTGGTCTGACAGCATAATGTGCCTGGCAGCCCCTGTGTACACACACCCCCACACAGGCTCACAGGGAACATGCACAAGAAATGCAAAGAATGAAGGCACAATGAAAGGTGCAAACCAAACTCTGAGCTGTGATGTGGAAAAATGCACAAATGTTTGGGGTTTTTTGTCGAGCTGTATTATTTCCCATTCATAAACATCCCTCTCAATAGCTATATATGTACCCAGATAAAATTTGTATTTAGCTCAGTCTTGTCATCGGGAAGTATGTTATTTGCTCGTTGATTGCTGCCATTATTCGCTTTATAAAGAAAAAAAGGCCCTCCCTTTGCCCAACACGAGAGGGGAAACTGGGCGCTGGGACTAACCAGAGAGCAACCCCTGGAGAGTGTTTGCAAACAGCCCACAGGCTGAGATTTGTTTCTGAAACCCATCCATACTTACATAATTAATCCATTTCCTATTTACTTTAGCATCAGGATTTGCTGACAAACAATTCACAGAGCTATAAAGCAAAATCAGTGGGTTTGGAGCCAGGGGGGAGGGCTCACAACTTGTTTTATTCACTGCCCAAGCTCTGGGGAGACCCAATGCCCTGTAAATAGGCACAGCAAGTTTGGCTGTTGTGTGGAATAGACAAACCTTCCAGATTTTAGTTACCAAAATTCAAGGCTGGAGACTTGCCTGCAGGACCAACAGCATCTTCTGCTATGCTTGCAGCAGAGCCCTCCAATGGACAGAAATGACGGAAGCAGGGTGCAAGGAAACCCAGCCTTCACAGCTTCAAGAAATGTAAGATTTAGGCCATTTTTTGCACAGCAGAAGGAAACTGAGGAAGCAGAAAACGCTCTAGTTCCAATGAAGACAGCCCTCCAGGCCCACCAGGGCTCCCTGGGGAGCAGCCGGCGTGGCACCAGAGGGCAGCAGTGCCAAAGCCGCCCACTGCTGCGCTGCTGAAAGCCCCAAACACCCAGCTCCCGTCAAGACATTCTCACCAGGCACTCTCACAGAGAGAGAGAAGGCAGGAAAACACCACCACTGACTGACTATCTGATCCCTTTCCTTTACAGAAAGCTTGGTGCTATTTAGCAGCCACGAGCAGCTGTGTACCAAACCAAACTTAGATGCTTTTTGCTGCTGCTTTGAGGACAACTTCAAACATTGGGACCTTCATCCTGGTGCCAACGGGTGCTTGCAAGGGGTGGCACTGCTTCCCATCAAAGCACGCCTGGCTGGGTTCAGTGAATGGTCCCTGTGCTTGGGAATTTCTGGGTTCTGAAACACCCAGGCAGTACTGCCAAGGAAAGGTAAAGAAAGTTGGGATGGAAAGCAATAGGGAAAGCCCAGTTTGCAAAAACTGCGTCGCTGCACTGTTCTGAGCATCACTGTGAGCATCGGTGCCAGCATCCCTCCTGCTGCAGGCAACACAACAGCACCCACAGGCCATGGCCTCATCCCACACAGCCTTCTCCTGCTGTGCTCCTGCCTAAAGCCCACCACTGGATCTGATAATGGCTAATGGGATGCACAGCCTGGCACTAACCGGAGATCAGGCAAGGCAGCGATGGTGGCAGCAGCAGCCAGGCTGCCGAGCGGGCTGGGATGCATGTAATCAGAAGGGTTATCTAATGCTAGTTTCATTCTAATTGAGTCACTACCATATGTCACCCTGCAATAACAACGCAAGCAGCATGCAACTGAATACATATTTAATTCACATAATGGGTACAACAGTAGAAGTAATCAAGGCAGTTTGCCATAAGCCATAAAGAAGTGTAGCGTGTTCCTGTTGAGGAGCAGCCTGCGCTCAGGGAGAAGGGGATGGCAGGAGCACTGCGCCGCAGAGAAAGCTGCAAAGGAGGGGGGGAACCCCCCAAAACGCACCCTGGCAGGGACTGGATGTGAGGTGGCCGTTTGACACAAATGGCAATCAATGGTGGAATATTGTCGACGGATCGTTAGCCCCTCCAATATAATTAACAGTAATGGATTTATTGGCAGAAATTTAATGATTTGAATGTTAAATACCGGTCTGGAATTGCATTGTGCAGTCCAGCCGAGGGGCAGTCGCTTCACTTCCAGCTTCTAAGAGAACCAAAAAAAATGAAAAAACCAGACAGAACCAGGAGACAGTGCAGCCCTAGAGGCAGGGGCAGGCTGGCCATAGCCATTCCTGCTCCCGACTCACCTTCCTCTTCCAGCAGCACCTGACAGCCCTGCTTGCTGCCTTAATTTCCTCCCGCAATGAGAAGATTAATACAATTGAGGACCACTCATCAATATCTTTGGACAGATCAACCGGAGTTTTCATTACAGCCACATTAATGCTTTTGAATACACAGCTGCAGATGGGTTAGGCTTCCAAACTATGGCCCAGAGAGGAAAGGAGAGGAGCAGTGCCTGCTCCCAGATGGGAATTAAGGGAGAGCCGTCCGGTTCTCGTTAGCAGCCTCTCCCACCAACATGTTTTGATGTATATTTCATGAGGATAAACAAACATTCATTTCACTTTGGGAAGGTGCTTGCTGTAATGTATTGGCAACCTCACCAGCAATGAGGGGACATTAATTTCAATTCTGGTGTTTAAACACCTTGTTGATTCCCAATCATTCATCCCTAGCTCAGCACATCCCTGGCATGGGGAAAAATAACGGACAAGCAGAGCCCCTACCTCACCCTTCTGCAGCGCCCACTGAAGTTCATTTGCTATTTAAATGACTTAAGAAGGACCAGACATTAGGAAAGAGGCAGCTCTACCTGGCTGCTTGCCTTGGGGTGCAGCCTTCAGCCATCCTACAGAATCATGGAAGGAAAGTACCCAGCCTATGCAGGGGAACATGGGATGTGCCAGAGATGGAAGGACAATATTTGAGCTGGAAGACTCATGGATCTTCCAGGACTCCTCAGCCTTCCACCTCTGTATGCCCATCTTAAAGACAGAGAATGCTCAATGCAGTATCAAAAGCCACACTGCAGCCATCCTACCCAGTCAAGGGCTTGCCTTGCAGGGACAGGACCAGATGCGCTGGTGAGGCTCTGCCACACGTACCTCCTTCCAAAACAACCACTATTCTAGGCAAACACATCAGCCAGGTCCCAGCTTCAAGCATTTGGACAGACTTGTGGCCTGCAGCCCTCAATGATGTTCTGGAGATACACAGGCTATACTGTGAGAAAATGCCCAGGGAAATTCAGGTATGGAGGCAGATGGCTGTGTCTTCTCTCCATCCCCAGCCCTCTCAGCTCCTTGCAGGCATGGCTGAATAAATGGAACTGGCAGAAACTGAGCAGTGGAAGGAGCAAGGTGGGCATGGGGAGTGGGAACATCTGGGAACAGGAAAATGAGAAGCAAGTATGGTCTGGAAAACGATACAGGGTTCTGCTGCACAGCACAGGAGAGCAGGACAGGCTGAAGAAAGAGTGGCTGGAAAGCAACACTGCGTTCTTCCTCTCACATGTCTGTAAGAGGCGATGCTGCTTGCAGAAAGGCTTTTTAAAAATAAGTGGGTTAAGATGCATGGAAACAGGAAAATAGGAAAACGATGCCTTTATGGAACAGTGAGGTGTTTATGTGAGTGCCATGGAACTTGCTTATCCCACCCCACCCTGAACACATTCACCATCACCACTGGGAGCTCCAGCACAGTTTTTTTTCTTCCAAAAACAGAGGTCTCATCAAAAGACTAACAAATAGATATATTCACCTGAAGAGCTAAGACGGGAGGGCAGGGAGGAAGATACTGCACAGTGGACAGCCAGAGCTGCCCCCCTTGTTTTTCCTCCCACTTTTATCCTCCTGCTTCTTTTTCTGATCACCAAATATGCCAGATATCCTAAACATAAGGTAGGCTTAAAAGAAGTTTCAGTACCTGACACACATCAACAGCTCTCTGGGAACAATGTAGAGCAATTGCAGTAGTTTAATATGAAGCATTCACAAAGAGACATAGACACACAGACACACATAAATGCAGGCAATGACACAAGAACACTTCTCCTTTTGCTTTATTTTGTGTGATCTGCTTTTGGGGACATTGTAGAGGCAGCAGCACTGTCCCCCTTCTCATCCATGCACCTCTCTGTTTTTAAGGGTAAAAAGCTGCTTTAAGAAGAAAACACATTAATGCCTAAAAAGGAGACTATGACAGGAGAGTTGCCATTATCAGGGTCACAAGACAACCAAGTACTGACAGACAGAAAACGTCATGTTCCCAAACACCTTCTAGAATCTGATCCCAGTGAAAGGGTTTTCATCAACACCAGGTGGTTCAGGAGGCAGGATGGTCCCTTGGTGACTGAATGGCTAATACAGCCCCATCAGAAGTCCCTCCCACACCCTTCACCAGAGGCTGATGAAGGTCTGTGTCCCTCCCAAAAATTCCCCCCATTTCTCTGTCCTGACTTCTCCAAAGACAGACATTTCCAGTAGCATTGCAATGGACACAAATGACCCCACGGAGACACAGCTGGACTTCATGCTACTGGTTGGGTAAAATATATTTTTTTTCATGGCAGGGTTAAAACCCACTGAATTGCCAATTTCAGCTCCTCGCAAGGAGCGCATTCCATCAGGCACCCCAAAGAGCTATAAACTGCCCAGTGAGGCAGCACGGAGGGAATGATCAGGCCAGACCTCCATGATCCCAACTGTCCCACCAGAGCTCACCCACTGACACCTAGCAAAGCCATCCCAGCTCCTGACACTTCCCCATCCTGCTGGGGCCATTGGAAAAGAAAGATCCATGGTCTGAAGTCATATGGAAAAAACCCAGAGCCTTTTTCCCTCTGCTTCCCTCCCATCCCATTCAATAATCCTGTTAAACTGAACCCTGGCTGGATTATCTCTTTCCCCAGACAAATGGGCAATTATTCAGACGTCACATTGGGATTTTTAGGGTTTGTGTGCATTTCTACTGATCTTCTCTTGGCTTCTTTTGTAAATGGCTTTTACTGCTCCCCCGACAGCATGCACTATTCAATTCAGCCTCTCTATTAATGTTTCTGATACAAATACCTGCTCCCCAAGGCTACCCACCACAAATATCAGCAGGGCTTTGGGGAATCCTCCCCTATTTCACCACCAGTTTGGTGGCTCAAAAAACCTACAGCTACTCATATTTGTCCCTAAAAGTACTCTCCTCTCCAAAGCTTGTCGAAGAGACAAGCTCTGCAAATACTCAACCTAAGGCCAGAGCATCCAGAAATCAACCTCCTAACCAAGCCTGGCAAATCCAACACACACCTTGGGCAGCCTGAGATAAGGAAGGGCCTACTGAAGTCAACTGAATTTGGCTACCAAACATCCAGGTGTAAACACATAACCAGGAAACACTCAAGCAGGAACATCAGGTGGCTGCTGAACCTCCTGCCCAGGAAAATGGAGACTTGCTGGGAAAAGCAAGGAGGAAATACAAAATGACACTGAAGATGATGCTCAGGTTTCTTGCCTGGATAACAGGTCATCATCAACAAGGAGATGACCACCCGTGACACCAGGGAACTGGCCCTGGGTCCCATGTGGCCACATTCCCAATGAGGTCACTCTCCATTTTTTCAGTAATCAAAGAAAGTACTTGGGATGAGGACACATCATCCCTTACCCTCCCCAAGGAAATGTAACACATGGTCCCCTACCCTGCATGAGGTTCCTTTATTCCCTGGAACACCTCTACAACACAGCTGCTTATACACGAGGCCAACAGCTCATATTCCCATCATTCCACATTAGTATTCCTATACATGCAATTACGAGTGTGCATAGACAGATATATGCATACATAACCATGTGTTTCTTTAAACCACACGGAACTAGGCAACACTCAAACACCTCTTTGCTCTTTGAAAAAAATCTGCTGTTGAGGTTGCTCACTCCCAGCCCCAACTAATGCCATCCCATAAAAGCCAACAAACCCTTTCGCACTGCCCAGATGTTCTCCCCGCATGTCCCCAGCTATATTTCTATACTTCAGTGACTAGAATAAGTTGAAACTAATTTATACTCTGGCTTGCCCTGCCAAGGCAAGCCAGCAAGGAGGAGCCAGCTGGACCGTGAAGCTCCAGGAGTGTTTACCAAGGCCCAGCCTGCTCTGCCTGTCTGTGGGTATGCAAAGGAGCACTGCATGCCCAGGATGCCAGCCTGACCCTTCAGCTGCCAGCAAAGAGGAAGGGAACAAACCAGAGCAGATACCAGCTCTGCAGCTGGAAGGAAGAGCTCACTACCATTGGCAGCGCTGCCAGCTTCCACTTCAGTGCAGTACTTGCATTTTTGGACCTTTTTTCCCCCCTCAAAGCTCCATAAGAACCACAGCATACAGTATCAGAAAAGAAAGCACAACAAAGCAGCACTGATCCTCAGGAAAGAGCAGGCCTCAGCAGCGAGAGACATCCTTAGAAAACACCAGTATTCCCAACTCCTCTGTGGAGTCTGGTTTGTGGCACTCAGGACATACAAGATGCTTCTTGACACTGCTAGGACAGAAGAAGCTCTGCCACTTCCTGCCCAGATCTTGGACCAGGGATGGCGGTGGAGGACTGACAAGGGGAAGGGGTCCTCAGGAGAGACCTGGAGAACTGCAGAAGAGAGATGCTCCGCAACTCTCAATAAATCCTTCTCATCTCCTTTACAGCAAAGGACACCCCAGAGTGTCAAACAGACCAAAAAGCCACAACATCCACAAACCCCTAGCCTGACTTCCCTAATCAAGATGGAGATAACCCAGGCAAAATTCCTATTAACCAGCTAATGCACGTAGCAGTGTTGCCCAGCCAGGTCTCCTCATGGCTAAGTTACAGTCTTTATCCCCCAATTTCCCTTCATCATTTATCATCTTTCTTCAAATCAATTCAGTATTTCCTGAATTCTCAAGTACTAACAGGCTGGGGAAAAAAAAAAAAAAAAGAAACTATGAGGAAAGTGCTTATGAACCACTAGGAAACTGGTTAAATGTTTCCTACCCCTCTCTTCTCTCAAGCTTCCCCCTTTCTACCCTGGGCCTCCAAAGACTTCCAGTCAGCCCTGGATCTGCTCAGACATGCCGGCCTGGGGGAGAAAAGCCAGCAAACAAGAAGGCAGATGGATTGCAATGCTGGGAGAAAGAAGCACAGGACACTGGGACCTCCAGCAGATACATCTGCACCCCTATCCCATCCCAAATCAGCCCAACATCCCTGCACCAAGCGATGCTAGGACCTTTTCCAAAGGACAAGGGCAGGAAAGCAGCTCTGCAGACGACACACAGCACATGGCCCACCCTCTGCCAGCAGGCCCCTTCAAGCCCACCTCAGTTTCTGCAGCAAAAATGGTTCTGTGAAGATGCAGAGGAAAGGGAGAGGGGGCTGTGCTGAGGGCTTGGCAGGCGTGTATGGAAACAGAGAAGAAAAGAGAGTAC
Organism: Corvus moneduloides; assembly: GCF_009650955.1. NCBI lineage: Eukaryota > Metazoa > Chordata > Aves > Passeriformes > Corvidae > Corvus > Corvus moneduloides. The sequence goes on along the minus strand of NC_045484.1, from coordinate 5,900,562 downwards.
ACCAAGGTTTCACACTCAGGAGAATCTTCCCCCTCCACCTGCATCCATAGGCACGGTGCGGGTGAGCAGGGCACGGCCCCAGAGAGCTGAAGGTAACCCCACCTGCACCACCATCTCCTTCACAGACGGGAGACCTCCAGCAGGCAGTCCAACCCATCCTGTAGTCTCCAGAGCAAAACAGAAGGCAATGGATATTTTTTTACCCCCCTCCAATGCTTCCTCCTGACCCAGGTTCCCCTCCCTCCCTTGTTTTCCTAACACACCGCCACATCCCCAGATAAATGGTGAAAGGGGCAACCCGAAAGTAAAGCAGAATGGCTTCAGAGCAGGGAAACAATGAAGAAAAAAAAAACAACACCAAAATAAAAGTATGAGAAGAAAGCAGGTTTAAAGACAGGCAGGACTAGCAAAAAAGCAATGGCAGCACATGGAAAGGGGAAGGGGGGGAATTCCTCTGGAAATCATTAATACTCCAGGAACCTTCAGGACTAAACCTGAATACAGACACTTAAGCTCTCAGCTCTGCCATTAACACTAGGGCCTAAATTATTGATCTTTTGCCTTTATCAGCATAACAGTCACGTCCCGGTATCAAGATCTAACTACACTGCGGTCCCTGTGCTGCAGCCACTGAAATAATTAGGAGAAATTCTCATTAAAGGAGAGTGAAAGGTTCAGAGATGGAGACAGAGAAAAGGGTCTGGGAGGGTGTTTAATGTCTTCCACGGGGTCGAGAGAGTGCTCTGATCAAATCCCTGTGTGAAGCTGGGGGATGACAGCTTATCAAAAGGAGAAGTCCAAAGCCCCGCCACACCAGCGTCCGCCCACTGCCTTCACCACGTGCCGGCCACAGGGCCAGTAGAGGAAGGTGGGGGCAAAAGACATGAAAAATAAATTTTAAAAAATAGAATTAATAATGGAAGGGCTGCTGCAGGCTTGTTTGGAGTCTGAAAATTCAGCCTGGGCTAGGAGAAGGGGTGCAGGGAGGGGCGGAAGAAGGAGCCCAGCATCATCCCCAAGGCACATGGCCAGGACTCTCCTTATTTCACTCTGTACTGCACTGCCCAGGATCCAAAAGGAAACTGGAAAACAAAAAGGGAGAGCGGCAACACCGCGTGCGCAGCCCAGAGGATGGAGGGAAGACACCAGGAGGATGGAGGGAAGAAGCCCAGCCTGGTGGTGGCACTGGCCCCATCCCAAAAGCATTGTGGAATATATTAAAAAAAAGTTAAAGTAATGGCTAAAAACGGGGAAAATGCACGCCCACCAGTCTGAAATACCAGAAAATATTTCACAAAGCCCAGTGTAGAAAAACAATCCAGTCTGCTGAGCAGCAGAAAGAAGTCACTGGACGTTTCAGTGTGATTGGGGAGGGGGTGATGGAAAGATAAGGGGAGTGATGGAAGAGGGGGGAGAAGGACAGGGATGAATGTAGAAAGCCTGTCCCCTCCCCCTGCACACACAAAGTTTCCCTATATTTAATGTCAACGCACTGTAATTTAAAAGAAAAATTCCATTTCACTCGGCTAATCAGAATGGTTAGAGAGACCATTACCACAAACACTGGAACATCTGAAATTGATTATTTTTTACTTCGTGCAGTTAATGAAATCCTCCAGCGACCGCAGGCGAGCACGGTGCAGGGGTCCACACCGGCGCCGGGAACGGGAGGGGGCTGCTGGGCTGCCACTGCTGACCTTTGTGCCCAGGGCTGCGGGGGAGCGGCGCAGGGCCGGGCTGGGCTCTCTGCCCACCATTTTGTGAAGGCTGGAGATATTTAGCATGGGCAGCACATCCCATAAGGAGCACCACATCATTAAATGTCTTGGGCTGGTGCAGCGGGGAAGAGAAATGCAGGATGTCACTGCCTGATAGGGAGAAGACTCAGAGGTTATTTATTAGTGGACACTTACCACAAACTGCATTTTCTGCATTTGCATTCAATATGCTGCAGCTGGCTTAGTGCCAGGAAAAGGCAGGTGGGATGGAGGGAGCAGCACCCTGGCCCTCCCCTGCTTCTCCCCACCCACCTCAAGCCCTCAAGAGCCACCCCGCTCCTCACCAGTCCCACCAAAGCTACCTGCCTATCTGCCTGGCTTGGGGGCCGACTTTCCCAAAGAAGCCACGAGGTTTCCCATTGATGCTTTCCATCACCATGGTTCAAGCAACCAAGCCGCAGGGTCCAGCCAAGGTCCCCAGAGCTCTCCAGTGACCCGTCAGTCATTGATGCAGGACAAATCCTTTCTGCAAGACCATCCAGAGCAAAACACCAAGCAGCCCACTGGACACTTGGACACCCAGCCCATGGCAGCTGCATTACAAATCCCTTCTGGAAGCATCATGAGGGCATCCCAATGCATCTCTGCCTCAGATGCAGGCACATGCAGGGGGCCACTCTCCCCTCCACCCTGTGGCCACAGCCTCTCTCCTACCTCTGAAAAGTGGCCGAGTGTAATTATGCAGAAAGCTCCTTTGGAGCTATATCAATAAGACAGACGTCTGTTGTATCATTCTCTCTCAGTAAGGCATTTCTTCTCCCCAATTGCTCATATAGAATCATAGCCTAATAGCATGCTATTAACATAATTGCCAACACAACTAGTGTTCCGTGTCTCACAGCCATTTGCTTATTTTGCCATAAAGAATATCAAAAAACAGCCCGAAAAGCTGCAGCCTGGCTGTGCGGCCAAAGGGACCGGCCATTGGCTCTGCCAGCGGTGCCACAGCCCGGCGAGGAGCAGCGCGGCACCGGCAGCCGGCCCCAGCTGTGGACCACAGCACCAGCAGCGTGCTCCGACCAGGCTCCCGAGCAGACGTGTGCGAAGATCTAAACGGATTCTGCCAGGCGAAATGAAATTCCCATTATTTTTAATTAATCCTTAATTAAAATATATTACTCCGCAGATTCCGCAAATCTCTCTTAATATGCAAATGCGGCCCATTCAAGGATATTTACATATCATTAATTAAAACGGCACATTCTTTCAGTCTAACAAGCTGAGAGCGGTGTCTGTTGCCACACTGGCAAGAAAGCTGGCCCTGGCACTGCCAAATTCATCCATAAGAAAGATGTTCAGTGCCATGGCAGGGGTGCGAGAGCAGGGGGACAGAGCTGGGGAAAGGAAACTGATCCCAAGGAGAGAACAGGTTTGGGAGATCCCAATCCGCAGCAGAAGAGCACCCCTGAGCCTGGCTGGAGTGGGTGGATGGGAATGCACATTGGCACAACCAGGGAGGAAGCTGGTGCTTCAGCAGAGCTGGGGGACAGTCCAGGCTCTGACCACAGCATCAGCATTCACCCACACATGATGTTTGAGGTCAGCCAGTTGTCTAAGGCCTTCACTGTCAGGGGCTGTGCTGTCCCACAAATATCTGTCACCAGGGTATACTTCTGCTCTTCCCTGTCTGCCTCAACTTCTGAGCATAGAGATCTCCCTGCTTCCAAACTATGGGATACATTATCTGCAACAGTCAAGTTCCCAGCTCCAAATTCCCTCTCGGCTGAGGAAGACAACCCACCCCATCAGAAAGGTCAGACCCTGCAAGTCAAGCCGATGCTACAGCCTTTCAATAGGGTGAAAGCACAGAGGTGATGATGAGCTGGCTTGAGGGAAGAAGGCTTTCTGTCCCCCAGTGATCTCCTCCGTGGCTCTCCAAGAAGAGTCTGTGTCTCCTTCCCCAAGGTTTAGGGGACAGGCTCTTTGGGCAGCATCACCCACATGAACACAGCGCCTGCAGCTCCCACCCCAACTGCCTGTCCAGCAGCACTGTGGACTCTGAAACACACATGAATCCAACCAGAGTGTGAGACAGCCAAGAGGTTCATCACTGCTCCCACACAGGTCTCATAGCTGCAGAGAAAGTTGTGTTTTAATACTCCGGAGAGGCTTATCAGGTCACTGAGTCAGGCACAAATCCACTCCTCCAAAGAGCCATCAGTTCTGCACACACAGTGACAATTCCCTGTTACAGCCACCAGACCTGCGTCCAAGTCTCCCATGGGCTGCTGTCAACACAAATGTCAAGCACCCAAAACCCAGGCAGCAGCTCCATCCCAGAGGAGGAAGGCCACCAGCAGCCAAACAGTGCCTGTGTCTTCATGGCTCCATTGGCACCTGAAAGGAAATGCTGGCCAAATCTTCACAGTGATGTGCCAGGACAGAACCATGTCTCCCGTCACAACCTGGACATACTGCTCCCAGAAACCTGGAAGTTTTCAGCCTTCAGGACTGATTTCCGTGAGAGTGACAGCCCCACTCTCATAGTCTCACTACTGTCACTACCTTCTCCTAGGAAGAGCAGACAGCAGTTCCTCACATGGGACTGACAGATAATTCTCAACAATTAATAAGCCTCTGTCCTTCTCCAGTGCTTTTCATCAGAGGACTTCAAAGTGCTTGACTGAACTTGCCTCCACTGCACTCCAGAGCAGAAGCAAACCCATATCAACCCCCCTGCCCAGATGGGGAAGCTGAGGCATGGTGCAGGGGGACCTGTCTCCAGCCACACAAGAAGCTCTACACACAGAGCAAAACAAAAGCCACCCAGCTGGGTGAAGGAATTTGTGCTGAGCATCACCAAATACATTGCTGTTCGCTACTGGGATTTGGGGGAGACAGCAGCAAAGAGGTACTTCACTCTGGCTCTGTCCTTTTTTGGTCCTTCCCCCAGCAGCTGCCACCAGGATTTGGCACAGCTAGGTCCACCTTCAGCTTCGCCCAGCACAGCCACCCCAAGACACCCACATCACACGGTTACTTGCCATGCAACACCTTCACACTTTCTGAGAAAATAATGCTGTTCAGATCACATGAGCCTTTGCTCTCCCCGGTCTTCAGAGGAGGAGGAGACAGTCACACCATTACCAGCCAGCTGAGAGTACACGATATGAACTACTCAAATCAAGATGACTTGGCTGCATTTCAATGTCTCCTGCAGTCAGGAAAAACGGCAATAACTCCACATACCAGGCTGATACTCATGCTGAGTCCAGTTTAGGCCACACTTACCCTTTTGGCTGCATAGTAAAAGGGGGTACGTTCATTCTATCTGTGGCTGAGGCTCTAACCAGAGAGGCGTATCAGACAGAGTGCTTGCTTTTATTTTCTCTTGCCTTTTCTTAGGACAGTGGAGAGAAAACATTTCTGCTTTATCTCAGACAGCCCCTTCTGCAAGTTTTCACATCACTTAACTCCTCTTCAGATCTTCAGTGCCATACCAGTCCAGGAAGACTGCCAAGGCCCATGTTAACTAAACATGGCAGCTGGCAAGCCAGGTGCTGCCAGAGGGGCTTGTCCAGCCTCCACAGCATCTTTGGTCCAAATCTTTCCCAAGAAGCAGGCATGCAGAGAGTCTGAGCTGGGCTTGAAAGATCCATAAAGCTCCTGCACCAACCTGCTGAAGAAGTGCCCAGTGGACCAGGAGACACAGACCAATCCACCCGAGAATGCCTTCCTCCAGCAGGCAGGCAGGCAGCTTTGGAGAACCTTCCATTCACCCCCAAGCACCACGTGGTGGCCTCAGGAGCTGCCCAGGCCACTGGCTTTCACCTACTTTCCAAAACAGCCTCAAAGCTCCCTGAACCACCGCCCCCAGCCTGGAGCGCCCAGACACTGCGAGGACAACACACCAAGAGGTGCCAAAAGGTTAACAAATTATGCCAATTAATACTCCCCCAGCATCTCCTGTGATGAAGAGGTGTTTGAACCTTGGTGGTCTTGGCCCAGGGCCAGCCAAGGTGATTAAATCGCGCTTCCCTCCGCTCTCCCTTTGCGGTTCCAATTGCACATGAAATTGCTCCTCACCTCCTGGTGCACCCAGCTGCATCCTGGACACCAGCACAGGGCTAAAAGACACTGTCACAAGCCACAGCTCCAGGCCATGGGTCCTGAGCCTGTCAGTTCAAACAGTCCCATGTGCCCAGCAAGCTGTGAGGACAAAGACAGGCACTTCTGCCTTCTCCCCACTGTGAGCCTTCTTCCTTTCATTTCTTTCACCCAAAATTTGCTGCTGTAGGCAGTGGAGCAAGTCTGGGGTTCCTCCTCTGTTCCCCAGGCAGGGGGACCAAGATCCGGGTTCCCTAGGCAGGCAGTGACACTGCTCCATCCCAAGCAGAGGGACAAACCTGTTGTCCCCTATCACCATGTGATCCTCTTCCAACCAACAAGACAAAGCAAAATCAAATGCCACAGACTATTACAGCTTCACACCCAGCAAGTGCACCAGGACAGGTGGTCACTGGAGGGATCCCAGGGCCACTTTGTCACCCAAGCTGCTGCTTTCCAAGCCAAATCCTCCCCAGCAGCATCCACCAGTGGCCCTGAGATGCCAAACCTGGGTTGCAAAAGGGCCCCATCTTTCCAACACCCAAGAAAGGCCCTGTCCCCCTCTTGCTCTGCTCCTCTGTCCCCAGGAGATACCACACTCAGCACAGCCTGTGGTCACCCCAATTCAGAGGGACACCAGGAACAGTCACAGTGGAGAGGGCTGTCCCTCCCTGCCCCCTGCTGACACATGCTCCACCACGGCACTAATCCCATATAAATACGCTCCCCATAGCTGAAGGAGCTGATATAATGAAAAAGCCCATCCACAAGGAGATAATTACATTACAAAACTATTTTAAATCAATGAGAGCCAAGATGGATGGGTTGGGAGGTGCTGGGGACAGGCTGCCATCACTCCAGGTGTCCTCCACGGTCCAGCCACCTGCAAAGGGCTGGATTCCCTGGTTAGGGAGGGCAGGGAATCCCCAAGCTTTCTGTGCCGGGGGCTGAGCAAACCACCAATGAGTAATACTAAAGAAAAGTGAAACGTGGCCCATCAGAGCGTGGCCTCAGAGCTGATGGGAGACTGCCAGTGTGGCTTTTAGTACCCCGACTCTCAAGGCAGACAGCAGCTCACTTCAAATTCACCAGCTCTCAGAGATAGGGGATAGCAGCTTGCATTTAAAACCACTTGCAAAACTCATCCCAGCTTGAGGGCACAACCCAGGAGGTGAAGCAGGAGCTGAGAAATAGCCACTTGGTTTTTAAAACAGCACTCTGACACTCACTGCTGTCTCCTCTGTGGACAAGACAGAGCAGGGGCTGAGGAATCATAGAACGGTTTTGGCTGGAAAAGACCTTAAAGATCATCTTGTTCCAAGCCTCTGCCATGGGCAGGGACACATTCCACTAGACCAGGTTGCTTAAAACCAAGATGTACTCTGCAGAGGAGGCCATAGAAGAGGACTCAGGACCTCCCACCTCCATAGAAGAGGACTCAGGACCAAGGACAAAAGTCACCACCTCTAGTGTGATGACACATCCAGCCTCTAAGAGAAACCCCAGCTGCAAGGGAAGCAGCCTAAAAGGAAAAATAGTTGGAAAAAGGGGAAACCCTGGAATCAAAGGAACCCCTACAACACACACCCTCCCCCTTCCCTCCTCCTTTTGCTCCTTGTTCTCTCTCTCCTTTCCCTGGCCAGGCTTAATTTGACACCTTGAGCTTTGGTAACGAGGTGGGGAGAAAGGAGCCACAGCGGAATTCATTAAGCTGAGCACTGCAGGGCCCACTCTCGGCACGCTAATGACATCGGAGGATAGGGAAACGAGACAGCCGCATCGCAGGATGAAATAAACATGAGCACTGTCAGCACTGACAGCAAAAGGGACAAAATAAGGCAGGTAGAGACCTTTCCCCAGCCGCACAATGTAAAGCGACAGCTTCCAAAGCCCCCTGCCCATGGATCCCCTCTGCCCTCATCTTGGGAAAGGGGAGGGTGGTTGAGAAGGGGATGGAAAAGAAAAGCAGCAATTAAGCCACCCTTCCCATGATCAAACACCCTTCCCCAGACAGCTGCACTCCTTCATTCCCCTTCCGCAGCAGGAGGAACCTGTGCCACCTTCTCACAGCTGCCCTGCATGACCCCAAACTCCACACAGCTGGTCCCTGGGGGGGGGTTCTGGGGATGCCATCTATGCCTGGGCTACACTTCTCCCTCCTTCAAACAGCACAGAGAAGTGGGGAGCAGGATGAGGTAAGTATTGCACCAATCCCCCAGGCTCATCATACCAGCAAGCAAGGGGGAGAGGAGCAAGCTCCACTGTGTCACAGGGTTGGTGTGCAGGCACAGACAGTGTTCCTGGCTACAGGAATCCATAGCTCTGGCACAGCTTCTGCCAACACTCACCATCCTCTTTGATTCTGGCAATATGCAGGCAGACAGCAGCACCTTACTTCGGTCACTTGCAAACCCTTATCCCAAGTCCATGAGTACTCAGATACAGCATTCCTACCGAGACTGTAATGTTTGAGGGGCAATATGCAAGCTGCAAAGGGCAGGAAAGCTTCAGATCTAGAAGAAGGATCTCTCTCTCTAGGTCAGGGCCCAGCACAGCTCCTCTTGGTGCCTCGCTCTGCCCACCACTTCTCCAATCCATCAGCCAGCACAACAGCCAGGTCAGACTTTCCTGCAATGCCCCTGATGCTCTGCAAGGTGAAATACTTCTCAGCCCAAGAGCAACACAAGGGTTTTCTTTCCTCCAAAACACTGACCTGTCCCATCCCTCTGCACTTCCCATGAATACCGACACACAGCACAAGAGCTTAATGCCCAGCAGATCGCTTGGGTTGACAGATGCTCTTTTCCCATCAGGAATCTGAATTTTCTGCTTGGGTTTGGGGACAAGTTTTTCTGGCTGGGCAAAGTTTCCAGAAGGCTCTTTTACAGCATTTTCACTCCACTGCTTTTAGTGCTCCCAGTTGTTGGCTCTGCTCCCAGGACACAGCAGCATGCTGAAGGGAAGGGCACACGAGGGAAAAAAAGCAAAATTCTGGAAAACAAGAGCACTGAGTACTACTCCTGTAGTGGCTGTTGGACTGTACCCAATCTGAACAAGTCACACGTGCACACCTGACTCAGTTTCCCCACCTATTAAAATATCCAAATCCTCATCTGTCCCTCTTCTTCTCCTATTCCACACCAAAAATGGCACTCACCAACAGATGCACTGCTAGATTTGCTGCATCTTTGCCACCCTGATTTTCACCCCAGCAAAGAACCCCCATGGTGATGGGAATACAAGATTCATCATATGGTTTAAATGACCCAGGGCTGTTTCCCAAAGTCCACTTAAAGGCTAGGAACACTTCAGGCTCAGCCAGTCAGCCACTGCTCCATCCTCTGCTTTTATTCCCTCCCCTCAGCTCCCCCAAGCATTCCTTGAAAGCGAGTGGCAATTGAGTTTGTAAGTCCCTATTCATCAAGGAAATTAATTCCTTATGCATAATTCATTTCTTTTGTCAACTTTTTTCCCCCCCAAATGCTCCCTAAAGCATCAGGAGTGGAAGCAGCAATAGGAGAATGGGAACACAAGAGGCTGAGGAGGGGAAGAAACAGCCTTGCTTAGAGCTGACCAAGCACATCAATCCAATTCCCAGCTCACAAGGTGTCCCACAAGATGTCTGAGGAGGAGGGAGGCCACCACAAAGTCTGAGCGATCAACAAGCAGTGAGTTTGCTGGTGGGATAAAGACCTAGTGTGCTGAAAGTCTTTGCTGTGTCTGTGTTGTTGCCTGTACCTGGAGGTAGTCAGGCTGATGAAGGTCTCAGTGCAGTTGAACAGCACCCTGAGTAACAATTGAGAGCCCAAAGAATAGTCCAAGGCTGGCACAGAGCAGGGAAAGCGGGATGCCCAGAAGATCAGAGATGGAGGGAGCTCTGATGGTGTGAAATCACAGTGTTGTGGTCTCTGCCTCAGCAGGGGTGGCAGCTCTGCTCAGGCTTTCTGCCCTCTCACAGCAGGTTATGACGGCCTTGTGATGATCTGGATGGACATGTCCCTTCTCCAGGTCCACAGCCAGCTCTCCAGCCTTCACCACACGTCTGGTCTGTAAGGAGGCATCAGCCCGTCTGGGTTATTTATGGAAGAGAGCTCTGGAGCAGTGTCAGAGCCCTGCTGACTGCAGAAGCATTGCACATAGCTTTACCTTCTTGCAAACTCAAGTCTGGCAGGAGGCCTGGAGGTAGCACTCACACCCTGCCAGCTCCTGAAAGCACAACCTAGGAAGATAAACCCAGTTGCAAAAGGAGAAGTTGGCTGGAGATGAGCCATGCCTGCACTCAGAGAGGACTCTGAACCCTCAGTTCCTCCCAGTGTCAGGATGAGCCCATGCCACCAGCAGCACCAGATTATTTCTCTGCAGCATGGCAGGAATGGAGCAACTCTTCCGGCCAGCTCCACCTTGCTCCTTCCCAAGGCGAGGAGATCCAAGCTCACTGCAGCATTGGCACAGCCCAGCTCAGACACGGGGACACCACTGCTGAAACTCAAGCTGGAAGTGCTGGGGCCATGTCCATGGCCGTAGTCCCAGAGGGACTGGGCACAGCAGTGGCTTGGCTTACAGGGCTCAGTTTACCACTGACCTATCGACATTTGCACTCACACACGGCCAGCAAACCACCCCCAGATACCTGACCAAAAAAGACTGTGGCACTTGGCCTGTGCTGCTAATCCCCAAACTTGAGGACAAGTTCACACACAGTGCTCACACCCACGTACCACCACTTCCCACCCGGCAAGCTGGGAAACCCCATATAAATAAAGCTTAATCGCTGCTACTCCGACACAGCACGCGCAGGTGAAACGCATGGTAGCCGAACAAACAGCAAAGCCCTGGGATTTCCTGACTCCCCCGCAGACCAGACCCACCAGTTACGGTTCAACTGAAGCCAACAGGACTGTTGCCTGCCTTACCTGCACACCTGGTACTGCTCATGACTGAACGTCTCCCTCTGCTAGGGAGGGGAAGGCATTTTTACAGTGAAGCTGAATTTGTTTACTGCTTCTGTGCTCCTGACTCTCCGTGACACTAAAGAAAAGGAGGAAATTAAGCAATGTGCTGAGGTGCCACTGTCATCTCTGCCTCTCCACAGAGAGGACACAGCCCTGGCTGCATCCCACCCCAGCCCATGGAGCAAAAGGCAGCGGATTGTGCTGTTCCCAGCACCACATTTGGACAGTAAGTAACGCCGCCTTGTCACGGGGGTACAGAGAGCGTTTGCAACGCCCCATTTAACTGCACTGTACTCCTATCCACAGGCTTCATCAGCATATTTCAGCGGTGCCTTGATGGATGAAGATAGATGGGAGAACATCATCCTTGGTGAAATCACTGTTTTATCAAGGTTAAACCATTCTCACACTGCACCACCTTCCTTTGTTGCTTCGTTTCCAATCACAAAATTAGCAGCAGACATAATGCACATTTGCATGGACCTTGTTTCTCACTCCCCAGCTCAACTCTTCCTTCTGCAGAATGGAGAGGGAGGGGAAGCACAGGGAGACCTCTCCCACCTTCATGCCTAAGCCTGTTCAGCTGTGTGGGCTCTCAGGACCCAACGAAAGCCAAAATCTCTACAGATTTCATGAAGTTGCCTCTGCAGCATGAAACTATGTCATCCATCAGCGCTCTCCAATAGCTCCAACCATAGCCAAAGGACCACCAGTCCCCTCTCTTCACCTTGGCACACGACATCCACTGTCAAGTTTCTGTGGAATGAGTGCTAAAGCTGCGGCAAGCAGAGGATGAGGAAGGAAAGCAGGAGGCAGGTAGGCTTTTGGTAGAGCTAGATGGTACCGGGGGAATGGGATGCAGAAGGGCAGCAGCACAATAAGTGATCTTTTTCCATTGTAAGCCTAGTTGGATGCGGGTTGAAAAGCCTGGGCAATTTGAGGAAAAGGGCACAAGAGCTGAGGAGAGAGGGGAAAGGCTTTTATCTCCAGGTCAGAAGTTCAACCCCAGCCCAGGTCAGTGGCAACAGAAAGCTGTTGCCTTCTGACACCTCTCCTGCAGCCAGCTGGGCAGAGTGATGGATGTCCCTACAGCTCCCAGCACTCCACACATCCACCTAGCAGGCTGGGCACATCTCCTTCCAGCTCCACCCAAGAGCCAACCCCTCCACATCAGGGGACATGGCCTGCAGCAGCTGTGCTGGGCCACCAGGCAGAGCCAGCTCCCCTCCATACCCCAAGCATACTTCGGAGCACTACCAAACCCTCTCCACAGATCCCTGCGCCAAGGAAGGCTTGTCCCCCTACTCTGCTTCACCAAAAAGGAGAAATGCGTGGCCTTGAGCGATGTCTCCCATGGATCACCCCATTTTTCCAAGATCACACATGGTATGCTTGCTGTGGAGAAGACCTTGTCTGGGGCCAAGACCCTTACACATCTTACACAAAATCATCCCATCTGGAGCCCTTAAGACAAGTGCCTGTCCTACTGGAAACCCTAGATAATAAGCTCCCCAATCACTTAGACTCATTTTAGAGACCTTTTGGGGCTGAGTCATCCCTGCCTGGAGACAAGGCCCCAGCAGAGGATAACACCTGTTATCCCTGCGGCCTCGAGCCAGGCACTCACTGGAGGAACATGATCCCAGTGGCTCAGGAATATATAAGGACAGACAACCAAGGTGGGCAGCATGCAGCTTTTAAACAGTCTACAGGACCCCTCTCTGTAACCCCGGGCTCCTAAATACCTTTTAAAAAAAAATCTGTACCCCCTTTACAGCACTGTTTGACTCTGCAGGGTGCTGTTAAGTTACAAGAATATCTCTGGGCCCAGGGCCAGCTGCCGTGTTGTGTGGTCCCCATTAAACACAGACGGGTCGGACTGCCTCCTGCAGGGAGACCTGCTCCAGCAGTGGCTTTGCATCCCCATGAGGAAAAAGTCAGCCTTGGCAGCTAGGCTTTCTATTTATACCATCACTCATGGCTTACAAGTTACACAGGCCCCCTTGGCACTTTTCTGCCAAGTTTCAATGGTTTTTAGCACCAACAGAAAGAGGTGAGTTGCTTGCAAGATCATTGGCTTTACATTTGGGGAAACTGAGGCACAGGCAGCCCTGGGGGCCAGCTCAGGCGCATGAAATGCTGCACTGACCAGTCCGATTGCTGCACAGCCTCCCCTCTTCCCCAGCTCCTCTCACACCTCCTCTGGACCAGATCCAGACACAGCTGGCCCATGGGGGATGCCAGCCCCCCCCCATCCTCCAGCAGGATCTCTCCTTTGCTCTTTCAGAAGCAGGGAAAAGCATCCCTGATATGCAGCTGAGCAGCCAAGTGACCCTGGCAGGCAGTGACCTGGGAGAAGGTCACTTACTGAGCGAGCCAATGCCCTTGGAGGGGGGGGAAGGGGGGTGTGTAGGCATGTGCACACACACAGACACCCACAAACTTTCCAGGAGAGGTGTCTGGTTTCACACCCCAGCTCCTTCAGGGCTGCTTCCTACGCCAGCAGCATCCAGCAGGGGCAGGGCAAGCCCTGCCCTGACTCCCTATCCCCTCTGTCTGCTCCTCCCATCCCAGTCGTGGTGCAGGCAACCCTCCAGTTTGCACATGCCATCACAACAAGCCCGATGGAGAAGGAGTTCGGGATGAGATGCTCACAGGGAAGTTTCTTCCAAGCTCAGCGTGCAGAGCTTGGCTTGCACTCCAAAGTACCGCAGTTTATAGCCCTTATAAAAACATTTATATAGAACCTGCCTGTTCTTTGCATATAAGGCCAATGGCTTCAGACTTGGGCAGGCCCCAATGCCATATTCAGGCGCAGCGAATAGCCCGGCTTCCCAGGGAGCCTAGCACATCAAAAGCTGGACAGAAACCAGCCAGCATCACAGAAAGTCTCTCCAAGAGCTATATATGGATTCTGAGTCCAGTCTGGTTTACCCTGGGAGAAGAGGGTGGGAGGTTGTGCTGATCAGCGCTCTTGAGACACAGCTACAGGGAACACGCAACCAGAAAACTAGAGAATGGGTTCATAGCAGTTAAAAGAAAAAGCAAAAACTGGAGATTTCCTCTGCTGCACCCCATTCCAGAGCAGCAAAATAAATGAAAACATGGATTAAAAAGATGCAGCTTACACTACATCCTCAAACAAAACAAAAGCAAGACTTTCTGCAGTATAAATATGTCACTAAACACCACAGCTCTCAGTATCAGCATACGCAGCATCAGGCATTCACAACAGCCCTGATCTGGCTTAACACAAGACATCCAAGATGGAAAAAATCAACATCTGAATCTTTCCGTTTTGCAACAACCACAATTCATGCACAGCAGACAGGGCCAATTTCCATTCACTCATTTCATACTGGTTGCCTCCAAATCTCCTTGGGTATCCCATTGAGGGCAGCAGAAACATCACCTCTCAGTTGATACTTCATATGTTGCCACCAAGGAAATGCCTTCTGCCTCAGTTTCCCCCAGGATCCAAACAAAGCACTCACTCCCATGGCCATCCTGGACTGGCACAGAGCCATCCCCATAACAAACTTACCCCCTGATCCCAGTAAACACCAGTTTGTTCCACACCCATGCAGCTTTCATTGATAGTTCACGGATCACACTCGTCCCCAACTTCTTCCCCAACCCTGACCTGAGCTGTCCTCTGCCACTGCAGTGGCAGCACCTCAGCCATGGGGCACTTGGGCATCTGTCCAAAGCAAAACCATTCTGCAAAGCTTTGCTTTCTCACAGGCACAGCTTCTTCCAAGACTCAGATGCGTAGATTTCGGTTCCTGGAGACAATAAAGAGAAATAAATCTGGCTGCTTTAGCCCCGGCACTGAAGGGACAATGCTTTTCCCCAGCACTATTGGAGGTGCTTTTCCTTACATATATATCAGCTGAGATGATGTCAAGGCAGAACATTAAATTAGCCAGCCTCTATTAATTACAGGTCTCCTATAGCTCTTCCCATCTTCCAACTGCTTTACAAACAGCATTAATTCCTACATGTTATCACCATTCCAAAACCTCCCTGAGGAGCTGGCAAAGCCCCACAGTCTGAAGCAGCCTTGGAGCAAGCAGTCCCCCATGCAGGTTCGTGGTCCCACCATCCAAGCTCCCACCGTGCCTTTGCTCCAGAGACCATTGTTTGGAGCTGGAGTGGGAGCCTGGATAATTTACAAGTCATCAAAACAGCCGGGACTTGACAAGAAAGTCTGTCCCTGGCCAATCTCCCATGGGCTAGGGCTTACTGCTGTCCTCCCATCCCTGAGGGCTGCTGGCACTCCAAGTTTAGCATCTCTGCCTTGCCTCTCTCCCCGATTGGAGAATTTCTCCCACCATTAAAATTAACGAGGTGGGTTTGCAGAGACTAGCTGGCTACAGAGCCCCCTCCTGTTCCTGGAGTTTGGGGTTGTTTTTAAATTAAGCTGCAGTCCTGTAAGTGCAAAGTTATACCAAGCATCATTTACTTTACTGCTGAGCAATGAGGAGCAGGGAGGGAAGCAGGGTGCTTCCCCTCCAGGCACTCCATAAAGTGTCCGGCGCACGCAGATGCTGCCTGCAGTTCTCCTCTGCTCCGGTCCGGCAGCATTCCCTGTGCCAAGAGCTACAGCCTGGAAAATGGCACTTGTGCTAAAGTGCCTGCATTAATCAAATCTTCACTCACACACAGCAAAGAGAGAGAGAGTGAAAAAGGCAGAGGGAGATCCCACCAGCTCCCTGAGCCCAACCTTGAGTCCAGCCAGGCTGGGAAGGAGTGAGCTCCAGCGCTTTGCCAGCCAGCAGCCTCTGCTCGATGCAACAGAGGCCACGACGGCAGAAAAGAGCAACAAAAGCTTCTGTTCCACAGCCTACACAGACCTAAGTGTTCCCAGGAAAAAAGGAGAAATCACAACTTTCCAAACTAGATTTAGCAACAGGGCATGAAGGACCTACAGCAGGAGAGGGATATGGAATTCCCAGCAAGATCATTGAGCTCTGCTTTGACTTGGGAGACTGACAGCAACTTTCTAAATGGATCCCATCCCTGGGAGCACTGATCCATCATCCATAGCATGCTATGGAGACAAGCTTAGCCACAGCAATCAAGACCCCCAGACAATGACTCCGAAAGAGCAACCTCTATACTTCGGGTTACCCTTAACACCATCCAAATAAAGCACAACCTCAGCATGTTACCCACAACTGGCAAGAGCAGAATGGATGGAAACCATATCAGCACCAACTGCATACTGGGAGACCCAGCACCACACTGGCCCCTCACACCCCAAATCAGCAGTGGAAGGGGTGGGGCAGACACCTAGAGAGTGATTCTTTACCTACCGCTGGAACAGGAATATCCTTCACAGATATTTTAACCTGTTATTAGACATCCATTGGAAAGCTGAGTCTATCACCTTCCCAGAGAGATTTACACTTGCACGCCACCTGAAGAAGAGGTTACCAAGGAGAGCAAGAACCACCTTGATTTTAGTCTGCCCAGAAGCCTCACACACTCCCGTCTAGGTGACTGTAAGACAAAGTCTTGTCCAAGCGTGCAGCTATGTGGCCCTGCAAAAAAGTCAAATATAAACCACACAAACCCCAAATGACTGCTCTACAAGACAAATCAGGGGGAAAAAAAGCATTGAAGACAAAGTACAGAAATGGGAAGGTGGAGGAGGGATTCCCCTCCTCCCATTTTAATAACCCAATGCTGCAAGGACAGGAAGAGCTCTTCAAAATTACACTGAGCTGGGCACAGCAGCATCATGCATGACCTTCACCGGTTTTCTGCTCATCTGAGAGGAAATGAATACAACATGCTCCAGTTTCTTCCACTCTTCTGCCTTTTTCTCCTTCCCAAAGACCCTCCGGACAACCAGAGAAGACAAATGTAATGCTCAACAGCAAAGCCAGCTGGAGCATGACCCCACCAACATCTTGAGAAATCAGCCAGACTTTAGGTCAGACCTGCCCTTTCCCTGCTCCAAAGTGATGGTAGGAACCAGTACCTCGGTGACTAGAAATGAGCCATGAATCTTCACAAAACTCTGCTACCCTACACATGCCAGACACTCATGGCTTCAGCATCCCTGCAAGGAAATAGGAAGATGCCCTATGGGTATGCCGAGACCTCATTCTCCCAACATCAACAGCTGGGTTCAATTCTCTTCCCCTCCACCCCATTAGGGGGTCTGTGGCACAGGGCATCAACAAGAGCTCCTCCAGGCTTCAGTTACAAAGCAGCCTGGCAGCCAGCTCACAGAAACAGCAGCAGCCAATGCTCAACTGCCTGTCCCCTCCAAAGCCATCGCCTCCCAGCAACATGACAAGCCAGCCAACGCAGCCACATGTCTCCCTGAGCAGGGTGCACGACACCTTCACTCAGCACTCAGAAGTCAGAAGAGGGAGGAGAGTCCACCTGAGGCCACTTTGCAACCAGCCTTAAAAAGTTCATGTGGAAGTCTTCCCAAAGAGTCTGGCTATAGGAGACACTGGTCCCCACTGAATCGAGATCTGTTATGTTGTAATATAATAGATGTAAATTAAAACAGAAAATCTATCATGCCTCTAATGTAGCCTGATAGCTGAGCGTGTGGATCCGTACAAGCAGAAGCACAGAGAGGAAGGGTGATATATGGCAAAGCTGGATGGAGGGTGAAAAGCGTGGCGAGACGAGCCGGAGAATGGCGCAGCCCGCTCTACGCTCCTCAGACCCAAGGGCAAGAGAGGAATAAATGTTGATTAGTGTTGATTTTGTCCAACGAACGCTTGTCGAGTGACAGTTGGACTAAGCTGCTCTGAAAGAGAAGCATTAATCTTGGTCTGGTTTAAGTAGAGTATATTAATTTGTGTCATTTTTACTAAGTCGTACTGAGAAAGGCTTCTTACTGCTTTGCATCTGACTGCTTTGGTGGTTTAGCCTACTTTATTTTTTTTTTCCTCCTTTTTTCCCCTCCTTCTCCCTTTTAAACAGATATGGCGGCAGCAGCAACATATTCAAATAGCTCAGCAGGAGAGCGGGGGACCAAACGCTTCGCTCCTGGATTAAGAAAATAAACTCCCAGGGTGTTGGCATAGCAACAGCATTTCAGATGAACTGCTATATATTCTGTGATTAATAAATTAACATTTTTTTCATATGGTTGTTCCTCCTTTTCTTTCCCTCCTTCTGATGGCAGGAAGGGGAGGGTGGGCAAGCAGAAAGGGGAGGCAAGATGATGCCCCCATGAGCTGCCCAAGCAGGGTGGCAGGGTCTCCTTTCCTCTCCATGTGGCCAGTCACAGAATAGAGCTTTTTAGACCCTACAAAGGCATAGGAACACAACAGGGACATGAGCTGCACATGTTGGGACCACAGAGAAATGGGCCTCGGATGGATGGGGACGGAAATGCAGCACAGCCAAGGGCAGGGCACAGGCAGCCCTACTGCTGGGGCAAGGGTGGTTTCAACTCCCCTTTGAGGGCTAAACAGCCCATTCTGGCTCTCAGCAGGACCAAGGGCTTGACAAACAGGTTTATGCCCCTTGCTAGTGGATCAGCCTTTTTGCAGCTGCTTTCTCCTCTCCACTGCCTGCCTTCTTTTTTTCTTTTACTTACTTTTATGGAGAAGGGACTAGAGGGAGAAGCTAACGAAAATACCATGAATTAAGAGCAAAAGACTGCAAAGTTCCCCAGAGCAAACTGCATGCGCAGAGTTAGTTTTCCACGGCTGGAGCAGGTAACGAGAACTCCTGCATGTTTCTCAAGCCTTTCTGAACACAACTGGGCAATCCCACTCTGGTACGAACAAGAAACCAGAGCCTCCCTGAGGAGCACTGGTGAGTGACTGACCCAAATTCAAACACTTTCTTCCTCCTGCCAGCACTGGCAAAGTGACCAGTGCTGAACCACAGCTGCCTTTGGGCCCTTACTGCGCTGCACTGATGAGAGCCTGAACACAGGAGGCAGAAACCCAGCACCTGAGGATTCATTATAGCCCCCTCCAGAATAAAAATGTCTGGGGATATGCTGAGCCAGGAGAGCCTTGCCAGGATGGCAGGCTCCCATCTGGGGTAAAGGCAAGGGTGATGCCCATGTTTTCAAACACTCATCCAAGCACTGCACGTCACAGGATCAACATGATGAGAAGGTTTAGGCTTCATCTATGTGCTGCTCCTGCTGAATGCCAAAGCTTTGGGGTTTTTAAATAAATCTTACACAATCTACCTTTTGCATCTGCAAACATGCCCTGAACATCCCCACTGCCCGTACTACTCATGGCCTCGTTGGCACCGCAACAATCCACCACCCAAGCTGCTTTGCTTCAGGCACCAGCCAAAGTCAAAATGTTCCCTCTTCTTACCAAACTCTGAATCAGGCAAAAAGTAGGCTAAAAATCTTGTTAAAGCATGAAATCATTTTGACAAGGCTTGAGTTACATCCACCACAGGCTGCATGTAGGCACGCTGTAGGCACACACTCTGCGCACCTCTGTTCGAGAACTAAGATCCTGAAGAAACACTAACATTTTTAAAAGCATTTCAGCTGTTCAAGACCCCAAGTTTGCTTTTCAAAGCTGGCTAGGAATGCAGCTTCTCCCAAGAGCAAGACTTGGGAAATCTAGGAACATTATCAAAGGGGTCGAAACACAAGCCAAAGCCAGCAGTTATGCACTTGATGCCCTGCATGCAGCTGCAGGCACGTGGCAGAAAAACAAGATGAGTCCCAGCTAGTATAAATCAGTAAATCTCCTCCACCACCAGCAGGAATAGCTTGGTTTAAGCCCACTGTCAATCCCTCACAGTATTTTCCAAGGTCTCAACAAACCCCCCCCCATCTCCTTTCCAGCATCTCCTCTCTGACCATGCAAAGCTCCCACACAAGCTGCGCCATTCATGCCAGGTCCTTTCATGTTCCCTATGCCATAGCAGGGTACAGCAGGGTGTGCATCCATGCCCTGAGGTCACCTCTCATCCAGGATTCCTCCCTTTGCTGCCAGCAATCCTAAATGCATGGAAACCTTTAAAATTGGAGCCTCTGGGGAGAGGGGAAGCCAGCAGGGCCCAGCAGCACTTTCCTCCATTCATTACTGCTGCTGCTGGGGAAGGCAGGCGAGCACCACTCCATGTTCTCCCCTTAAACGTTATCTTACACTCTGAAGCACAAAGGACTACTTAGAAAAGCCTCACTGGAGCAATGTTGTCTCTCAATGACTTTTCTTATGGATCCTGGAGCATAAGCTGTATCAAAGCATTTCCACAGCTGCATACAGAGAGCCAGGGTAACCTAAGCCTTTTATTTAAGCAACTACAGCCTCTAGCCCAGCACTGGTAGTTTTTAGGGTGAAGACAAAAGCAAGCAAGGGCCCATGGTGACACGGGATGCTTAGCACCAAACTTCAGAAGTGTCTCTGGCACATTCTTCATCTAGGCCTCTTTGAAAACACATCCTGGGTTGCAACATGTCTATTAAACACACCAACAATCAGTCTGCAAGTAAAGACCAAGTCCCACACCCCAAATATGCAGAGCCTTGGATTTGTCTACACATCTCAAGATAGGAACGTTTCTTTTCCTTCCCAAACACCTTTCGTGAGAGTTCACACGGAGTCACTGCAGCATCTACACTCCCCAGTCCTCCACTAATGCCTTTCATCTAACCCAAGGCATCTTTTAGAATAAATCAATCCATAAAAACACTGAGTCCAAGTGTCAGCCCTTTTGCTCACGAGTAAAGGGCAAGACCCCATCAGGCAAAGTCCACACACACGTCACAGCTCATTTTCCCAGGGCCGAATTGAGGGAGCCAGGGCCGGCATGGGAAAGAGGTGCAGCTCAAGGTATATGGCCCAGCAGAGGCAACAGGGCACTGCTTGGTCATAAAGAACCAGTGCCATGACTTAGGTGGCTTTTCCAATAGCCTAAAACAGCAGAAAAAAGATCCTGTTGGCCCGCCCTTATTATCTGAATGGTGCTGGGCATAGAGGCTGCAACTCTCCAGTGAAGAGCCTTGACCACTTTGGGTACTACATCACACTGGTCCATTAAGTGATGAGTCCTTAAACTGGTCCGCTGGACCACATGGTTCTCAGCATCAAGCATGTGATCCCCTCTTGAAAATGTACAACCAGCCAAAAACAGGATGGGGAAACGCTCAAAGAAATTTAATGACAAAAAAAAAAAAAAGAGAGAGAAAAAAAAAACCAGACCATCCTCCTGAAATTTGTCCATGGTGATCTGCACCAGGTTATTCTGCTTCCCTCCATTTCCCATTTAAAATGAACACTGCCAGGAGTTGATAAATTGACACAGAAGAGGAGGTATGTAAAACAGTGCCAACCACACAGCATGCTGCAAACTATCTCCAGCCTCTCACAGCTTTTGCCCCCCACAGTATAATCCCTTGCAATTTTACTCAGACCCTGTTTCAGGCCCCATTTTTCAAGTCATTCCTTGTCCATCCAGAATTTCACCGCCCAGTTCCTAGTCTGGTGATAGGTCTGTGTTACTCATTCAGTAATTCCTCACCATCTGACTGACACCCCATCAAGTTCAGTCAGGGAGAAGTAAAGCAGCAATATCTGCTTCTTGAACTCGGCAAAAAGGGGGTTTCTTTTTTTGGAAAAAAATTCTTTAACCATCCCCAAAAATCAAGGGGAAAGTTTGAGTTCAAACTCAGATGAGGAATCCCAAATATACTACCAACTACCACATGTGCTTCTGCCACTTCATGAACACGCACTCAGGGACCTGCTCTCCATAATCTCCAGCCAAGACCACAAGAGAGATTGCTGTAGAAGGTCTGCTGCTGCTGTTACTCTTCTATTTTCACAAAAGATCCCATGACACTCTGGTGCTGTGCAAAGAATCAGTACAAACAGGTAAAATACCATTTATCCAACGAGCTTCTACTGAACATCCTGTTGCTCATTAATTGATTTTCCTGGTTTCTCTTGATCCAGGTGTTTCCTACCACGTGCGAGCACCTAACATCCCCTCGAAGAGTGGCTGCTGGTGGGTCTCCTGGTCTGCCACAGAAATTAATGAGGCTCCACCACAAAGGGAGAATTGCTCTCCTTAACTTCCTAGCTCTGATTCCATACATCTGGAGTTCTTGAAACTCCCTTCATTTCACCAGTACTGTTGCATTAATAAGATGTCTGGAGACACATGCCATACCCAGTTAGGAAAAGGAACTAAGATCTCTCCTGCTCTATCAAGTGTGGCCTCTGCAGCCCAGAAAGCCCACTGCTACCCTTTTTGCCAAACCACACTGCAAGTAACACATCTAATTTGCTCTCTGCTGTGCTCCTTAGGTCTTTTGCAACATTACTGATTTCCAAGAGCTTTCCTCCCACTGAATCTTTCCGGTTTGGATCGTGAAGGTAGTATTTTGCAATTCATTCCTCACACGTTCATGAAGTGTTGCCGTTTGCCACTAAAAAGCCGCTTGCTGGGCTCTCCCCCAAAGGCAGCTGCAACGCAATGGTCGGGAGCTGATCATACACATTCCCATACCTGGAGGCAGGGAGAGGCACGGACTCACGTTTATGTCTTGCCCACATAACTCACGTGCCACACGGACAGGTTTCTGCAGAGGAGAATTTGGGGATGGAGGGAAGGAAGCCATGGGAGCGAGCGGCAGTGCGCTGCCAGCACCCAGCTCCCGATCAATAGGCCATCTGCAATAGGAGATCAATCGCTTCCATTTTGCAAGGCGTTAAGTGTGACGGGGATTGAATTAAAGCCAGGAACATAAGAGCGGCTGTAAGTTATGCCTTTCTCCTTCCCCCCTTTTTTTTGCCTTTCAAGAAACAAACCCATAAAATGGTACTTTTTCCCTTTCTTCTTCCCTGCCCCCTCCTTTTCCCCTCTAAGACTTTCAATTAGGTGAGTGGAAGGACGAATGGAGCAAATACATTTCGCTCAAGTTCTAAGTGCTTTTGAAACCCCCTGTCAAAGCATTTAGTAATGCAAGATTTAAGATGCCCAATTAATTTTTCCCCAACAAGGAGCCAAAAGTAGATGCAGGAGGAGGTTAAAAGCTAAGTGTTTAATTAATATTAAATTTATATGATTCTTTTTCACCGAAAGCATTGTAAAATTGAAAAAGCAGTTAATTTTATGGTCACTGTGTATTCCTCTGCTTTGATCTTTGATCCGTGGAATGAAATCGCGGAGTGTAAAGATTCTCCTGCTTTATTATACCTGTCTCATGGCAGGAATGTTGGGCGAGGTGAGCTCATCTGAGCCCCAGCACAGACTAGGCAGGGTGGTACCGGAGCACAAAACCCCCATGGCTGCCCAGGGGTGCAGAGTTTGCACTGTCCCCCAAAAGGGAACTTTGTGCCATTTGGCCGAGGACAGTACAGAACTCTTCTGTACGCCACCGCTGCCTCGCCGCAGCTCCTGGCCTCCCCCGTGCCTATCTGCCAGCAAGACAAAGAGCTATTATGCAGAATGGATTGCACTGGAAAGGAAAAGAGGGGGGAATAATCTCTGCAGGGGTTTTTATGTGGTTTTTCTTTTATATTTTTAAATCCCACTGGGAGCCTCATTATAATTTAGTTATTAGCAGGGGGAAAAGAAACCAAATAAGTAAAAGAAATTTAACATCTACTAAAAAAATGTATTTTAAAGGGAGGAGAAAAATCAACAGGATGAAAGTTCTCCAAGCTTCAAAGCAGTTGCAAATTGTTGATTCAAACATTTCAGGCAGCCCCATTGGCAGTGAGCTGCTCTGGGGTCAGATTCCCATCACAGATCCATCTGTGCTCCTGGATGGAACAGGCAGTGTCCCGCAGACCACAGACCAAACAGACACCTGGGACAGGAGCATGCCTCCAACTCAGAGTAGGACTATGTGATCCCACTCCTCTCACCCAGCCCTCCACTTGGAAACCCTTTGGAAGCCACACACATCTTTCCCTGTCCCTTCAGTTCAGCACCTCATTCCAGAGAGAGGCACAGTGCATATATTCATATAATAAGAAAGTGAGAGTTTTAATGAGAATTTAGTCTTATTAAAGTCTTGGTTTTAGGGCAGGTACATAACTCATACATGCGAAGAAGCACAAAGTAATGAAATGGTGCAGGTCTCAGGATACAGCTGGGAAAACTGGGAAGTCATCCAGGACAGACAAAAATTAGGCTTGGTGTCATGAAATAAGATCTGATAATTGGCGCTGTTTCATAAGCAATGGGAATTAATACTGTTAACCCTTTGCCCCCATTGCTGTTGAACAAGGACAGTCACCTCCTCCCCACACGAGAAGCTCCAGCACAGCAGGAACACAAGTTGCCACAGGTCACATGGCAGCGATGGAGGAGAGCCTGGAAGAGAAACAAGGTTTCACCTCTCCCATAGGATGCAAGAAGGCAGCTCCTTTTCTACTAAGCAGAGGAGATGCCCAGCACACAAAGAAGGCAGTCTGCAAACTCAGGAGTCAGAAATGGGATGGGTAACAACCACCCTGCTGTCGTCTCTGCTCTCATCCACGACACGGGAAGCATGAGATACAGATCTGTGTTTTTCACATCCTTACCGGACAGGCCTCATAATCCAGTTCTCAGAGATGCCACCAAATCACACCGTCCAGCTGGCACTTCTGCAAGACCATACCGAGACTGGCTTTTTTAAAGGTTCAAACTGCTTTTGGTCCAGCCAAGACTGAACATCATTTTCCAAACACTCAGCACTGGCCTTGAACCAGGCAACCAGCTTTCAAAGCTTGCACAAAGCTCCTCAGCCAAAACCACCTGAAAAGTATCTGCATTGCCCATGGAGAGGTTTCTACAGCCAGACTACTCTCTCCACTGTTCAGGGAAAGAGAAACCAAGGAGCCCACCTCCTGCTAAGGTCCACATCAAAGGCGGTGCTTTCAGGACCTGCTTGACCCAAGTCCTGCAAAACTTGTAGGTGTCTCCCATGGACCAGCAGTCATGTACACTCAAGCACAGCTGTGCACCTGTCTTGAGAAGAGCTGCCATTAAATGAGATGTTCAGGGGGCACATAAAGCACAAAAGATCTGTTCTGACAACTCCTCTGCCTCTTCCTAAATAGTGAAGAACCACAGCTCTGGCCATCCTCAGCACAGCCTCCCTGCGCAGACAGACCGACTGTATTTTATACGTATGCGTGCAGATATCGACAGATGGAGAGAGAAAATTACCGTGCCCATAAATTGAAGCTTTGGTCACGTCAGTTCAAGAAGCAGAATAGAAAATTTAGAGCCAAGAAACCAGCTTGTGTCAGTCAGGCTGACGAGTGCAGGCGCCAAAAACCACACCCCTTAACATGGGGAAGCGAGACGCAAGCACCCGCACGCACGTAGAGACCCCGCTCCTCTTCATCTATTCTCAGCAACTGTTTGTCTGAGGCCACATGCAACTGGATTTGTCAAGCCCCCTTTTAACAACTTCTTGTCACAGTCCATTACCAAATTGCATATAGTTATATATTCCACTAATTAGGCTTCTAAAATATCATTAACATGTCTCTTGATCATTAGCATAACGTATGAGGCGTCTTCGTTAGGCACGACTCGAGTTTGTTAATGCGGTAATGAAAGGCACGGGGCTGGTACTGCAGGAGCCGTGCAGAGATAGGAGGCTGAGAACATCAAAAGCATTAGTGCCAGGCTTAAAAAAAAAATAACAACAAGATCA
This sequence comes from Corvus moneduloides, assembly GCF_009650955.1. Classification (NCBI taxonomy): domain Eukaryota; kingdom Metazoa; phylum Chordata; class Aves; order Passeriformes; family Corvidae; genus Corvus; species Corvus moneduloides. The sequence goes on along the minus strand of NC_045484.1, from coordinate 5,875,159 downwards.
GCGAGAAGCAGGGGCAGAAGCCAATTGCTCGGACCAGGTTGATGTGGAAGGTGAAACAAGCATCTCCAGGCAGGCAGATACTTCACATACACTGTGTGTCTTTCACAGAATAAGATAACATTCCCATGATCTGGATACAGCACAGGTACAGGGATGAGTCAGGATGACAGACCTGAAACATTACCATCAGGATCTGGGTAAAATGGGAGCAATGGCCAGGGTCCATGGGAGCCCCATGGCACACATCAGTGGCCCCAGCCGAACCCTTCCTTTCTGGCTGACTTCAAGACATCCCTTACACATACTCAGGCCAGGCCTCCTCCATGCAAGGATACCCCGCACCCAAAACTCAGTGCAAGACACACATGTTCCTCCCTCCTGAAACCAAGGTTAAGCTCTCCCTCTCTCCAAGATAAAACTGGTCCAAGGCAACACCAAGCACTAGCCTCACCCCACCAGCTCAGATTGCATAACACTGAGCAACCACCCCAGCTAACCTGAGGATGGAAAACCACCACCCACCAGCATTACACGGCAAGAGATGAAGGGTGCTGGACACAACAGCCTGGGATGGTACAATGGCATAGGAGCTTGGTCAAGAATGTAAAAGAAAGGCCTGAGAGGTCTCCAGTACCCAAATGGGACCCCCAGACAGCAATATTTGCATAGGTGCTCCAATGCATCAAGGGGTAAAGATGTGAATTAATACGCAAAGCTCTGACCAGGACAGATGCTTCCATGGCCCAAGCCAGCTCATGTATCAGTGGTTACCACCGTTGCTATAAATAAGCAGGGGTGGTTTTTTTTTTTTTTCCTTTGAGCGAATAACTCAATAAGTCACCACATGAAAGATATTGTAAATAGCTCCAGCAGAGTGCAAGTCAGGGCTGCTTCCAATTAGCTTTCACTTATGCTCCCCCCGCCTGCGCCAAGTTTGCAGAGTTTGTTCCCAACACACTGCTCGCTCACTGTCTCAGGAGAGATGGGGAGCAAACCCTACTGCAATCCGGGCCACTGCTCCTCCATGGCAGAAATGATCTTTTCATTAAAGCTGCAAAGATGCCAAAGTAAGTGAAAACAGCCCGCATATGCATTTATCTTTGTCCAGATGTTAATACAAAGGTGGGGGGGAGGAAACAACCAAGAGCTTTTCTTCAGCTGCTGAGAGCAAACACCACCACCACCGCAGCAACAGCTTGGAAATGGGAAACAGCACACAACTTTCATTAGAACAAAGACATAAAACAAACTCGGCAAAGGCAGCCTGGGAGCTTTTACGCACTCATTTGGAGAGACCCCCAACAGGTCCCTAAGGAACGGGTAGAACACATCCTCGTGGGCAACACCACTGCAAAAACAACAGGGGGAAGATGGATGATTTTGAGAGTCTTCATCAAAAAATTCCTCTTCCATGAGATAAAGACTGTTAAGACTCTTTCCAAGTTTTTACTCATTCATACGCACAACCTTTGCATCCTGCACATGCGCGTGCCTTCACGCAGCAGCTGGTCTCGATATCAGAGGAGCATCACAGCCAGGAAACTATCACCAAGAAGATAAAACACAGGGCAGGAGAGTGCAGGATGGTAGCCTGCAGGAACAGGAATCCTGGGGAACGGGCTTAATTCCCCACCACCCCTGTCTGGGAATGGTTCTGGGAAAGTCACAGGGTATCCGTGCCTCATCTTTTGCCATCAGGAGGGTGTTAGAGATGCCTAACCTATGCTGGGAGATGGAAGGGTGCCAGGGAATCAAGACTTGCTCATCTCATCATTTCAGCCAGATCTCCCTTCTTTAGTCACCACACAACTAGGTACCACCCACATCCAGGCATTTTGCAAAGAGGTCAGCAACACCCCAGAGCAGGACCAGGAGGTCCCCCTAAACGAGCAGATGTATTTGTTCACTCCCAAGCAGACTCCCTGCCCTGCCACCCCAACCAGAACACTGCACTCAAATACAGACATGAGAAAGCATCCACTGTTTTGGGGAGAGGGGGTTATGGCAGTCAGCACAGCACAAACTGCTTTTGTTGGCTTCCTGCCTTTCAAGCCAAAAGCAACAATAACAAAAAAATCAAAAACCACTAACATTTGATAAAGCTTTTAAATTTGAAAGAGGTCAGGAAAAAGTTCCAAGAAAGGGAAGAGAAACAACCTTCTTTAAAACCTTTTAATGTGGTGATAATTAGCTCTCACAGGTTACAGGTTTATATTTTTCCCCTCTACTTTTCCTATCATCTTTACCCCCTCTCCCACTCTTCCAAATGGTGGCAGCACTCCATTAAAATGGCCAGGGAAGAACCTCTCCCCTCCCTGTGCAGGAGGGCGCTGGGTTGACCTCTCCACATTTGGACATGCCTGCAACCTCCGGCTTTCAAGGGCGAACGCCGGCAGTGCAGTGACCTTCCCGGAATCATGGTCCTCTGACCCACCCATCTCCTGTCCCTCCGCTGAACTCCATCCCAGCTGCACTGGGGACATGGCACTGTCTCACAAGGGGTGCAGCTCCTCCAGACAGACCTTGCATTGACAGCTCCCACAGGCCCCAGTCCTGGGTGTTTTTACTTGAGAGATTGAAGGGGGGTCAAGGAGAAGAGGATTCAGACTACAAACCAGCCAGATATAAAAATAACTAAAGCAAATAGCCTCAACAGCAACAAATCCATTCAAATCCTATACCTATTTCACTTGCCATCCCCTGCAGAGTGCCCTTACCTTTTTGAGACCAGCCTGGAGGGGTTACAGACCCATGACCTGGAGCTCTGGAAAAGCCTTGGTGACTTTTCTTCATTCTCGTGCTGCACCAAGTCCACCAGATCTCACCAGGCTGTTGAGCAAAACTTTGTCTGACACAAGACATATCAACATGCCTCAGCCTTCCTCAGACAGTTCACCATGAGGTGGTCCATGCTCTGCCTTTTCCAAGCCACGCATGGGCCAAACCAGATGGTCACTGGTGCCACATCATGTTCCTACATATGGGTGTCCAAGTGCTCCCTCCCCTATGTGCACCAGTTTTCCCACAATTCACACAGCCACATTTCTCCATGGGAGCTGCCTCTCCCAAAACACCAACAATTTTAACACATTGCTGGAAGACTGCAGTGATGCTCCTGAGAACAGGAGACCTCATCCCAACAGGGTCCACAATCAACCACTGCACCCCCTTGAGATGCTTTTCTCCCAACATCCTCCCACCCAGACCACAGCTGCTCCAGAGCTCCCCACATCTTGGGACCATCTCAGCTGGAAAGTGAAAAACAGAAAGTTTAACTGATGCCCAAAATGCAAACCATTACCAGGGCAGGCACGACACCAACAAGCAAAAACGCTCACACCAGTGGCATCATTTCCTCCCAGCTGAAGGAACAGGCAGACCTCTTGTTCATAGGAAACAAATAGCTTTTCCCATGCACATCCCCACAACCAACCCTACTTTTTCAGCCCCCCAGCAAAAAAGCTACTGATTTTCTTCCCTTCTTGCTGGGTGAGTGTGGAGACCCCATCCTCACCCCCAGCAACACTGGGGGCCATCACATCAATAACACCTCACACATGTAGGAGGACATGAGCCTCCCTGCTGCCTCCAACCAACAACTCTGCTTGTTTATTTGTATTTAAGCAAAACTGTAGCTAGGCTGGGCTGGAAGAAGGCTGGGAGGGGAACAAACCCTTAGAAAGCTGGGCTGAGTGTTGGTCTCCAAAGGGACTGAAATTGGGGATGGGAGGAGGGGCCAACTCTCCTTTCCAAAGGAGCTTTCAATAGGAAACAGATGTTGAGGGCCCAGTGACCAAAAGCAGGGTCTGTAGTAGGCTTCCCTGGCTCCACGCTCACAACAGAATCCGTTTTAATTAAAATATTTTAACTCAAGCATGAGGCAAGGGGTAGGGGGGGAATGGGGAAAAGTCTGGGGGTGATGTCCTTGTTACCCTCTGCACAGGCAGCGGCGTTTGTGGCAGGGCTAGGGGGGGTGTCAGAGTGCAGGATTATGTCAGGCACCCCATCCTGTACCCCCAGGCTGGGCTCCCTCCCTCCAGCAGGGCTTGACATAAATTCTGCTGACCTTGAGTGAAAAATTGCCTCGTTTTCATACCAAAAAAATAACATTACATCATGTAGCTGTGTCAGGTTCTATCAATGCCCCCTTCCCACCCACCCCCAAAGTGAGGGGGATGTAACCCAACACTATAAAAACACCAGCCCAGAGGAGAAAAGGGGCCTTTGTTATGGACCATCAGCTTCCCGCTCCTGCCTGAGGTGAAGAAAGATCTCCAAAAACGTTAGGCTGGGAGGTACAGACTCCAGACATGTCACCCCCCCACAACCTCTGCTTCTCCATCCCCACCTTCAAAACTCCTGTTTCTCCCTTACTTATAAATTTTGGTCATTACTAGGATGCAAAAAAAAAAAAAAAAAAAAAAAAAAGGATGGCAGGAAGCCTGAAAGCCCAGCCACTGGAACACTAAAGCTTGACTTAAAGCTGGGATGAGTCAATAGTTTCCTCCAGGTGAGGATCCATCCTGGCTTTCTTCCCAAGGGTACCTAACTCCCTCACAGGAGGGGATGTGGAGCACAGGACATGCAGAAACCCACACCCAGCTCAGCATGGAAAAATACAGGGAGACCAGGACCTGAACAGTGAAAAGGGAACCTGACAGGGGTTCTGCCAAGCCATGGACACCCCAAGCAAGCCCATACATCCTGAGGCAGAGAGCATCTGCCCACCCCAGAGGAAAAGGCATGAGTTGATGAAGAACGGGAAGGAAATCAGGGACTGTAAGATCTAATAATCAGCACAGGCTCCCTGAGATTGTGAGTTCAGCAGGGCCAGGCACAGGCTGTGAGGCTCTCCTACAGCACTTGGGGAGCGTGGTGCTGGGTGGATGGGAGGCAGGCTGTACCACTCATCCACCCAGCCAGGGAACAGGCCCAAACCCACTCCATTTACTGGGAGAGAAGAACTGCAGTAGCCTGAGGCAAGTGGGAATGAAGGAGGTGCATGGAGCCCCCCTGGACCACACATGCTGCAGGGCTGGGGTCTGCTTTTAGCTTTCCTGATAGGATCATGCTTTCCCCAGCCGAAAGACGGAGACACAGGGGCAATGCATCCCAGCCAAGCATGCCTTGCCTAAACCCTGCTCGCTGGCAGCACTCTGGCTCACTGAGCAAACCCATGGCAGAAGAAAAGGAGCTGCCGCTGCCCCTGAGCAGCACAGCACCAGGCCATGCACCAGTGGAAGGGAGAGGGAGGAGGACACCCAGCTTGCCCCAGGCCTTCGGCTCTCCAATGTATTTTCTCATTAACGTGTAATACGGTTTTATTGTCTCAATGTCTGTTTTTGATCAGTTCCTTTATCCCAGACACTGCTGCGCAGAGAGACCGAAGAGGCCAGATGGCTCATGTTGCAGGAGTCTTCCTGTTCTTCCCCACCCGCTCCCTAATTCCTTACAAATTCCTGGAATGCCTGCACCTCTGCACCCCTGAAAACCAGCCCTGGGCAGAGGCAGGCATCAGCCCTGGGAGCAGGGGCTGGGGGCTCTCCTGGTCACCCCTCCTCACCACTGACAGCTCCCTGCAACAAGAGGCAGCTCCCGGCTGTTGTCTCCTCCACAGGGTCGCCAGAGAGCATTTTCCACCCAAAACCAGAGATCCACGGGTATGCTCTGCTGAGGGAGGGACGTGCAGATCCCAAAACACCCGGCCCAGCCCCAAAGAGCCAGCCAGCCAGCAGCAGGGCTGCAGCTGGCAGGGAGGACTCCTGCCCATAATCCCCACCACGTGCCCAAAGCCACCAGGAGCCACTCTCAGCTCCAGCTTTCACCCACGCCTCCCGCCGCTAATCCCCATGCCAACAGCTGGACACAGAGGTTCACTGAGTCCTTCCCAAAATCCAGGGGGCCTATCCAAGCCCTGGCCAAGTCAAAGGGAAGGTTCCTGCTGACTGCAAGTAGTTTCTCCCCAGCCCTGTGCTAGCTATCCACACAGGCAGTTTGGCCAGTGATTTCAGACCACCCCAAAACACCCCTCAGAGGCCTGGCAAGGCTCATGCTCTTCCTGCCATCCTTCCAGCACCCTTGCAACCACATTCCTCAGAGAAGGAGGAGGGAAGCCCACCAGGCCCAGTTAGGAGCCCTGCTTAGGACAGCCCAGCAGAGGAAAAATAAGGGATGCTGAAAGCGATCATTCAGCCTGGAAGGAGGCCAGGAGACTGGTGTTCACACTTCAAGCACCACAAGAGCACAGATCAACTCATCTGGGAAAAACCAGAGTCTGGTAGAAAAGATGGCACCTTCTCCAAGGCACTCAGGCACCACATGGCATGGCCACGCCACAGGTCATGCATCTACTGCAGGATGCCAAAGTCTCTCTGACCCTGCAGACCTTGTCCTGTCTCCAAGGAGCTACATGAGCTGCAGTTTCCCCCTGTTACCACCCCACAGCAGACGCCCCAGGAAAAGTTCCATGGAGGAATGACCAGAGGGGACCCCTAGCCTGCAGCTCTGTGGGGCTGGCAACCACTCTCCAGGGTTTAGCTGCCAAAATGCACAGGCTCCTCGGAGACCCGCCGAGCAGACAAGTATCTGCTCACAATTCAACTGAGTTTTCATGAGGATGACACAAGACAGCCCTCCTGCCAAGTTTCCACAGCTCTTTCAGAGAAGGGGTGCCAGAGCCCAAGAGACACCTCCAAAAAATCTCACCACAGCAAGGAGGACGCCTTTTTTTATCAGCACTTTTTTCCCTAAGCCATTCAGCTCATTTCAGCAAGCCCTATGCCAAGCCTGTGTCCACCCAGAGAAATGCCAAGGCACACAGGTAAAGTCCTGCCAAGTTCTGAGGTTGAAGAAAAAAACTAAGGGGGTGGGCAGTTTACAGCAGGTAGATTTATACCTGTACAATCATGTCATCTCCTCCAACACTCATCCTACACCTTGTACATGAGCTCTGTGATGGAAGAAGCTGTTATTGCCATGTCATGGTTAGATGCTCTAGAAGCAAAGCAGCAGAAGCTGAAGGGGTCTGAGATATTTGGTTTCAGCCCAAGAAGCCTGTGTGCACAAGAAATCTGCTACAGGCCACAAATGAGGAGTCCAAAGTATCCTCAGACCCCTATCCTGAAATACCCAGGAAGGAAACAAGTAGAGGATGTGCCCTTGGGACAGTGGAACAAGAGGGTTAAAAATAAGTGATGGCAGAAGGAATCTAAGCACTGTGGTGATTTTTTGCAGTCCAGAGCAGAGAAAATATCATCTGCCACCTTTTGGCATTCCCAGCGCTCAACTTTGGCTGCATCCACCAAGAAAAAAACACAGCAGGAAAGAGCAAGCGAGCTGAAACCTGATCCCCTTAAAGTCCGGACTCCGTGTCTGGCTTTTCTTACCAGCTCGGCCGACCTGTACGTGCCAGCCTGGGAAGGCGTAATGGTTCCACCGACAGAACTTCATTAACTTTTTATACACTCAGCCACTAATTTATAATCATTAGTGGACAAACAGCCAACAATTACACAAGCAGCACGTTAAGGAGAGAGGGAGAGAGCTTGAAGGAGCAGGGATAGAAACGTGCTCATGCTTGGGAGCAAGCCGGAGCCAGGATGGTGTATCCATGTCCCGCCGCTGGCACGTGGCAGGGGCAACCTCTCCCAAGATTTACTGGCATGTCATTTTCTCAGTAATTAAGGCATTGGGCAGAAGAAAGGCAAAAGGCACAGGTGAGCACAGGGTGGGGAGAAAAAAAATCTCACAAGCCCTCTCATTTTTAATTAAAAGGAGACAGGAAGAGGAGGAGCATGCATACTCCACATTTCCAATTCCTGGCACAGGCAAGGTGCCTGTTTGCAGAAGAATGTGAAACTGTACACAGAAACAGCTCTAAATTAATACTGATTTAATGAAATCTTCAAACAGATTACAGATCATGTAACCCCAATGCCCTTCCACACACCAACTCCCCTCTTGCTGGAACAGCTCTCTGTGGGAAGCAGAACATGGCATTGCAATGCACAGCGCTGGCACCTGCAGCAAGCAACGCCCACAAGTATCCAAATCCTGAGGATGCATCTACCTTGAAGATGGAGATGTGGAAGAAAGAAAAAGTTCCAGACACCTCTGGGATCAGTGGTCTCTGTTTCCCTGAAGAAAACTCAAAACCAGCTCCACCAGTGCTCCCCTCCTGCCCAGTATCCTGCCAGAAAACCCTCGCTGCACGAGGCGAGGCTGCAGGCAGAGGACAACAGGCAGGCTCCCTCCTCTGCAACAACCCGAGCTGCTTTAATCGATCAAAGAGCCGTAAGATCTGCAGATACAGATGTCCCTGCTGCACAGGCAGGCCAGCAAGGGAGTACAATGACCTAAGCAGCATCACTCAACAGCATGGCATGCCCAGAAACTAAACCTACACCTCTTTTGACTCCTGCACAAGGGCTGAGCCGCTCTCCTGCCCCACACCAGGCAGCCCAGCCAGTCGTTTTTCAAGACGTAAGCTTCCTGTTAAACAGGTCAAATAAATGCTGTGTGCACCTTGCAGAGCCTCTCCTCTGGCATCTCTGAGCAGCCGGCACAGCTCCTATGCTTCTGGAGAAGAAAGCTGCTTCCCAAACTCCATGCAGCACTGGGGAAAGAGCAGCACCCCTTAAGAAATGCCAAGAGGTGGGTGACTGGCTGTGAGCCGCACAGCTCCCCTCCAAAGCCAGGGGAGGCTGCAGCAAGCGAGGCAGCCTGTGTGCAGGACCTGCCATGCCCTGCAAGCCGTGGCTTGCCAGGCACGCCGAGGGCAGGTAGGCAGAGCCCCGCGCTCTGAGCACATAATCCCAGGCACACTCGAAGCTGGAAGGAGCCGTCGCAGCCCACCAGCTCCACCCACCCCCCCTCCTGCTCCCCACGGCACAAGCATGCGGAAAGACTCACAAGCTGCCTTGGTTCACAGCAGGACCTTTCCCCTTCCACCCTTGCACTTGCAAAGAGGAAAGCACAGATCTAACGCATCCTGAGGCTTATCACATCAAGAGACCAAAGCGTTCAGGCCAGCAGAATGAATGCCTCCGAGATTAATGGGGACTAAAACCAAATTTCTCGTGTGACAAGCTTCCTTCCCTCTACAGCAGCTTAATAACCATTCAGCACCCACATAGAAAAAAAAACTAAAATCCCTCCACCTAGAAGTGCAATTTAGGGGATCAAGCAGTAAAGATAATTTAGATGCAAATTTGGACCACTCTCCTGCCTGGGATCCATCACCTGGGTACAGCTGCAAGATCACAGTGCTTTTTAAGAAAGCTCCTACCTGATCCAATAAAAATCAGAGCATGTTGTTTAGGTTATTTTCCTGTGGCTGTTCAATATCCAGTGTCATGGATAAAACCCTCCATCTAAGAAAACCAGTTGGGGGGGGGGGGGGGGGGGGGGTGGAACTACAATGAGAAGCCGTCACACAGTCCATGTAGGGTAACAACCACAGATGGAATGGTGGGATATGCAGAGAGAAGTGGAAGTTGTTTCTGCATTCCTGCCTTTGAGTAACTTTCCAACAGAATGGCCCAAATACCTGTTCTTTCAGGACTTTTTTTTTTAACAGCATCACTTGAGAGCTGCTGTCATTAAGGTATCTGTAATTTAAAACTGAAGTCAAATTTCAGGGAAATATTTCTAATAAAGAAGGCAAAGGCTTAATTTCAAATACATAAATATGAGACGTTTCCATCTTTTTTAATGCTTCTCAAAAGCAAAGCAAGAGACTCTTATTTACTGAAACATGTTGGGAAATCAAGCTCCACAAATTTGTACATTTCTGTCAACCCAAATGCAAATTATTATTTCTTTTCCTCCTTGAGACCTTTTAATTTGGAGGGGGGAAGGGAAAGACCTCATCCTGCCTAAAGATGTGGAAATGCCAATGTCTCTCAAGCCCCAAAAAAACGACCGGTCCATACCCCATCCCACAGGAATGGAGCATGGCATCTGCAACAGGCAAGAGGAAGGAGTGAGCATCTCCCACCAGACCAGGTCAGCAGCCAGTCTGGGGGTTCAGCAGCAGCCACAGGAGCAAGATACAGGCACCAAACCTTGCATGGGAACTAATCACTGCCCTTAGGAGCTCTCCACCTCCCACTGCCTTACCCACACCACCCAGATCACAGGGAAGCAGATGGAGGGCAGGAATTCCTTACCATGGGGTAGCATCGGGCTGGCGGGAAGTGCCAGCACCTAGGAACCCTTGCCACAGAGACAATCAAAAGCAGCCACGCTCCAATGGCAATAGGGAAGTGTTACTGCAGCCACCCACAAAGTCCAGGTAGGGTCACAAGCAATGGACCCCAGTGCTTTTTGGGAGACATGCAGAGATATCTGGGCTCATCCAGCCCAGAGATGCCTGCACAGGGTGGGAGGTGTGCACAGCAGCAGCCAGAGCACGTGGAGCAGGACCCTCACTACCCCAAGTGAGCAGGGCTCAGCCTTTTAAAATAAGGACGTGGAGAGCTGAGCAAAGGGAGCCTGACAAAGGGAGCATCCTTTCCATCACTAAAATATCAGCAGCATCGAGCTGTTCTTCGGGAGCTCTCCTGGAGAGACCTTTGCACAGATCCAGGGCTGTTCCTCTCCCTGCACAGTCAGGAACAGCCCTCTCTGGCTTTTGGCACCCCATTATCTGAAGACTCCAGCAAAGGAGGCAAGACCAGCAGCAGCATGATTTGACGCCTCCCCGCCAAGGGGTTAGCCCTATCCACCTCTGGCTCAGAGCTGCTGGAAGGGAAAAGGGGTGGGGGGACTGGCAGACAGCACCCCCTGCCCCAGCCAGCCCCACACAAACCTCAACCAAAGCCTTCCCTGGGGATAAGGGGCTGCACAGCCGGTACTGCTGTGTGCAACCTCCCTCCCCCCCCCCCCCCCCCCCCCCCCCCCCCCCTTTCTCTCTCCCTAAACTCGCTCTCGGCCCCATCCTACTGAACAATCTCGCCGCGGGCTGCTTTTGTAAGCTTCCAGCCCCAAAAGAAAAATGATGGGTTTGAACTCTTAACCCCGCCCCAGAAAAAGGCTGGAATTAAAAGGGGTTTATGACTAAGTATGCAGATGGGAATACTGTAATAACAACAGGCAAAATGTTTGCCTAGCAGTTCTGGGCTGGTTTCAGAGGGAGGGAGAGAGAGTGGGATGGGGCGGCTTCTGGCTGGAGGATGACGGCACGGAGAAAGAATTTGGCGGCTGGGAGGGAAGGGAGGTTGCTGATAAATGCTGGGGCAGAGTCGAGGAGGGGGGGCCAGGACCCGAGCACCACATGGCTGGCACTTCAGGGAGGCTGGCTGCGCGCTGCGGGGTCCTGGCTGGCTGACAAAAGCTCTGCTGCCGAGGAGGACATTGGGGAAGGGGCACATTGCAGCAGAGCTCAGCTCGGGGCTGGCTCAGGACCGATCGCACGCCTTGGGGAACACTGTCACACTCGCTGGGATGCAGAATGGGGAGACTATCAACACAGCAGTGCTCCCCTTCAATACCTCAAATCCCTTCTGATGGCGGTACCCATGCACACAGACTTCTGCCAAAGGGAGAGCCCACAACCTCAAACAAGTGGCTAATTTTTACCAGCAGTGGGACTCCAGGTCTGCTGAAAAGGTGCTAAAACCTTGGTGCCTAAGTCACCTAGGAGGGCATTTTCAGGACATCACCTTCCCCTTTTAGCAACAGGCTGCAGCAAGGCCTCACAAGTGGGAAGCTCAGGCTAGGGGAGACCTAAACCTCAGCCACCGTCCTAGAGGAGTGCACCCCACCACTGGCACAACCTCATTGCAAGATGGGAGAGCACTGCTCCTCTGGCCTCCAATCCTGCACAAGCCTGCTCCCACTCCTCTGGCACCCAGGGATATCCAGGACTCTTCCCCTCTCTGTGAGGGATCAGTCAAGTGAGGCCCCTCAATGGTCCCCTGTCACACAACAAAGAGCCCCTGGGACATGGTTCACAAGACCCCAAAAATGCCTCCCCACCACTGTACCAGGTCAGGCTGCCCCTTGGCACACACAGAGAGGTTTTTTCCATAGCTCAGTGGGGATGCAACTGGTTTGTACCAAACCAGCACCTTCCTGTTCTCCAGATCTCCACAAAGTGCATCCTAACTTCACCCAAGATGCAAACCACTTGCACAACATCACACACAGCTTGGCAGCCACAGGCCAGAAAGCCACCAAACACCCAAATCTTGCAACTCGGCAGAACCCACAGGGCAGAAACTCACGTGTGGCACATGCAAACAAGCCACAAACCCAGAGACCTCCCCAAGCCCCCAGAGGGGTCACAATATGGAACTATTTTGAGCAATGCTCCTGCCACAGGCATGAGAACCTTCCCCCCATGCTCACTGGGCACAACCCAGCCTGATGCAACAGCAGCGCTTTGCCAACCCAAGCACCTCACAGGGGTAACAGCTTCAGATGGGAACATGCCTCAGCCACTTCCTTGAGGAGGTAAAGCCGCATGCAAAAAACCTCACAGCATGACTGGCAAGGCAGGAATTCCAGGAGACTCCCCAGCTTGCAAGACGGGGGATTTGCAAGCGTCTCCCACTCACCTTTGCTCAACAGGGACCACAGCATTTGCAGCACCAGCACACGGGAGTTTTGACTCAATTGTGGTCATCTCCTGTTGGCTGACCCACTGCATTTAGCAGCGACAGGGAGTGCTGAAAGGAGGCTGTGGATACTAAAAACCCTTGCTACAATCCTCCTCTAGGTCTGACTTGTTGCACTGAGGAACAGAAAGACAGCAGCCCTGCAGAATCCAAGTAAGAGGCATGTGGACACCCCCCCACCCACATACACCACCTAAACGAGCAAGGAGGTCTTTACTTTGACCTCTCAAGCAGAGCAAATGCCTCTGTAAAGACACTTAGGGACTGTCTGCGGGGTCAGGAAGACAGTCATTACTGATGGAGGCGAGCACTGCAAAGGGTGACAGGGCCAGCCAGGCTGTGGTCCCTGCCCACAGCAGCCTGTGGCAGACACAAGCTGCGCAAATGCACAGCTCCCTTCACGGCTGCTGCTCCGCCACCGACACGCCAGGAAGCACTCGGATCAGGTAATGGAGGGTGTAGGAGACTCGTGAGAAGATTCCTGTGAGTCAGCTGAGCTGGCCAGGGCACAGATCAGCAAGCTCCGCAACATCAGCAAATAAAAGAGGGCAAAACCTGGACCACCCCGGCCCCTTCCTGCTGCCTCCAAGATGACCCCCACAAGTTCGGGCTTGAGGAGAGCAGCCAGAGGCATATGGAATGCTGCAGCCAAGGCTGGGATAAAGACTCAACCTGCTATGCCTCGGGGCAAGGAGGTGGTCGCCTCAGTTCCCTGGGGAACACACGGAACACAGTCCTGGGGCTTGCTGAGCAATCTGGCTTCTCTTCTGCCAACACAGGAGACAATATTAACCTTGCTCATTCAAGCCATGAGCAGTCTCCACATGCAAACTGAACTCAGGAAAGCCTCCTCTCACCCACAGCTTTCAGGCACTTCCCAGGATTTAAGGGCCAAATGTAAATGGTCCTTTCAAAGTCCTTTTCTGACAGCAGTTTTTTCTCCTCTCTCGCAATCACATACTCATGCCTCATACCATGGAGCTGGTTTATGCAAGGGACATTCACATCTCCCTGACAAGAGGGTGGCCTCTGCACCAGCACATCTGCTGGATCACAGCACCTCTTAAGGAACAGCCTCGAACAAAGGGTCACCATACATTTTGTGGAGACCTCCTCTCCCTGGAGGCTTGAGAGTCTTACCCTCCAAAACTCTGCCACACTTGGGCTGCAGCCAACCCAGCTTCCATAAAAGCCTCCACAAAATCTCTGCCATGAGGTGCTTCCATCCTTTCCTTGTCGGGGACTTCCAGTTGTCATTATTTTTCATTTAAAAAAAAAGAAAAAAAGAAAAAAAAAAAAGGTGAACCGTGGGGAGGACATCTGGAGGAGGGATAAATACCCATCAGGAGTCATCCCAGTCCTGACAGCTGAATGAGTTAAGACAAGTGCTAACAAACAAACAGGCTAAATTTCTCCTTTCCCTTCCTGATAGGCCAAAGCAAGGCTCCAGAGCACCCAGAACACCAGGCCTGGTCCCTTCCAAGCTTTTGGTGGTAGTGAGAAGGCCACCCTGGGCAGCTGCCCAGCTACACCAGCCTGGACACGCTACCCCAGCACAGGGAGGCCCCCAACACTAAACCGCATCTCCATACCCCCCTCAGGGGGGGTACCACCACCACCCAGAGGAGAGCTCCAAAGCCAGGGGAAATGAAGACCACACCAGGGCAATGCAGCCTTTAGGAACAGTCAGGGTGCAGCACCATGCACCCCCTCCTCCCTAGGGCAATACCTCCTGTCCCAGCAGAGAGGCAATGCAGGCAGGCCAGCAGCCTCTGTGCCTCTGATCCGTAATGGCTTGTAGCCTCTTCCTTCCCCTGCTCCCAACATGAGGCACACCCAGTGCTAAACACTGAGGCTAACTCCATCCGGTCCTTCTTCCCTATGTCTATTGTTGCTAAAAATTTATCCAGTTTCTGACAAAAAAAACCCCAATTTTTACACTGCACCTCCCCTCTGCCCTTCAAAGTAAAAGTACCTCTGGTCTTTCCCCAGGGAGGGGGAGATAATTTTAAACATGAGTCCCCCATGTACCTAGCACTGCTCCACTCCTCCTCCAAGGACTTTCACATAGGCCTGTCCCATCAGCCTGTCTGTGGCATTTGATTTCTGTCTGTCACTAAGTGATGAGGACAAAGGGTGAGGAGTCAGGAAAAGGTCTGAGCTACTTTGTTCATCGTCTGGATACGAACTTTGGATGAACTCCATGGGGAAAGAGAAAAGCCGCATGGAGCGAGATGCACAGTGCACAGCTCTCTCTCTCTCTCCCCTCAAGAGAAAAAAAAAAAAGGAAAAAAAAAAAAGGGAGGCTTGAACAAGGGGAACGGATGGGAGGGAAAGGGAGAGGAGAGCATTCCCCATCCCCATGGCGGCAGGCAGTCCTGAGAGCTCCCTGCTCCGAGGAGACAGAAGGATATTCAAAGCGCCTTCCCAGGAGGCATGTTCAATAAAGCAGGATGCCAACGCAGCCTTTTCTCAAACAAATCTGTTAGCAGCGGGCCAGGGGCCAGCCACAAGGGCTTGCTTTTTAAAGCAACCAAATGGGAATTTCCTAATAAAATTTTTTAAAAAGCCTCACCGTGGCACGGGTAAAGGGAAGCTTGCTGGCAGCAACACGAAGTATTTTACACACAGACCTCTCTGGAAGCATGCAAAGATGAAATACAGTGCAGGGAAGGAAGTTCTGGGATGCAGCCAGGGCAAGGGCACCAAAGCACCCATGTGCTCCCCTGGCACCCACCCGGAGGAGCTGAGAGAGAACACTGCCTACAGCACAGTTACATACCGGGGTGAAGGTTTACAACCACGATTTCTGCTGCTCTGAGCAAGGGAGTAGGCTCAGGCTGTGTTAGGGCAGAAGTGATTACCCTCGTGCTGACCTCTGGGACTTGGAAAAGCCACCACAGGGCACACTTGGCTCCTTTGCTTCACTCCACTTTTCAGAGCTAAACCAAACCAGTTTGCAACTGGAAAGCCCCGTGGTAGTCTTGCAAACATTAGGTAAATCAGCCCCTCCTGGGCAGTAAAGCCACCACACACTTTGTCCTGAATGGCTCTTGCCCAGCAGCCAAGATGCCTGCCCTGGGATGGGACACAGCCTCCGTCGAGGACTACCGATCAGCAGAGCCTCTGCACAAGATGTGCCAAGCCGGGCAGGAAAGTGATTACAACTCTATGGGCAACTCTGCAGCACTCACAGAGACCTGCTGAGTACTGGAGGTGTCCCAGACAAACAATCCCACCATGCTGCACCAGCATCACCCACTGAACACCAGAGGGGACCCTCAGCCCAGCAGGCTGGCTGGGAACACCAGCTCTGCCACCTTGGAAGTCTCTGCCTGATGTGCAAGCAGCTGGGAATTCAGGGGACATACTGGAGGCTGTTCATCACCAGCCTTCCCTGGAAATCCCAGCAGAATGGGTGAACTTACCCTCCAAGATGGGGAATCCTACATAAGACAGAGACTATGTGGGTTACAGAACCCAGGAGAGCACTTGAAAGCAATATACTGGAACATGCTGGAGACCACCCCACATGCCTTGTCTCTCTACTAAACACCAGGAAATAGAAAACAGTTCCGTACAAGAAAGCTCTACCTGGAAAACAAACACAGCAGCCCAGCAGAAGACACTGGTGAGATCTTCCCAACCAGGCACACAGCAGCAGGCAGAGTCCGCATTCCCTTTCAGGGTAGGAGAAATCTCATCCCTTTCACGGTGTCCAGCACAGGAGAGCTGCAGAGATGGTCACAGCAACCACTATCTCAGCTCCAGTCTGGCCTCTCTGTTTGGGAAGGTAATAACTCACCACCAGAAGCAGAAAGTGGAACAGATCAAAGGCTCAGCTTCACTGACTCACAGCTACACACTGCCCCAGCGCTCCCAAGATCCACCCGCTCTGTAGCAAGACAATGACCAGAGAAAAAAGAAGAGAAAAAGGGGAAGGAAGCACACTTCTGAAGGGAATCAACCCATCTGTGGAGGCTGGCAAAGCAAGGTCCTCCCTTGCAGCCACCACCACATCCCAGACAGGCAAATGTGAGGAGGTTACTCAAGCATCTCAGAGGCACTGCCCAAGACCTCTGATGGAGAAACTTTGATCTCCAAGCACGGCCAGTCCCTGGGGACTGCCTCTAAAGCACACAACACAGCATGCCACGGCAGATCAACTCCATGGAGAAAACTGCAGCCCATTTGGAAGAGCTTGTTCCCCTGCTCACTTCAGAAAGTCCAAAAAAGTTCATCTGGCGGTGGGAGTGACCTGCACCCAGGCCCTCAGCCAAGGTAGCCTGTCTCAAGGCAACAAGCTCCCACCAGTGTGAACCAGACAGAAGGAGGAAAAAAAAATGGACAGGATGTTGACTGGATTGGCCAGCAATCCTATTTGTAGAAAGTGTGGGCTTGGGAAGATGATGTTGGTGCTGCTGGGTCCAGGGCTGTTTTGAGAACAGCAAGGAAGAGGAAACAGAGGGAAAAACTGGGGACTGGGGGGAAAGAAGGTAAAAGAAAACAAATCTGCTTTATTATTGCTTGAAACCCAAGGAGACTGATTAAAGCAAACATCCCCCCTGCCCCTTCCAAATCTGATTCCCATTTGTCTCTATATGGTTATCATTTGTTCTTCATTTAGGTCTCCTCCATGCTCCTTGCCAACTCTTAGGAGCCCTCCAGAGAGCCATCGGGACTGGCTTCCCTTGGGAACCTGCGAGGGCAATCATTGACCAGGGTCAGACCCAGCACCAGTGCCTGTGCACAGGGAGCAGATGCAGCAAGAAGGCGGCACCTGGATACAACTACACACATTAGGCAAGAGGCCAAGGAAATCCTTGGAAAGAACTACCCAGTGGTGCTGATGGGCACCTGGGTGCCTCTGGGGTAGCAGAGTCAGCATTCCCAAAGGGTGAAGCAAAAGCAGTAAAAAAAACAAAGCAAAAGGAACCAAGAAGAGAGGATGCAGCACAAGCAGATCCACCACACCCACGTTTTCCTCTTTATTAGCAGACAGCCTTCTGATTAAACAGGAGCTTAAAAATTACCCTAATGGAGCTCCTTTCAAACACAAACCACAGGGACCTCTCCTAGCTGCGCAGCTCCTTTCCCAGTGCCAGCCCAGGGATGATGCAACAGCTCCATGGCCACCCTTGCCTGCAGGACCAGTGTCCTCCACCAGCCGTGCCTGCTGCTCCCAACGGGGCATTGGAGCACTGCATCATCATGGGCTTTTCTGCCCTGGCCTCTGGCTCTCAGACCCCCAGATATGCTTGCCTTTGCCAAAAGACACTTGCAAGGCCTAACCCAACATGGCAGAAAAAGGGAAATAAAAATCTGTCCTTCTACCCATGTGGACTTTGCCACTGCCTCAGGAACATGGAAAGACCAGGAACTTCCCCTACCACCAACCTTTTGTCTCACCTCCTTCCGTATTACTTGAGTTTTTAATGGTAAACAATTCCAGTCTGCCCTTGGGATAGTCTCCCTAAACCTCCAGCCATGCTATCATGCTGCTGCACATCCTACCCTCAAGAGCCCACAAGTGAGGATCCCATGACTTTCTAGAACTGGGTGCAGAAGAGCCATTTCTAAGGAGAACTCCCACCCCAGGCTGCGCACCTGCCTGACATGCACCGCAATCCTATTCAAAAGGAAATACAGCCCCCTCCACCACAATAAAAACCAACCAGGCATCCGCTGCCCAACCGATCCATCCACCACAAGAAGAAACTGAGCAGGGTCTGAGCTCTCCAGAGCCAGGGCCAACCCTGCATCCACCCAGTATCAGAGCAGGTCCAGATGGTTGCACAGGTATCATGACATTACACAACACCATTTTCCCCCCCCCTGCTCACTGCCTGTGGAGAGGACACAGTACCAGCAGCTGCTCTCCCTGCTCTCTTCCTGCCTGGAAGGAAAGCAGAGACCCCTGACCTTCTCCAACACATCCTCCCAGCCCCTCCACAGCTTAAGAGCCCAGGTGTGCAAATGTTACCCAATGCCCCAGCCAGGCAGAAAGTAAATTCCAGCAAACGGGGGAAATGCCAGCCTCAGTCAGACACCGGGATGTGCAAATAGCAGCCAGGGACCTTCGGGAAAGGAACAGCCCAGGCCCAGGCGCTCCTACCTATAATCCTTCTCAGGATGCCCTCTCCAGCAGCTTCTGTGGCAGAGGAAGGATGCTAATTTGACTATTTGAGGGAGCAAAAAAAAATAAACATTTGCTCTTGCACTAAATGACCTTTTCAGCCACTTGGGGACAGAATTGCACCAGGGCTTTGGAGTGAGCTACAGCAGGTGATGCTTGCTCCCTGCTCCCATGCTGGATGCTTTGTGCCTCCAGATGCATTTAAGGGGTCCACGCCTTCCAGCTACCTCCGTCCACCCAGTAACGGAGCCAAGAAACAGCCCCTTTGGAAAAATCTGTATAAAGTGGAAAGGAAGAAGCGGTCTGCTGAGAGCTCACTGAGCAAAGCACTTCAGATGGTTTCATTTCACATCGCCGAAAGCGTAAATCAGGGAATTGCTCCTCAGGTTCTCCATTAGCAAAGTATATTGCAACTCCCTCCCCATCATCAATACCGATCGACACTTCACATCTGCTGACCAGATCTAACAGCCAGGATTTTCTGGGGGAATAATACATTCAGTGAAAACACCATTCCTGCCACCTGCTCCCCCCAAACACGCAACTGCTCCGGGAGCAGCTCCTCACTCACCATGGGCACATGCACAGCACTATGCCGCAGCCAGAAGCCTCACGAATTCAGATCGGAAATAAACAGATGACCCCTTCAAAGCAAGGGTCATAAACCCTTCAAAGCACACCTCCAAACAGTGGAGCATGTCTCACTGCCTGTACCTTCCCTAAACATGAACAAGCACTCTTCTGGAAAGCACCAGCTTCACACAAAACCTACCAGGGGGCCCATGTCCTGTGCTATCAAGTCAGGATTGACAGCCACAACCCTTTCCATCTAATTTCTTTCACCCTGTGAACTGCAATCTCTAGCCTTTTGTCTAGAGATTTGCAACAATCAGAGTATTGCAAATTCATCATGTTGTTGCAGTATTTGAAATAATATTTTTGCAATTTATTGCAATCAATCTTGCTATTGAAAATTCTTGCAGTATTATTGCAATGAATCATATATTACAATAATAATTTTGCATATAAGCATGCTCCTCCCAAACAAAAAAATACTAACCTAAAACACTAGCAACCTTCCAAATTAGAGAGTTAGGAGTTAAAAGTCAAATTTACAGCTTAAAGCCAGAGACCGATCCATGCAGAGACTCCAGGTATTGTATCATTCCTAATGTTTCACCAGAGAATCACTGCGGGGGGAGGATGTGTGTGTAAACAAGCAAAGTACACCCACCAGCAGCTCAGGTTTTGAAACATTAATGTTGAAATTAGAAAGGCACATTTAGGAGAGTTACAGGCAGATTCACTTTCAGTTTGGCTCCAGCCCTGTAAATATCAAATGTCAAAAGGAAACAACTGCACTGAGTTAAGAGAGAAAAATCTCCGTGCTGTGGAGACATACCCGGGATCGGGACCACTAGAGCTGGGAAAGGAGCAGCAACCAGCAAGGAACACTTCACAACTGGAAGGGTATTTTTGCCGGGTAACCTGCCACTGCTAATTCTGCTAATCGACATCACTCTGGAATTTGAAAATGTTATCCAGTCAGGAGAGAAACTTGATTTTCCTCTTCTGGTAACAAGGATGGGCAGGCCAGCCAGGTTGGGTGAAATCAAAAATGGGATGTGGAAACAATGAACTGAGTTTCCAGGCTTGTACTCGGGCAAGAAACAAAAATCCAGGCACCTGCATTTAAGCAGGCTGATCCCACTTGCAAAGGCAGCTCAGCTCATTTTTCAACAAGGCTGAAGTAAAAAATGGCAAAGTTATCATTTTAGATTAGAGCTGCTGCTCCTCACAGCACTGGCTCTTCCAAGGGTTTTCCATTCATCAGTATATTTAGGGGGAAAAAAAGGGGTTGGGGGGCAGCTGCAAAGAGCCCATCAGCTTTGGGCAAGCAAAAAACTGTTTTGGGTAAGGCTTCTCCTATAAATAAAAGGCTGGGAAGGGAGGGGACAGTGACAACATACGGCTCGCTCAAGGTGTCACAGGGGATTTCTATTATCTGTGCTGGCGGCCTCCCCAAAACACAGAGCACCAGCAACAGCACTCCGTTCCTCAGCGGGCACGGTTTCCCTGGCAGCCAAACCCTCCACCAGGCTGCCCATTCTCTGGCTGCCTTGCCTTCTCCACCAGGAAAGGGAGCCAGGAGAAGTGGCTTTCTGTTCCAGCTAAAAAAAAAAAAAAAAAAAAATTATATATGTACACATATGCACATACAGGGGCACAGCTCACAAACACAAGGCCAAGAGATATTACTATTCCTTTTTTTTTTTTTTTTTACTTGACACAGTTGCAAATCAATAATTCCAGGCCAACTGATTCCCAGCACTGGGAGAAAGCATCACCTGAGCCCCTTTGGAGCCTGGCCTGACAACACACACTAATGTATTCAGCCCACAGCCTCCTCAGGCCATGGCTTTCTGTAATTTATCCCTATAGCACCCACCATCCTGGATTATTTAAGGGGGATGCAGCACCTCCGAGGCAGTTTTGAGAAGAAGCTGCCAACCACCCAGCCCACAAAACCATCAGTTTTGGTTTCCAAAAGAGTTCCCAGCAGACGCTCCCCAAAGGTGACACGGATTTCATGGAAAACCCCCACTATCAATGCCACTGGAGCACACAGTGGAGGTGGTCATCTGCAAAGCACCACGCAGCACCTACAAGCACCCAGCACACCCAACAATCTGGGATGCTTGCACAGCCCAGGTTCTGGTGGAGGGTGCAGTGTTGGGGTGCCACATGTGACTCCAGGCTGGCAGCACAGGAGCCAGGCACTGCTCACAAACAGCTTCTCCTACCATAGGGAGCACTTGCCAGACCAACCAGATCGGGACCCAGTGTATATTTGAGGAAAGCAAAGGATGCAGATTGAGGTTGGTTTATTAGATTATGGACAGCCCCACGTAAATAGGGCCATATTGATCCGGTCTGCAAACACCTGGCTGGGAATACGAGCAGCCCCTGAGTATACAGAAGCTGCTGGAGATTATTAACCAGATCCATTGCTGTAAATCACATTACCTCCTTCCAAAGCCTGACCCCGCATGGAGTCCCCCTGTGCTAGCTGCTGTATAGGGCACATCCTTGCAGCACAAAGGAGCATGACTTCTCCCTGCACGGCCCCCCAAACACCCGAAGACTCAGCCCAAAAGCATGGAGCCTGGCAGGGGCCTCCTTCTCTGGGGGCCATGCAGCCAGTTTTGTGCAGTGCACCTTCCCCATAGAACTCCCAAAGCAAAACACATTACCAGGAGAAACTCACTGCATAGGGAAACTACCATAGAATGCAAAGCAGGAAGAAAAAAATTACAAATAATAAAAAAGGTGGAAAATAGATAATACCACATCTTCAGGGGAAAACTCACCCCCTACTCCTATTGGGTTCCTCATATTTTGCATCAACTGCAAACCACCCCTGTAGTGCAAGGGCCAGACAAGACAGGCTCTCCTGACTCCCAAAGCACTCCAACTCCAAGCACAGGAAGGAAAAAAAGACAGTAGTAATATGCTTCCCAGCAGATTTCCAAGAGATCACGAAACCCTTTGCAGAGCTTCATTAGCAGAGAAGGCAGCAGTTCTGGGAGTAAAGGAGGAACTGGGGAATAAGGTGCCAAACCAAAGGCAGAGGAGGAATCCTGTCTTCCTCCCTTCTCCCTGCCAAAATCCACAGCTCTGATTCAGCAGAAGCACCACCAGCAGCACAGCCTACTGTATCTCACTGCAAACAAACCCATTTATGTTTAAACCACCACCCTACTCCCCTCAAGGATTGCTGCATGCAGTAATTTCCTTGTGACGGGGAAAAAAAAAAATACAAACCATGATGAAATTGTCTCAGAGTTTCTCTGTGCTTTGTTTACAACCGCTGCCTTCAAACCTAGAGCCCGCACAAGTCCTGCTAACAGGAATAAATCTCGCATTTGAGAGCATTTAGAAAAGCTCTGCTTGCAGACACTCAGTGCTCCAAGAGGGAAATCCTGCTGCAGGTCGCAAATAAGGAAACTTGAACCATTTTTCCCAGGAGAAATTTAGGCCTGAAACATCTTCCGAGTTTCTCATTTGGAGCTACAAGGCCCAATAACAACATCTCTTTCCCCGGACTCACCCACAAACTGACTGCTGCCAGGATCACACAGAGGTGAGGGGAAGATGGACTGGGCAGCAGGGAAGACAGCCAACATTCATGAAAGAGAATGCTCTGGTTAGCAGCTGTTTATGCCCACATCTGGTTCATACAGGTATTTTTCCAGCAGGCATCAATAGTGAACACGGAGACTCTTTCTCCTCCATGCCTTGTCCAGTGCTGTCAGTAGGAATTACCCAAAGCGTAGGCTGCTGGCACTGCACCTTCCAGGAACCCCCCTTCCCTGGACCCAAAGCTACCTAAAACTTGGGGAGGCCAGTGCAAAGAAAGGCTTGGAAACTTGGGAGCACGGGGATCAAGACCTGGAAGACTGGCTCATCCATCCCCTAGGAGCAAAGAGATACGGCTGGGAGCAATGGGACACAGCCCCAAGACCCGCCAAGAGCAGCCTCGTGCTCTGCTGCAATCACAGCGAAGTTTACTCAACATCAGGCACCCACAAAAATCAAGCCTTGAAATAAAAGCAAACAGGTTTGCTCCTGCACACCCCAAATTGTGGGGAATCCCTCAGGAGCAGGAATGCTATGCCAGAGCCAGGCCTGGTTTCTCTGCTTTGATGGCAGGGCCAAGGGGGAGGAGGTGGGAAGAAGAGCCCACTGGCAGCCCTGTTCTTCCCACCTTCTCCCCTGGAGGATTGCAGGAGGCCAATTTTGATTAAACTAATTAAGCCTGCTCCATTCAAAGAGCTCCAACCACATGCTACCAGGGGAGAGGAAGAAAATATGAAATTACAAGGAAAAAAGAGAAGTCTCTGTGCAAGCACGCTCCTCCAAAGCCATCCCTCCCCAGTAGATCCCTGATGGACACCACCATACCGGAAGATAAAAGCCCAGAAAATGAACTTGTTTTAGAGACAGGTCCAGTCCTGAAGACCCTGCTCCTTCCAGCCACCAGGACCTACTGGGACACATCCCACTTCCCATCAGGATGACTCGTTTCCATTCCCTCCAGGCCAGTCCCAGAGGAAGCCACTCCTCTTGTGTTAATTCAGTCCTCCACCAAGCCAAGGTCTACCAAACCATCCCTATCTTCCAGCCCCTTGCACGTTCCCTCCCCTTCTTTCCCTGGAAGACATCAGGTTTCTGGAAGCATTTAATTGTGAGTTATAGGGCAGTGTGGATCGGACTGAAGGCCCTGCTCTCCCAAAATGTTTCACTTCCCCCCAGGGCAGCCACACCAGGGACCCTGCAGACTTTGCCTGGCTGGGAGAGAGAAGTATCACTTTTTGCCTTCAAAGCCTTTCAACTGGCAGGAAAAAAAAACAGTAATAACAAATATCAAAGCAAAGGCTTCCTCCCCTTTGAAGGGCAGGAGGGAGAGCAGGCAGGCCAGGGCTGGACCTACCGAAAGCTGAGCCTGAGCGGGGAGACCCAGATCCTGCAGGGCTGGAGCACAAGCACTTTCCTGATGAGCTTTCACAGCAGCAGAATGATGCCTTAGGTGCAAGAATTGCATTGAAATTCAAATCGGGGTGTTGAACTCTCTCCTGCACCTTGGGAAACCTCCTCGGTGGAAACACAGGATAAGGAGGAGGGCAGGATTTGATACACCGGGGAAGGGCTGGGGGAAAGGAAAGCAAGCTGCCCCATCCTGCTGTGAGAAATGCTTGAGCCAAGGGGCACTGGGCTTGCCAGTGTACCCCCTCTTAAAGCTCTGCCTCACACCCCAAAACCCCAGCGCCGCACATATCGCATCTGCCCCTCTTCTCCCCAGGCTGCTCCTGGTGGGGTTTTACTTGGGGCGTGGGGAAGAGAAGGGAAGGAGGGAAGGAGGAAGAAAAAGAAACCCCATATCATAATTGCTATATTAAAGCGAAATAGCAGGCAAGAATAATAAGAGAGGTGTCAGAAGTGAAATACAGTAACAGACATTAAAAAAAAAAAAGAAGACTACAGTTCTGCGATGGGGGTGTTAATTGAACACAGAGCTGGAGAGAACAAAGGGGTGTTAAGGAAGAGAAGAAGGGGAAAAATCCTACCTTCCTCCAAAGATCTGATTTGAGTTAAGTTTGGTGAAGATAATGCACAGGGAAAGATAGCTAAGAGGCACCTTATATAGCTATTATGTTCTAAAATTAAAAAAAAAAAAAAAGACAACAAACCCCTTATTCAACAACAATTGCACGGCTAATCAGTGCTGTCTAAAAATATTCCACTTCGTATATTCCCCCATTGATGCGATGTACATTTTTCTTTTAATCCTGAATTCCTTCAGCACAGGAGGGAGAGGAGGGTAAGAAAATAAAAATTGCAGGATTTCAAATGCAAAGTCAGAGTCTTTTTAAGAAGTAGAATTTGCCTGATGCCCTCACCTCCCCCAAATGAGCAGAGAAAGTGAAACGATGGGAAAAGCTCTTAAGGAGGAGGAATCAGATTAAATGGTCATATATCCTGTGCTCAGCCTCTCCCCACCGGTCCCCGCTGAACGAGATGGGAGTTGGGAAAGGCTCACAGCTGAAATAGATGCTGCTGCATTTTGACAGCAGATATTTTCCAGTTTGCCATCCAAGGACCCCACGTCTGCGTATGCCTTGCCTGATTCTTCTGCTTAGCTATTCTGCTCATGCAGAGAACAGCTTAAAAAAAAAAAAGCCATACCAAGAGAGAGGGAAAAAAAACAAGGAAAAAAACCCCAAAAAACCGAGCCATAAAGACAGAGCCCCTGCCTCCAAACTTTTATAAATCAGCAATGCAATTTCCGATTTCAATCCCTATTGACGGAGGAATCAATTGTATTTAGGACAACAATGCCTCCCATTTCCATAATTATTATTCCAAAAAGCCAGCCAGCCATTTGAAGGCAGTCCTGCCCCTTCCCTCGCAACAAAGAGACCAACAGCAAGTGAAAACACACCAAATGAACGCCGACAACTTCGATGTATATTTAAGCGGCAATTTTTTTCCTCCCCTACATACTCCTGCCTGGATCAGACCTCTCAACTTTTATTAAACAGACATCACCCCAAAAACAGCAATCTCCAGGTTTGCAGACGAAAGACAACCCACTGAGCTTTCTTTTTTTAATCATTACAATTTTTAGAAGTGCTAATAAATACTTTAAAATAACTAGAGAGCCCAAATGGAAAAGGCAATACTTTGGCCAGTAGAGATGACCTATTTTTCTAAGAACTTTATGGACACTTTGGGTTTGCTCAAGAGAAGGTTAACGCTATGAAATAGTAGCCATAATGTTGCAAGAGATGGTGGTAAAGTCTCCGTAAGGCTCTGGAGTCACTTAAATCAGGCAGCGGGGTAACTGAACGCACATTTCTGCACATCATAACGCCGGGGGGAAGATGTACGCACGCACTTTCAAACACCCACCAGTGACCACAAACAACCACCAGGATTTCAAACGCTACACATGCAAAAATCTGGGAAGCTAAATGGAAAGTGGGAAGCAAGAAGTTGGCTCAACTTTCACACTGCTGCCCGCAAGGAAGGGGTAAGCAAACAGACATAGGCAGTACCCTCAGCCCCAGGAAAAAAAAGGCAAACGTCCTCCTAGCATTGGGCCCACAAAGCAATAATTTAAAAAATAAATAAATAACTAAATAAACCAAAACCATCTGGCTGTTTGCTTTCTTATGAAGTGTGACTTTTGGGGATGCAGATGGGGCAGAGAGGAGGAGGTCCTTGAATTTGCAAAATGAAATAATTCACCGCAAACATATCCAAGGGTAGATACACAATGCTCCAAAAGCCATCCTGAGTCAACCTCTTTGGAGGCCTCCATAGCACAGCCCCATAGCCAAGGCACAACAGCAACGAATAGCATTTATAAAAATGTAAACAGCCCCAGTTCACACCTGAATATACTCATTTCCAGCAGCATGCTTTACCCTATACCATCTCTTTCCATTTTCCTTAGCAGACAGGAATTACCGCACCTCGTCACTGTGGGTATGCACAATTCCTCATCCCTCCCCAGCTCACCCAGACCTCACAGCATGGCTGAGCTCACTTGGCTTTTCCCACCAAGTTTGGTCCCAGCAGATTCCCCGTCCCCTAACTCTGAGCTGATAGCAAAGCTGAGCTAGGATTAAAGTTACTCTGCCAAAAAGTGTCCCTGCGTGGGGATCATATGCAGCATCAAATACAGCCTCAAACACACTTGGAGAAGAGACAGACAAACGTTCTTTGGCTTCCACAGAATTAAAGGAGAAAGAGAGAAGAGGGAAAGGAATTCGATGGCTCTTTTGTGGAGGCACGCAGGGGAACACTATAAAGTCCTGAACATTTATCTCTATGCCGACTCTGTCATGTTACAGCATAAGAACAGTTTGGAGGTTCCCATACCAAACCCACTGTTGGTTATTATGGGAAGTCTGCATGGAAGGACTCCTCAGGAAGGTCAGAGGCAGCCTCGCAGCTGCGAGGACTCCAGAGAGTCGAATGCCATCGGTAGGTGCTTTGTCTGGACTACATGCTGCACAAACAACGCTTAACAAAGGGCCCTCTCAGTCATTTTATATATATTGCAAGAGTCAAGTAATTGTATTTTCAATCAGCTGCTCATGCTGGGAGGTTATACATATATATATATATATATATATATATATATATATAAAGAATGAAAAAAAAAAGATACAGTTTGGGTTTCTGAAAGCTGTTCCCCTTTTATGTGTAACTATCAATGTATATCAACTGCATGTGCAATCATATTTATTGTCACTTTCATTCATGTCATGCCCTTGCTTATATGGCTTAGATATGAATTATTGACTGTTTCAGTCCTTGCTGTAAAGAGGGGGGAAGTGGGGGAAAAGTCAAGTACTTTGCAGCATGCTAAAACAAGGCAGCTACAGTGGCATGGGAAAGTCCACGGATCAACTCCGGTCAGCTCAGAAAGCCAACAGGAGAGATAAACCACCCCTCAAATTTCCATCATTCCCCCCACATTTTTTAAAAAAATTAAGACAAAAAAAAAAAAAAGAGAAATTCCAACAAATACATAAATAAGTGGTGCATGTTGCTAAATGTCCTTTCCTGAGCATCTGTTGTTTAAGATCACCCTTGATTGATGACTGCTATTTTTTAATTGTTGCTTTTAAAATTTAAATGCCCCCCTGGGATGTGTTATAAGTGTGTTAGTACATGGTAGGAGGTCTGGAAAGTGGGAAACAGCAGAACCAATGCTCTCATGCCATTAGCTTCTAAAGAAGCCTGAGAACACCCGATGCCATAAAACAACAGCACCCTAAAGTAACTAACAATCTAATATACTGCTTTCACTAAAGGCAACTGACAACTCGCTCTTACATGAGCTAGCCTGGATGATTGGCAGACAAGAGCATTTTAAGTCTTTCTTTAAAAAAAAGTAAGAAACCTTTGTGTTTACCTGAATACTAATGGTAATAAAACTGCACAATTTCATTTTGTTGGGATTATTTCCCACACATCCGCTCTGCACTCAGATTTTGTTTTTTAAACAGTGCCGTGTCTTAAAGAAGAAACTAGAGCAAGACAGAGACCGCAAAGAGGTTGATTTTTTTTTTCCCTCCCCAGAAAAAGCAATAAATAAAGAAAGGCTATACAATAGAAAATAAACCACGATATTTTCTCTTCTAGACACAAACCACACCATGCAAGTCCACTGTCAGAAGCATTAAATACCAACGAGTTACTTCTCCCCACTTAAATACTGCTGCATGGGGAGGAGGGGGGGGCCACAAACTTGGTGGAATAAAACCCCCAAAGAGCAAAAAGAAAAATAATACAGAACCAACAGCATTGATTTCCTACCTGTTTTTTCTTTGATTTCACATAAGACGTTAAAAAGCGCCGGCTTCATCCTGTGGCAGTTTAAAGCATGTTTCCTGGAGAGAAAAGAAAAGAGGGGAGAGTGAGCTCAGGAGGAACAACTTTCCAAATTCACGCGGAGGTGGGGGGGCAGGTTTGAGCCCCAAGTGCTGCAAACAGCAACCCACCCAATGCAGGGGAGATGAATGTCACCAGTTTACGAATGGCTTGAAAATTGCCTTTGCCGCCAAGCAGCTCCACGGCTGGCGCAAGCCAGGCAATGCTCCACGGCAAAGCCAGCAGCTTTTGGGAGCCAAGCTTGGATCAACTGTCTTGTTCAATACAGACAAAGCACCGGGCTCTCCCCGTCCCCCACCTCCAATATTACACCAGGCCATGTGCTTTATTAGGCTCGACCTGTAAGGCAGAGGGGCAATAAACTCCTCCTTGCCCCAGTGCCGGAAACATCCTCTGCTTAGAGCTGTCAATTCAGGGAATTTCAGCGCCCAGCTTGGAGCACAGAAAGACGTACAGAGAGAGAACCCTATTCCTCTGCCTCCATGCTACTTACATCCAGGTTATTTGCAGGTGTTAAAATTTAATTCTTTACAACTGGGACAGTAAACACATTAAAAATCACAGCTGGCTGCTTCTGGGAAAGGGAGGGAATGCTATTCAATGCCGCTCCTTTCGGCTGCTGTTATTCCAGAGCTGACCGCTCTCCTGTGGGTTTTGAGGACAGACTTTGGGGAGGGGGTGTTTTAATTGGCTGGTTTTAAAATCCACCACGCGCCCACTGAGGCAAAGAAACAGTATGATTTAATTTTTTCTCTTAAGCCATAGGGTGATTTTCAGTTGTATACAGGGCTGTTGCTATCAGGCACCAGTTACGGGGATTTCTGTTTACCAACCGAAATTACACGCGAAAGACGATGTGAACATCTGGCAAACATTCACACTACTTACCCCACCACCCACAACATGTTAAAAAGATTTATATATCTGATGAAGTCTCTCAAAGGTATATACCCTTGCAGAACCACAGTGTTCCCTTATCAGCACACCCAGATGGGTGCAGACATTTGGGTATACACAAATCACATAAATATGCTGTAAGGGCCCTCCTACAAATAATGCTGGCACTTCGCATCTTCTCAAAACTTAATTAAAAAAAAAGAAAAAAACGAACAAAAAAAAAAGAGGCAGCAAAACAACCGTGCAATAGTAGGACTGAAGGAGGAAATGCAAAGCCAAACATTACTGATAAATACAGTGTGTTTGCCAGCTCAGAAGTAAAAATAATAATAATTTACAAAAAAAAAAAAGAAAAGTACTGTGAGGAAGCAGCTGAAATAGACCAGCAAGACAAACCCATAAAGTCTTCTCCTAGCTCTGTTCTGCTTTGGTTTTATTGATTTGATTAACTACAGTAAATTATCCAAGCAGGAACACACACGATTCCTGCAACTTTCCAAAGGAAGAGCCCCTCACTGCCCCGGGTCTGGCCGGGGAGAAAGTGAATGATTTCCTCCTCACGGCTACGCTGCCCCTGCAAGAACATAAGAAAATGAATAAAATCAACCCTGCACCCAGCCTTTTTGGTAAGCAGGAGCTCCACAGAAGCTGTGGAGACAGGGACGATGGAAGCTGAGGTTTGGGGGTACTTTTATCCTTCTCGAAGTTCTTAAGCGAGTTTTGGGGCTGTGCGGTGCGTTTTTCCAGGAACAATGTATTGTAGCAATCTGCTCCAACTCGGGGCATAAATATGAGGAGGAAGGACAACACACCAAGCAGCTTTACAGCCCAGAAGAAATATCGAATGTAACCCAGGCAATTCAGGGCAACTTTTTTGTTTTAATTCCTTCATTTGAGGGTTTTTTTTTTTCCCCCCTCCCTTAACTTTTGGTAGTGCCTCTGAAAGTGCGCATTAGGTTTGCACTCCCCAAAGCTCAGGGCAATTCAGATACCGGCTCTTACAGCCTTATTTTTCCTTTTTAAATACCTCCGCAATTAAGAACGAGGGAAAAAAAAAAAAAGGCAAAGCTTCTATGAGCATCTTCAAAGCGCAGAAACACGCTGAAAAATAACACCACTACAGGGGCCTAAGAAAGAACATTATTAGCAGCCCTAAAAGCGGGGCAGCACTTCGTGGGTCTTTCCGAGGAGCCCGGAGCGGAGACCCCCCACACGCCGAGCCTGCCCCAACCACCACCGCACTGAACCCCCACCCCAAAAAGGCTGGGAAAAGCCAGGCCCAGTTTGTGAATGGAGGGAGGGGGCAGGCTGCGGGCGCGGCGACCCCTCGAAACCGCCACGAAGTTAGGAGGTGGGAGAAAGATGGGAAACAATAAGGGGGGGGGGGAAGGGGGGTGTTAACCGCTCCCCTTTCTTTTCCTCTCCCTCCTTCGCCACATTTCTCGGCAGGAGGAGCAGCAGGACCCCCGTCCGCCCTATGCGCCCGCGGCCGGGCGCGCTCCCCCCGCCGGACAACAAAGGCCGGGCCGGGGCGCGGGGGAAACTTCCCGGCACCTGCCCCCCGCTCCCCGCCGCTCTCACCTGGCCTGCGCCTCGTCCAAACTCTGGTCCGTGATGGTCATGATCTGCTGTAAGATGTCTCCGATGTCCTGCTTCCTGCCTGCCTCCCCCTCCGCCCCGCCTGGTCCATCCTGCATGTGCTGGGACAGGCCCGGGTGCCCCGGCATCCCCACCCCGCTGTGCGTGTGCATCAGCCGCGGCTGGTCATCCATCGCCGGCCGCCGGCCCCGCTCCGCCGCCGCCTCCTGCCCTGGCTGCCGGGAGCGGCGCGGCTGGGCTGGCCGCCTGGCTCCTCGCTTTCTTTTCTTGCTCGCTTTCTTCTTCTTCTTTCCTCCCCCCCCTTCTTCCTCCTCCTCCTCCTCCCCAGCCTCTTCCTCTTCGCTTTTTATTTATCCTTCACGCTGGCGCCCGGCTCCGCGGCGGGGAGGAAGAGGAGGAGGAGAAAAATGAGGGGGGGGGGGAGGGAAAAAAAAAAAGAGAGAGAAAAAAGAAAGGGAAAAAAATCCCTTTGGCTGCTTGAGGAGGAGGAGGGAGGAGGGAGGGAAGGAGGAGGGAGGGAAAGGGGGGGGGGTTCCGGGGAAGGGAGGGGAAACGGCGGCGACTCCAAAAGCAGGGCAGCTCAGCCCCGCGCCAGAGAGGCAACGGGCGGGCTGGGGGCAGGGGCTGCGCCCGGGGAGGAGGAGAAGGAGGCGGCGGCCGCCCGCGACGGCAGCGCCGGAGCTACCGCGGCCAGAGCCCCCGCGCACCGGGGGAAGGCTCCAAACTTTCCCCCACCCTGGAGCCGCGTTCACGGCTGGCTGGGCCCCCCTGCGCCGAGCCTGCGCGCACCGCTCCGGCCCTCGCCGCCTGCTTTTGTTCGGCTCCGGACTCCTCAAACTGGCACGGAGAAGCCCGGGGGCGGGGGGAGGAAGGGGCAGCGGCGCCGCCCGCCCCCCCGGCCCCATTGGCGGCGGCAGCGGCGGGAGGGACGGCCCGCGAACCGCACCGCCCCCTGCGCGCCCGCCCGTCAATCTCCGGGTTCAGAGGTGGGACGGGGCCGCGCCCCGCCCGCGCCTTAAAGCGACCGAGCGCGGCCGAACGCGGCGCCGCAGGGGGAAGAGGTGGCCCGGGCCGGGGATGCGGGCCCCCCGCCTGCCCTCACCCCCCGCCTTGGCCCTGGCCCGCGCTCCCCGCCCCTCCGAGCGGTGCCTCAGCTTTTCCGCCTCCCCTCGGGAGCACCGCGGCCCCGCGGCTGCTGCTCAGGCTCCCCTCTGCGTTCTCCCAGCTTCCTCCATCTCCTCTCAACCTCTCCATGCTTGCCTCCTCTTAGTCAGCCATCCTGCCTCTCCTCAGCCTTCCTCACCTCCCGTCAGCCCCCCCATCTCCCCTCAGCCAGCCATCCCACCTCTCATTAGCCTTCCTCCCCTCCTGTCAACCTTCCCCATCCCCTCGGCTCCCCGATGCCCTCCAGACAGCCTCTGTGCCTCCCCACTGCCCCTCAGCCATCCAGCTGGCTCTGACTCCCCAGACTGTCCCCAAATCTCCCAGGAATGAGCAGGGTTCCCCCACCACTGTAGCCCCCAGGGAGATCCTTTCATCTCAGCCACCAGTGTGTCCTCATGGTGCTGTTTCTCTCACTAAACCTTGGACCAGATGACCCACTGTGGTCCTTTCCAACTTAGGCCCGATTCTGTGATTCTCTCCTTTCTCTTCCCCAGTGCAGAGCCTCCCCAAGCACATCTTGCAGGCCAACGGTGCCACATCCCACACTTGATTGCCCCTCAACTGCCCAAACAGCACAGGAACAGCTGGCAGAGATCCCAAGACCACTATTCCAACCTACATGTCACAGCACTCTGGAGAGGAAGGACTTCCCCAGCCCCTTTCTCCACTCCCTGGCATTTGAGACTGAGTCCTGCATCTGGAAGGATCTCTGTAGGCATCAGCTGGTCAGCAGGCATGGCCCTGGGACTGGGCTGGCCATCAAACTTGCATTTAAAAATCAATAAATAAAACAGTTATGGTGATTCAAGAATTTCTTGCATGGCAAATGGCTTCATTAGATTGTCCCTTTCTCAGATCCAAGGATGCCAGCTCCAGGCACCTTGTAACACAAGGGAAGATGTATTTAGTCCAGCTCCTGACTTCAGCACTGGTTGGGGAAAGACCCATCAGGTACATTGGAGAGAAAAAAATATGTAAGGCAATTGTTTTGCTTCCACTCTTCCTTTTTAATGAAACACTTTCCAGTGTTTTAAGCAAAACATGACTTTTCATTTTGAAATTTCCTTTCGAACCATTAAAATGTTTTAAAGCGGTTGAAGGCACAGTGAGATGTTTTGATTTTTGTCGCTCTGAAACGTTTCACTCAACATGTTCTTCATGTGTTCAAGATTTGCCAAAATTTTTCAAAGGTTTCTGCTTTCTCACCCAAGACATACCTGTATATTTTTTACCTTTGTGAAAAGAGAAAAAGAAAAGGGAGAAAAAATATTATCATCTCCACGGCTCCACTGGAAACAGAACTGTATCCAAGAAACGAAGAGCCAAGGGACTCCTCTCCAAAGGTCCAAGCTTTCAGACACTTAGTCATCCCTTCACTTGCTTGCTCACATACCAAGTCTAGACATTTGCTGTCTCAAACCCTGGCAGGGACTTTCTCACCCCCACAGGTCAGCCCAGGGTCTTTTGGGTTTGATTTTGAGCGGCTCCAAGGACAGGCAGTGTAGCAGAGCTGAGCGTGCACAGCGGGAAAGGGAGCATGATGTCAGGGACATTGGGGACCATGGGATGCAGTGGCCTGCTGACCCTCCTGACTCTTGTTTTGAAGATCTTTCCCTATTTTCCAAGTCAAAATGTGATGCCTCAGCACATCAGGCTGGAGAGAGCAGGAGCCAGAAGACCCTCCAGGAAGCTGGCATGGGTAGGGTACGAGGTACACACAGGGTTGGTGAGCTCCAGGCAGCCCCATAGTGTCTCAGAGAGAGCAGGACAGAGCAATCCAAGCTGCTCCAAGGGAAGCATCCCAGCACAGAATCTTGGAGGATCTATATGCCAATGCAAAAATGGCAAGGATTCTGCCTCTGCTGTCTGCTGGAGTCTGTAAAATCCTTCCTGTCAGAGATAACTAATCCTGGAGCCTTTACAACACCTCTCCTGAAAAGCACATTTCATTCCTCTGTCTCCTCCTGCCTTCCAAGTGCATGAGATTGCAATAGGTATTACTGAAAATATTCCCTATGGGAGCCGACACTGGACTCCCTTAAAATCCAAACACCATCACCCCTCCTTCCCCAAGACACAAGTGAGCACTATGTTCTATTATCTCTACACCCACTAAATCTTTCTGAAATAAAGAATAAACATTTCCACCACACATAGTGTAAGTGTATGTGCCAAGATGCCTTGCTTCCTCTCCTCTGTGCTTATTATAAAGTGGTTTTGTTTCAATGGCGTAGCAGATGGACAGCGTCCAAGTCTGGCGTCCCCACTCCCCCCAGTACATCTAACGCTATCTTTGGTTTATCACAGATTCCTGCAGAAAATGTTTATGGGAGCCTCTTGTTTAAAATCTTGGCTGCATCACAGCATAATTCCTATTATTTATTAAATGAAAATCAAGCTGTTGTTAATGCACCATTGCTGTGGCAAAGTGGAGCCCTTGGAAATGAAGGCCAAACACACTCTCTGTTCTCCGAGCACAAGGGAAGCATCCCGCTGTGACCATCGCTCAACAGTCATGAGGCCACTGGGATGAGAAGCGGTTTCCTGGCCTGGGACTCCTTAAACATTTCCTTTTTACTGAAGAGAGACTCCTTTGCTTTGCTGCCCCAAACCTGACCTCCCAGAGCCAGACAGTGCACAGATCATAGCTCACACCATCAGAGGGGCTCTACCTAAGACACCACTTTGGCCATGCCCTTCTTCATTCACCACGACCAAATTAATTTTCTTCCCTCTTCTGCAATTTTCCTCTAACAGAAAAATTTCCATGGATAACCCAAAGCCCCTTCTATTTCCCAGACAGCCACAGTCCCTGTAACACAATGAGCTCCATATAGATGGTCTCCCTTACACTGAAGTGTGGCAGTGTTTACATTCCTAACTGGTTTTCAGAGGAAATTCTAAAATTTTCCTGGAAATGTCTTGTTGCTTTGAACTGATTGTTTATTTGTCAATTTAGTCATTAACCTTCTTCCTTACTCCTTTGGCTTTTGATAAGACAGAAAATGTCAAAGGAATGGGAAATAGGCTCAGAATGATTTCCCCTGGCGAAGGATCCCAGTCCTCAGAAGCAAAGGGAGTTTTCTCATCAATTTGAGCAGCTTCACTCCAGGTGCCAGGTTAAATCAGCCTTCAGGTTTTTGCAGGGTTTGTGTTAGGCTTTAGGTCTTCTGGAGGGATCTCAACCTGGGGATCTCAAAGCCCTTTCAAAATGAGCTAAATACCACTGATCCCAGTAAAGATGAGAAAAGCCAGAAATATATTCCCACTCACTCCCTTCCCAGCCTCACCTTCAACCCCTGTGTCACACCAACTCTGCCATGTTCATGGTCTCTTCTATTAAGAAATACATATCTTAATTAATACATTGCTTATTAATATTACCTATTAATGAAATTATTATAAATAACCTGACCACAGGCAAAATCCTACAACCACAAGAGAGGTGAACAAATTCTGTTCACACTAAAATTTGTGGTATCTAAATTGTTTGTTACTTATTCAAATACAAGTAACAAAATTCCTAGCACCAGAAGTTTACCAAAAAGAAAAACGTCTTTTCCCAATAGCTGACATAAACATGTAAGTGCTACCAAACATATTTACATGTTTGAAATAGATGGTATAATTACAATGAGTTATAGCCAATATTCAGACTTTCCCTGGTTTAAATGCTACCTTCTGATACAGCACAGCACATCCTTTAATTGTGATCACATGCTCTTTCATAGAGACTGCTGCAATTTTTTTCCACAAAAACATCTATAATTGAAAAGAAAATGGCATTGTTTATAATAAATTGTCTACCCCCCTGGAAATAAACAGGTGACTTCCCTTACAGAATGTCCTATTTCTGGGATTTCTATATCACAGCAAGCCATCTGCAAAATCATTTTGGACATTTTTCCAAACCCAAACTTGAATTTCAGCAAGGAAATGCAGTTTTTCAAGAGAGAAAAAAAAAAAATCCAACAAGGATTTTGAAAACAAGTCAGGTAAAAGCTATCAGTGGAAATAGCAACAAAAGCAATCGTAGAGTACTCCAATAAAAGCAGGTCCATTCCAGACTCAACAAAAAAGGTCTTTTACCCTCTTTCAACCAATACTGATGTTCCTCAAAGGATACAAATACCTGTTAAATTCACTTTTATCTAGAGAGTATCACATTTGTGCAGTGCTTAAAAAAGGAGAAAAAGCCACATTAGAGGTACAAACACATGACTGTATTCTACAGCTTCTCCATGAGCTCTCACAAGTCAAGCCTCCTAATGGGACCTCAAGACCTCTTCATCACCAGCAGGATGGGCTCTCTTTTGCAGGAAGCCCGTTTTCAGATGATTTACCAAGAAGGTATATCCCCAGCCTTCCTGTACAGACAAGGATATGGAGAGCCAAGAGAAAGAAGAGCCTTACCTCTGGGAACCACCAGCAAGAGCCAAAGTACTCACACAAAGTTCTCAAGTAATACCTGTCTTGGTCACAGTGTCTGTGAAAGAAATCCCTGTTGCCTCATGTGAACTAGAGGTAACCA
The DNA here is from genome assembly GCF_009650955.1 of Corvus moneduloides. Lineage (NCBI taxonomy): Eukaryota > Metazoa > Chordata > Aves > Passeriformes > Corvidae > Corvus > Corvus moneduloides. The sequence goes on along the minus strand of NC_045484.1, from coordinate 5,838,243 downwards.
GAATGATTTTCTTTGCATCTCAGATGCAGACTCACGGTTTTTGGAATGCTTTCCATCACACCATCTCCCTTCAAATGGTCTTTATGGAGTTTATCTGCAGTCAGAAGTTGGTTTTCCTCTCCTGAGTTTTCCATGGATTTCCTAGACTAAGAAAGGCTGCCATTGAAGAGGCTCAGCTACAGGTTTCTGCTATCACCTTCATAAAAGGGGGCTCTAAGGCTATCCCCAAAGACAGTTCTCACCAGCCCTGAGCTGAGGGATAGAGCCAACGCCGTCAGCCCCTCTGCAGCACTACAGTTCGTGAAAAGTGTCCTCCCATGCAAGGTCTGCTCCCTGAGTCAGAGCCCTGCTATCCCATGCTCCTCTCAAGCTGGCCATCAGCACAAAGCACTGAGCAAAGAGGTCACAGTGAGAGACGCAGGTCTCCATGGTGGTAAGCAAGCCAACAGCTCCAATTTACTGAAATGCTTTTCAATAAAACCCCCCCGCCCCTGCTTGGCTGTTCACAGATTCCTTCAGTCTCTCTCCTGGGGGGTTGACCCATTTTTCCTGCAGGCTTTCGTATTATCAGCTGTCCCATCCTTTTTGCACAACTGCTGTAGTTGGACCTTAGCCTTTCATTTCATTTTCATTTGGCTTCTTCCCCAACTTCCCATATTTGAGCGTTTTCCTTATTATCAGTCTGGTCCCTTCTGTACTTTGTTCAGCTCTGTTCTCCTAATTGGTTTGAGTATGGACCCAGCATCCCCTAAAGGAGAGTCACCTCCCCTCACACACCAGCACTGCCACACATTCCACACCCTCCCCAGACTCCCAGAGCAGGAGTGACACCTCTTCAAAAGATGCTGGTGTCCTTGGACTGAACGGGTCTGAGGCAGTGATCGATATAAACACTGATTGTGTCCCATATTGGTTTTTCACAGCCCAGGAAACACGTCTCCTGGCAGGCCCTGAAGGTTGTAGGACAGACAGGCTTCAAACCAGACATCCATTTTCACTACTGCTTTTATCAACAGCTTTCCCTGTAATATCCCTGTATTGCACACCCCCTTGGGAAGCACCCAGTTTTGAATACCCAGCAGCCTAAAACTAGGATGTCCACTTTAATTCCTATGAATTGATAATATTTGGATTCTAGCACGGTCAGATGAACCAAAGCTGATTGCACCACCCTTGTCAATGACCTTGTCTTTCCAGAACACAAGTCACCACTACTTCCCTGTGGCTCCCAGGTCATAAAGAGATGTCAAAACCACTTGCCTCTCACTTGTGACTACGGAGGCAGTGCTGCAGAGAGAATAACCACAAATCACAGCAGTAGCTCTCCTGTCCCCAGACCCAACCCAAGTTCACAAAGGACTTTTTCTTTGCTTGGTTGACTGGGCAGAAAACCTACAAAGCTTAATTTCTTACCACGCTTTCCCAGGAGGAAAAAAATCTCACCTCAAATTGCTGTCAAGTCACATATCGTATCTCACCCCAAAAAGACTTGGGCAGGTTAAGCCCAGAAGAAAGAGAAACTATCAAAGGCTGCTTGTTTGATAAGGGCACATGTACACTCCAGCAGCACCTGGTTACTGTGGGACATGCGGAAATGGAAGCTGGGCTGGGAGAGCAGCCTGCCCTTCCTAGGCACTGTTCTCCAGAGGGGAAGCCAGAAAGGGACAGGTTGGCACCACCTCTGAAGCAGAACAAAGCCTGCAGAGCAAACACCGTTCACATCTTGCATTGAGCCCAAAGCCATCTACACGCACATTCCAGGAGTGGCACACCAGTGCCATCAGCTCAGCACCTGCTGGGCAGTGAAAGCCATAGCCCTGAGAATGGAAAGGCAAGTTCACTGGGATTGTGGCTTTGGAAGGAGTTCCTGTTGAGCCAAAGGAGGTGGAGTTGTTGGACACTGCTCTGGAATGAGTCTTCTGCTTCCCACACTGGCCTATTTAGCAGCAGCTTCAATCTTCCCAGCCTCCATTTAGTGAACACAAAAGTCAGGGTGTCCAAGGGACGGGGACAGAGGGCTGGAAAAATGATGGTGGCATTGTGGTCCTGGCAATGGGGAAGACAAAATGATACATAACAATCAAAAAGCTACTGGCAACTCTGACATGCTGCTTTTCCCCCAGTCTCATACTGGGGAAGGTCCTCAAAGGATGTAAATTAATAAATCTCATTTGAAGCAGCACTAATTTAACTCACAGTAAAGACTTGGCTTTCCAATTTTTAGAAGTCCCAATTTAACTCAAAGAAGACCTGGATTTCAAGCTCCAGGCTGGGAAGAACCCACTTGGCTCACATTGCCCTGGCCTCAAATAAAAGAGCTGAAACTCCTTCTGTGTTCTAGACTGTCCAGCCTCTTCTCAAGCTAAGTGTTCTTTCCCTGGTTGGATAGTCTAGTTCTGAAGCAATAGAAGAATCAGGACAGAGAGAAAGACAGTGACAGAGTCCAAGGAGGAGCGGGGAGGAGAAGAGCCATCCCAGGTCCTCACCATTCCCTTGGAACAGGCAGTATCAGACTTCCAGTAGCTGGATAGGAGTGGTGTGAGAGGAGCGAAATGGGAGCAGTGTTCTGGGAGATGCAACCTGCCAAGAACAGAGGGGAAAGGGAGGAGAGGCAAAGGTCATCAGTCCCTCTCACAGCTGATATGCCTGACCTGGGGCTGTCCCAGGGGTGGGCAGCAGATGCAAAAGCAGCAAAGGGCCATGTGCTCACCCAAAGTGCCCTGTACCCTGAAGTACCCAAAGTACACCCAAAGTACCCCAGGCATGCAGGGCAATGTTTGGCATGTTAAACCCTCCTAGGCCAGGCCTTTTACTAGCTCTACTGCAAAGCTGTGATCTCTGCCCAAGTCTGCTGAATTCCAGTTAACCCCATCTCCATTCCCAACCTGCTCAGTTCTTGGGGCTGAGAATGCAAACCATTCCACCAAGACATGCTCTCAGCATCCAGCCCTTTCTATTCCCACTTGTTCCTCCCATTCAGCTGAGACAGAGCCAGGCTGAGAAGAGTCAGACTCCCCACATGAGCACCAAGGCTCAGTGTAAAGCAGTGAGAGCAGTTCCTAGGGCTTGGGCTGGAGAGTGGGGAAATGCTAGGCACGCCTCCTGACACTTCAGCAGCCTGCCAGTCTTGCGACCTGAAATCAAGGCTGTCAGGGAGTGCTCAGAGCTATTAGCAGTGGTTATTTGCATTCAAGTTAAGGGGCTGGCTCAGAAGCTTTAGGCAGTCACTGTTCCAGATAACAAGAAAGGGAACTCCTTGCACACACACACACTGGACACATCTGGCCAGCTGCTGCTCCTGGGCAATTCCATGTAGTTGAAGTCAGGGAGCAAAGGCAGAGCTTTATGAGAGAGAAGAGTTCTTTAGGCTGCAAAAACACTTGCATCAAAGGCAAATAATAATATTATTTCCTACTCTTTTTCTTTGGTACCCAGAGAGAGGATTTGTAATATGGAATCAGAGGTTCTTCTTAAAACAAGAAATCGATTTATCTAGTCCTCAGCTGATATAGGACTGGATGGATCCTTCATAGGAGTAGAAGAATGGTCTTGGCTTTGTGTTAGAATTGCAGCAGGAAAAGACTGTAGTGGGACACAAGAGTCCTTTCATGATGGACCAAAGGAAAAAAAAAAAAATTCTGAATCTTCCCATTAGACGAGTGTTTCTGCAGGAGCATCTCTTCCCACTTGCTCAAACACCCTTCCCGTGGCCAAGGGGTGGTGACGGTGTTTGTTGCACACACATGCACACACAAATCCCGTTTCGGGCAGTACTTCCCAGGCTGTATCAAGTGAAAAGTGAAATCACCTGAAGAGTGTCGCTTTAAAAGCCACGGAAGTGCAGAGAGCAGCACCAGCAGCAGTCAATAGCAATTTCCACCGCAGGGTCGATACCATCTGATGGCTGTGTAGCTGTAAAGATTGTTTCACACACATATCAGGAGGTGGGCAGGGGCAGGAAAAGTGGAATTGGTTTTAATGATTGCAGGATTCAAAGTACTCCTGGCTCCCTCTCCCTCTTTCACAAGAAATACACGCACAAAGAGTCAGAAATCAAATTTCCAGCCCTGTCAGTTCCTATCACACCAGCTCCCCAGCTTGGACTCCTTCCCAGTTTGCCAGGAAAGCTTCTTCTAATCCACTGAGGAGAGCATTACTGGGAGAAGGAGCTGCAGTCTGTGTCCAAACTTCCCTGCAGCCTCAGGTCATTAGCTCCACTGCTTTGGACACGGAGCTACAGCAGAAGCGCAGCTCTCAGGTTTAGACCCAAAGGCTTTCCAGATGAGGGTAATTTGCACTATTTTACCTCCCCAGACAAGATCAGCATCTCATTTTGTTAGATGCTAGATGGGCAGGGAATATTAGGCGAGCACAAACAGCCAAACACAACGAAGAGGGAGGGTACCCATTTTGCGGAGAAAATGTGTGAATGGCTCTAGCCTAAAAATAATAGCCCATTGTGTTTCTGCTGCCTCATAAAGTGCTTTTCAGCCGCTGACTCCAGGGGCAACACATGAACGATCGTGTCTTGGTCAATGTTAAGAGCATTGCTGTGGGAGGAAGGAGGATGGTTCTATGGCCTGGGGTTCCCAGGGCTGGCCCCGCCGTCCCAGCTCTGTTCCTCGGCTCCTTTAAACGTGCTCGAATACCAGTCACTGCTTCTGTTTGCCTTGCACTGTCTGTCTCCTGCCTGAGGCACAGACTCTTTCTTACAGGGTTTCACTGGCTGGAACTCTGATCTCTGCTAGGATAACCTCTCCAATGCTTCTGCAGTAAATGAAAGTCAAGACTGTGTTTGTTTTACAGAAAATAATGAACACAAGTTTGATTTTTTGTTTTCTAATTTATTAATTCACTGGCCTCTAAACACAAACTTCTCCCTTGCCATCACATAAATAAGCAAGATAATTTTTCAAGGAGCTGAGCCCCTACCAGTGTCTCTCCTGACCTTTAGCACCTGGGTACCAGGACAGGAGCAGAGCATCTTCAAGGGCATCTTCAAGCATTTCCCTCTGAAAACTGGGGCAAAGCAGCCTCTCCACCGTTCATCAGGGTGTGCCAGATGGACAAAACCTACCTCCTCTCTGCTCCTCGGATCATTTCGTAAAACACAAATCACTGCTGCCTTACATGCCCACCATAGAATATTTTATTGACAACCTCATTTAGGCCTCATGTGGTAAGTTTGAAGCAAATACAATAACCACAGGCACATGCTACAAATGGGGCTTTCCTTCACCTTGTAGGAAACATGAACCTGTACATGTGGAACACATGGACACACACCCTTCCCTCTTTTTTTCCAGCCCCTAAGACATCAAACCTTATTTGCTGCAGTTTTTAATTTCCTTCAGTAAATAGTCAAGCATTTCAGGGCCTGACCACCACCTTGATTCTTTTATGGAAGGGATAATACATAACAAAATCTATAGGGGGCTGGAGAATGCTCCCAAACTCTCAGTCTGCAGAGTCCTTTTAGAAGCAGAAATGACAGATAATGGTACCCAAAACTTGAAGTTTGGAAATGGTGAATGAAGTAGATCTTCACTGCAAGGGCTGGAGAAATTTAGGAGGGACAGGCTGTAATTAGGATGACTTGCTTTAAATCAATAGAAAACCAGCTTGGTTTAGCCACCAAAGGTACTATTGCCCTGGATCCAGCTTCACAAATTTCTTTCCTGTGAAGAAATACAAAGAGAGGAATGAATTTAGGGGAAACACATAATTTCAATATTTTTAGACGAGACATCTTGCTGTTTCGGTGTGAAACATTCCTGGTTTATACCAGGAGTGCCAGGAGACATGGGGAAGGTGACAAACACAGTAGAAGACAAAGAAAGCTGAATCCGTGGGATTACTAAAGCACTAGCTCAGCTGACACAATGCAGTGGACCTCTGACCCTCAAAGGAAGCTAGAAAATAAACTCCATCTCTCTCCATGTGCATGACACTGATTGTGCCCTTCAGCCTGCCCAGCAACACAGAAGAACCTGCAGATGATGAAGATTGGAAATTCAGAGCTGTCAAGGCCATATAGGCCACCCACATTAACTAAACCTACCCTGGTACTGTGCAGATAGAAGAGCTGTGGGAATTTCAGGTCAGTGTTTGCCTTGCCTTCAGGAACCACACAGGATGGAAGGAGACACCCCTGACCCCCATAGTGTCTCCTCAGCAAGTTTGCATTTTTGGAAATTAGTCACCAAGCCAGCATCTACCACCTCTTCTGCTCACAATAAAAAAAACCAACACAGAACTCCTGAAGCCTTTAAAAAAAACCCCAAATTATTATTTTTTTGCTTGTCTTTTAGATGGTGTTTTCAGGTTTCTGAAGGGAAAAAAAAAAAAAATAGAAGGTCCTTGTAATGGTGCAAGTCCAGAGGCTGGGACTTTAAATGAAATCCCACGCACTGGGAGATGCTCAAGGCAGTGGCAAGCACAGCTTCTGCTCTGCCTGTGCTCAACCCTGCAAAAGACTGAAAGGGCTCTGTCTGCTCAGCAGTCAAAGAAAATCTTCATCGTGACTTGATCCCAGATACCCACAGAGTGAAAATAGCTGAGATTGGCATGTTTGTTAGGCTCACAGGTAAAAGGCACAGTAAGCAGCAAAACCCAAAATAAATAGTGAGACTTGTCAACACTAAGCAAGGGAACCTTGCATGGGAAATAAAAGACAATTTTGAGTAGGGAGGATAGTTAATCAGGAGGTCCAGTTACCAAGGAAAATGGCAAATTCATCATCAGTCAGAGGTCATGCATGGGGACTGGATGTCTTCCAAAAAGCAACACTCTGGTTGAGGAACAAGTTTTTGTGTTCAAGAGCATCCCTCAGAAGAGAATACCACCCTCCATCACAGCCTCTGTGGGTGGCTGGCCTGAGCTGCCAGGCGAGTGGGCGAGGGGTGCAGTGCTGCGGTCACAGCCCAGCCTCTCCCCCCAGCCTGGCTCCTTCAGGCTTACCAAGGCTGGTTTGGAGGCCCAGCCAAGCCCCGAAACCCTGCACTGGCCATGGCCCTTCTCCAGACACCCTGCCTGGGCCAGGCTCCGAGTCACAGTCTCAGTCACGATCAGCCCCAGCGTGGTGCTCCTGGCCACTGTGGTAAGCTGTGCTGGCAACCCTGCTCCAGGGCTCTGCCTGCCCATCACAGCCAGCAAGCTGAATAATTATCTCTCTTTCTTTACTCCTTTTTGTCTCTGCATCTGCTCCTTCTTTCCTGTAGCTGCAAACCCCAGCCCAAAATACATGCTCTGGATTCCATTTACCCTTTCAGGCAGTTTCCTTGATGCCCAAGAGGCTGATTTGAACTGAGCTCTCTCTCACTGCCACCTTACCACCAGCTTGGCTCCCCATCCCTCCTTGGAAGCAGACACAAAAATCCAAGGGCAAAGCAAAACAGACTTGGCATTCCTGATGTGGTCCTGCACACCTTGATCTCCCAACCATCACCTGGGAGAAAAGCAAAATGGATCAATCTCTGACTTCTAGCTTTGACTGAAGACAGCAAAATGCCAGTTAGTACATCACAGCACCACAGTCCCTGCTTGGTGGTGACTCCCCACATCCCAAAGGGCAGAGGTGTGCTCTCTCCCCTCCTTCTGCACCAGTCAATATGGCCAATTTAAACAGGTTTCTGCAGAAAGCAGGTGCCTGCAGCTCATGCTGCATCCATGACTCTTGTAAATCCAGTCTCTTGAGTGAATGGCTTGTTTGGAGAGAGCCCTCCGTTTGTTTGTCTGAACTCTAGTGATAATAGCTCTAATTTATCTCTGAGCTGGGCAGGCATGTCTAATGTGTTTGAGTATTTAGAAGCATTACGGAGGTTTCATTTGGTCAATTGTTTCTTGAAATCCTTTCCCACACACAGAACAGCCATGCAAAGGTGGAACTGCTCCACCGCAGGCAACCACAGGAGCCGAAGCCTGCGCTGCCAGCCTGGAAAGGGCACCCACGCTGGGACAGCTGGATCCAAGGGAGAGGAGGCACAGGGAACAGAGAATCACAGAATATCTTGCGTTGGAAAGCACCCACAAGGATGATCGAGTCCAACTCCTGACCCTGCACAGGACCATCCCCAAGAGTATTGTCCAAACATTTCTTGAGCTCTGTCAGGCTTGGTGCTGTGAGCACTTCCCTGGGGAGCCTATTCCAGTGCCCGACCACCCCCTGGGTGAAAAACCTTTTTCTAATATTGAACGTAAACCTCCCCTGACACAACCTCAGGCCATTTCCTCAGGTCCTGCCACTGGTCACCCCAGAGAAGAGATCAGTGTCTTCCCCTCCTCTTTCCCTCACACAGAAGTTGTAGACTGTGATAAGGCCTCCCTTTAGTCTCCTCTTCTCCAGCTGAACAGACCAAGTGCCCTCAGCCACTCCTCATACGGCTTCCCCTCAAGGCCCTTCACCATCTTCATTGCCCTCCTCTGGATGCTCTCTAACAGCTTAATACCTTTCATATATTGTAGGACTGAATATTCCAGGTGAGGCTGCACCAGTGCAGAGCAGAACAGAACAATCCCCTCCCTGGCCCAGCCTGCAATGCTGTGCCTGATGCCTTCCAGGACATGGCTGGCCCTCCTGGCTGCCAGGGCACTGCTGACTCATATTCAACTTCCCATCGACCAGGACCTCCAGGTCCCTTTCCACAGCACTGCTTTCCAGCATCTCATTCCCCAGTCTGTCTGTACATCCAGGGCTGCAGCATCCCAGGTGCAGAATCCAGCAGTTTCTTAGAAATTAAAGACCAAGCAGGCAATCTTTGAAAGGGATAATGACAAGTCTGGAACACGCCATCACATCTCCTCCTGCTTAGACCTTCCAGCCATGTTTGCTTTAGCATCTCCTCCATGAAGGCACACTCCATCTCAGCCCAGACTGGACAAGGTTATCTTGGTGTCTGCAGTGGGAAATACGCACAGCTGACCAACACATTATACCTAACCTTAAATTAGGGTTAAGGCACTCCGAAGTCCACTCCAGCTATAACCAGACATCAACTCAAGACCCCTAAACTTGGGTCGCAGCAGAAGGGGTTAAGCTGAGTCAGTGCTAGGGAACAGTGGGATGAGGTCACAGGTGGAGCGTTTCATCCAACCACGGAGTTACAGCTCAGGACTACAGGGCTGAACATGCTCCCGCACATCACCTGCGCTGTGCCAGCATGCTGCGTGTGCTCTGGCCCGTGACAAATGCAAGGTCACGTGTCTCGCCTTAAATCACTTTCGTGGAGGTTTCAGCAATTCTCTTCATGCCATTTCAGCTAATTTTAGCTGCGAGCTGAGAGGCTGTTACTGAGGTTCAGCTGACTGGTGGCAATTTATCAGGTCACCCTGTTGGGGTAGGGAGCCTGATCCCGCTCAGCTCTGCGCTCTCCTTTCTGAGCACAGAAGCAGGAGCATGGAGAGCCAGACCTGTAACCACAGAGCAATTTAAGGGAGCATTAGCATGAGCAAGCCCACATTGCTCCCCATACCTGTCCTCCACCGAGATGCAACCAGTGCCCAGGTGGAGCGTGTTGGGCATCGAAGAGCCAGGAGGAAATGACGCTGCAGCTCCCTGGCTGCGAGCACGTGGGTAATTTATAGAGGCCGAATGTAATTACTTACCCTGGCACGCAGCCATGACACCAAGGTTAACACCCTTGCTCTCCATAGAGTGCCAGGGGAATGCCAGAGGGATGCTGCCAAGTCATTTTATACACCTCAACTTCAGGTGTTGGAAACAGCAAGATTTAGCAAGGGCCAGTCAGGAGGAAAAGGTTTGTCATAGAATATTTTTTTAAATTTTAAAAGAAAGAATTTGCTTTCTCTTTGGCTGTTTGGATTCATTAACTTCAGCTTTACTGTGCTGCACCAGGCACCCAAGTACAGCAGTCCTGCAGAAAAACGAGGACTAGCAGATGCCTCCTTTGGTTGCTTTGGAAAGTTTTGTGCCTCTCTTGGTTTTGATGGAGAAATCTTGTGAGGCCTTGAAATATATCGCCTCATCTCTGTCCCTGAGCTCCCCGTCCCTGTGATGGCCTTGGCAGTGTCTGAGCTGTCAAGTCCTGGAGCAAGGGCTGGCGCAGACACTGCATCTGTGCTCTGCTGGCCGGAGTGCGTGCTCAGTTCCACAGACTCCTATGGTGCTGGCAAAAGTTTCTTATGGCTCTCTTTTTTTTAACATGGGTTTAAAGCCAATTTAAATAGCCCTTGTTAAAAATAAAAGCCACCAAATTTAGCCTTCCTTCCCTCTTCCCCTGCCACCTCCCATTTCCTGGAGTATTTGCAACAGGCAGCTGGTTGGGAGGCTTTTCCCCAGGGGTTTTATCTGTTATTCATAAAGCTCTGATGAAAAAATGCAAAAGAAGGAGAAAGAAAAAAAATAAATCAACTTCCAGGTGACCTCTTTTCTTCTGCAGCAGCTCTGCTCCCCCGCAGCAATGAGGCATCGCAGCAGCCATGGCTTCAGGGACCACATCCAGCATCCTTTGGGGTCAATGCAATCCTGGCCTCTGCCTTTCCTGAAGGTTCTCTCCAGCCCCCTCTCTGTCCTTCAGGGATATAGCAACAAGCGATATAGTTCCCTTCATTTAAGCTTTGCTAGTTTAGCAAAAAATATCGTAAGTCCCCACCTCTTAACAAGCACCATGTTACTGGCAGTTGTCCCTGGAACGTACTGGTTTGGAGGACTTATCATAGAAATATAGAATTGCTTGGGTTGGAAGGGTCTTTAAAGATCGTCTCATTCAGACCCTCTTGCCATGATAGGGACACCTTCCAGTGCAGCAGGTTGCTCAAAGCCCTGTCCAGCCTGGCCTTGAACACTGCCAGAGATGGGGCAGCCACAGCCTCTCTGGGCAACCCGTGCCAGGGCCTCACCAGCCTCACAGTGAAGAATTTCTTCCTAATATCTAATTTAACTCTGTCCTCTGTCAGCTTAAAGGCATTCTGCCTTGTCCTATCACTCCCAGTTTCTCTCTCCAGCTCTTTTTTAGCTGCTTCAGGTACTGGAAGGTGCCCTAAAGTCTCCCTGGAGCCTTCTCTTCTCCAGGATGAACAATCCCAAATCTCTCAGCCTGTGAAAACCCCTCTGGCCTTCACCTTAGCCCATAACCCCACACAGGAAAGGGCAGGACAGGACACCAGTCCCTTTATCTCTGTGGGTCACCTTTCCAGCAGGAGGGTGAGGACAAACATGGCAAGAAGAGCAGTAATCCCTGTGGAAGGGCTGGGTCCTCTGTGTGCTCCACTCAGCCTGGCAGGGAGCTGAGAATGATGCCCTTCACGGAAGCATTAACCCATGTTCCCAACTCCCATGGCTGCAGGGATGCATATCCACATATTTATCTATATGTACATGTGTGTATGCACTATGGCATGCATATGATGCACATTGAGATAAATAATATTTTGAGAACAAACATTTCATTTTAAAAGTCACTGTCTGACAACAAGTTAATTATCTATCATACCATCTCTCAAACCCAAACATTTTGAAAGCTAGGAAATAACTAATTAAGATCATCATAAATCTTGCTCTGTCTCACAAGCCCATTTTCCTAAGAAATAGGAAGAAATACATATTTCATCACAATGCAACATCTGTAACTCTGACCTATAAGATATTAATGACTAGTTCACATGGCTTCTCTATCTAAACACTTTCTTGTAGAGGTTACTCTAAGGAGGCACAGGATAATTATTTGGTAACACTCTCCTGACAACCTGTCTTCCAACAAATCTGTAGACAGAGATAGTTAAGAGGAAAAAAAAGAGACAACATTAGAATCTTCTTGCCTAACATGAGCCATGTGACTTTCTTGGATCCGTTTTGCTTTGACCAGGACAAATCTTAAGAGAGACATCATTAACTGCTCCCAGTTAAAGCTTTGCTCCCTCTTCCAGACAACTGCTCCCAACAGGCTCCTTAAACCCAGGTCTCTACTCACACCTGTGGCTTTCCTTGGATGCCTATTTGGCCACAGCTTTAGGGAACAGCTGGTCATTCCTAGACGACAACTTCAGATTGATCCTGGAGAGATAAATGAAGCTCACTAGAGAAGATGCACAAAGTTAGGGCAGAACTACAACACTATTAATGCATTCAGCACAGCTGAAGACCTTAAGGACTTGAACATGGAGGAAGTTTAATATCTTTTTTTTTTTTTTTTTTTTTTTTTTTAGTTAGAATGAGAAACCCAGGTGGGACAACCACTCAAGCAAAGCTTTGAGCCTGGAACTATGTTTATAGGAAAAGTGTGTTCACACTTATCATCAGGACTACAAAGGAAAAAAGATGAGGTGGGGGAGAGATCAGCAAAGGAAGACACATCTGGAAATTAAGAAATACAGGAACAAAATGAAAGTTGGCAGGACTCGGGCAGAGTTAGACCTTGAAAGGGAGACAGAAACACAACAAAAAGGGTTTTTATTATAAAAGGAGAACAAGAAAAAGTACAGCTGCTCCGCACCTATGGTGATGGTCTGTGTTAAAGTAGTTTGGATGTGGCACCAAGAATAAATCAATGCTTGGTGCCTGGTGAGGACAACGGCAAGGGCAAAATGAGGGCAAAATGTAGAAATAGCAACAATCCTCACCCATGTGATGGTCCAGGGTGGAAGGAGGCAAATATTCCTCAGAGTCCATCACTTTGTGAGCCAGCAGCCAAGTCAACCTCTGTGATCACAGGGTAGGAGTTGTAGCACCTTCATGCAGCTCTGCCAAGGTCAAAGGGCTGCAAGGCCTCAAAACAGGTTTGAATTTGGGATCATTTGGACTTAGAGCTCACTACATGGAAAATGAGCCAAAACACAAAATTCTTTTTGCAAATTTGTATCTCAGTGGGCAAATCCCCAAACCAGATAAAGCAGAGGGATCAGAATTCAGCTAATGGTGCCCCATGGGACACATCCCATTGGAGTGGGAGGTTGGGGAGCATGGGACAAGGGACCAGGAAGCAGAGAGAGACAGAGGAAGGTTAAGCTGAAAGACTGCAGAAGTGTCCTGCAAGACCATGTGCTTGCTTTGGACACAAAGAGCTACCTCCAGCCCAGCAGCTGCCGAACACCAATCCACCTCCCCATCCGTGAGCCAGGGAACCTGCAGGAGCAGGAACTCCTGGCCTTGGGGCAGAGGGGGCTTTGATGCAGTCCAGCGGGGTATTTAAACACTGTATACAGGGAGGCTCTTCCGCTCTTGAAGTAGGCCCTGATTTTGTGAAGGGCATGTGCAAGCAAATTCAAGCTAAAGGAAAGAAAGGCCCTTTTTATACTGGAATTAAAACGTCTAGACAGAGCCTTTCTGGTGTAACTGGACCTACATATAGTGATTGTGATACACCTGATAAAACTTTCTAGGTAGACAGGGACTAAGAAATACTTCAGCAGAAACTGCAGCAGAAGCCATTTCAAAAGTCTTGAATCTCGAGAATTACTTATGCTATGTAATGAAGTCTGCATTATGGCTGTTCATTACACGGACCCTGAACACCAGAAAGCTGGAGGTTTTTCTTTGACATCATGGCAGGAATCCACGGCATAGGCAAGGCTGGCCCTCAGCGTGAGGTCATATCTCCCTCTAGCTGCTGGTCCCGGGGACTCCGCAGCCTTTGGCCACCCAAAGTTTGCACAAACCCTGACCTCTCCTGCGAGCTGGAGCTTCCAGTTCTGCACGTCTTGTGGTCACTTCTGCTGGCTGCAGTGCTCCTCCAAGGAGTGCAAAATAGCTCATCGTTTGGCGAGAACATGCTGCAGAAGGGAGGTAGAGAGGCCAAGAGTAAGAGCCACAGGGTCAATGGCTTCTTCAAAATAAGCCAGTGTACACTGGTCAGTGTGGTGTGCAGAGCCCAGGACCCTCTGCAGGGGAGACATCCTACGCCAGGATACTCATGGCTTATCGCAGAATCACACAATGGTTTGGATTGGAAGGGATCTTGCATATCATCTTGTTCCAAGTGTCTGCTCTGGGCAGGGACACCTCCCACTACCCCAGATTGCTCCAAGCCCCATCTAACCTGGCCTTGAACACTTCCAGGGATGGGTCATCCACAGCTTCTCTGGGAAACCTGTTCCGGTGCTGCACCATCCTCAGACTAAAGAATTTCTTCCCAATGTCTAATCAAACCCCGCTCGCTGTCAGTTGGAAGCCATCACTCCTTGTCCTATCACTACAGCCCCTTGTCGAAAGTCCCTCCAGCTCTTTTTCCAGGCCCCCTTCAGGTACTGAAATCTGGTGCTGGTGACTCCTCCTGGCAGGTGCCAACCAGGTGATCAACAGCAACACCCCAAAAAAATAACGAAGAAAAAACTGCCCTTATCTGCAAGTTATTTTCTTTGTTACATCTGGACATATAAATTCTCTAGAAGCACAAACAGGCTGGGAGGAGCAAGAAACAGAGCAGCAGGAAAAAGTCAACATTTCAATGACTAGAAAGAGTCTAGCTCAAGCACTCACAACTCACGACACTCCAAAAAAGTACTCCTCAGACACAGCAGGAACTTTATCAGCTCTTCATAGCACAAACACAATTTCCAGCTCCAATCACTTTTCTAAGCCAAACCCACAGGAGAACTAAAATGAGACTTTATCAGGCAGCTGAGTGCACCCTGGGGCTCCTTATCATCCCTCCAGTCAGGCTATTGGTGCAGGAGGTGGTTGTCATGCTATTTCCAGCACTGCTTGTAGCAGAGAGGCACGATGGGACAAGTGGGACTTCCAGCCACCTTCCAGCAGGGCTGAGGAATGTCTCATACCTTGCTAAATATACCTTGCTAAATTCACCTTGCTTCTCCCAGGATCTAAAAGCAAAGTGTGTCTGTATGACAAGGCAATGGCCACAGTGCTGCTCTTCCCCTTAAGCAAATCCCAGCTCTCCAGATCCCCTCTGCAAGGTCTGTAGAGCTCCAAGAGAGCCTTCTCACATCTCCTGAAAGTCCCTTTACATTGCCCACGCGATACGGACAGGCTCCAGGCTGAGGCCAACCCCAGAGCACATCTGTGGCAAGAACAGCCACATGCACATGCACAAACATACACACACAGCGTCCACCTTGCAAAGTTTCCCCCGGATTTTTGTTACCATGTCATCTATTAATTACCTAATTACATCTCCTAATTATGGGATTCCTCCAGTATTTATACTCATTACATAAATGGCAGCAATTACACTAATTAGGTTAATGATACAGGATAACAGTCTACAAATTGCTTTAAAGGGACACTCTCAAGGCACATAGGCCAAGGATGCTCCCTGGCAGGTCAGCTGGTGGGTGGCATGCAGACATGCTCTCTTACCCTGTGGAAATGCTGCTGCTGCTGTCTCCTCACCTGGCTTCTACCTGAGCACTGGGGCTGCCACCATGGAGCCTCACTCTGCCTGGACAGGGAGTGGCTGCAAAGCAAGTTACCAGGGAGCTAAGGAATCCTAGAATCATAGGTCTGTGTTGGAAGGTGTCCTAAAGATCATCTAGGTCAACCCCCTGCTGTGGGCAGGGACATCTTCCACTATCTCAGGTTTCTCCAATCCCTGTCCAACCTGGCCTTGAGAACTTCCAGGGGTGGGGCAGCCACAGCTTCTCTGGGCAACATGTGCCAGTGCCTCACCTCCCTCAAAGTTAAGAATTCCTTCCTAATATCCAATGGTCCACTGAAAATTATGGTCCACTACTTAACCATGACCATCTCTAGCTGGAAAGCAGGAGGAAGGATTGCAAATATTTCTTCTCTGGCTGTATGGAGACCTGGGAAGAGGAAGGCAGAGCACCCGCATCCTTTCAGACTCCCCTGCACCACTTCTGAATGCACCCCAAGTCCTTGAGCCCTGCTCAGCTGGATACGACCCAGTTTCTTGCTTATAGGCATTTCCAAAACAGGAGGTTTGCAGAGAGGAAATCCAGCTTCTCTGCTCCAGCGGGATCCCCTGGAGCTCCAGCGGCACTCTGCAAAGACAAGCATGTCCTCGGGGTAAAAGGCGAGCCACGGGAGGCTGCAAGGAATCTATTTTGCTCAGTGCCCTACTTACCCAGATTTGCTGGAGCCTGAGCAGCTCGTGACAAGGTCCTTGCCCCTCTATCTCACCCAAAAGGATCCTAAAAAGCAGTGCCAAGCTCCATTACCCTCCAGAGCGGCCTGGAGCACAGAAGAAAACTTTCTCGCTTGGATTCAAATGCAGACACTTCTCCGGTGGAACACGGGAGCCTTTTGCAGCACTTTGGAGTGTGATGAATGGCCCTTTGTCCTGCAGCCACTACAGAAAGAGAACGTAATTACCCAAACTGGAATTCGGCCAGGATGCAATTTTATGCCGAATGAATTTTTTTTCCCTCCATCAAAGTGTTTGCAAATCCCCCTTTAAAGATAAAATCCTGGAATAAAATCCACCGCTTGCTTCGAAATTGGCCCAATTCCATTATAAGTCAAGTGAACAACTCCATTTTGCACCTTTAAGGCCATGGAGTGCTCTATGTTGCGCAAGAGATTTCATTATTGGCAAGGCTGAGGAATGCTGATTTCTGCTACTGAACTGCTGTCTTAGCCCTAAACTATATCCCTGTGTCAGCTGCCCAAAGACGTGTAACCAGGTCCATTTTCTGAAAGATATACAGCTGCATCCAGCTTTATAGCCTGCTCCAGCAGGACATGGCTGGCACTTCCAGTGGAGCAGGCTGACCGGTCTCCACTCTAACAGGCAGGGTCTATGGCTCCGGCGGGAGTCTTGCAGAAGCATATATCGATTGTAAATAATGTCTCAATATCCTATAGTAGGTCATAAATCAAAAAGGGGTTGAAATATCTTTTCTCCGAGGGCCTTTTTTTTTTTTAAGGAGTCTATTTCTTGTTTAGTAGTTTTCTTTTTAGGGTTACCGCACCAACCTTTTACCCCAGGTGCCAGGTTTGAACGGAGGCTGGTGATCCCTGCTTGGCCTTCCCCAGGGACATGCAGCAGCTCTGCAATGAGTCCAGGCCCCATGGGAGAATTGTCACATCTCCCACCCAATCCCCTGGCCCAGGTGGTGCTCCTTGTGTGCCTTGGTGAGCAAGCAAAGCCCCACAGCAGCCAGGTCTCCCCTGGTCACAGCCAACAGCTTGGGAAAGGTCTCCCACCACGCAGCATTAGAAACACTCACTGGGGAGTTGAGCATCTTGTAGTGGCTTCAGGAGACCAAGATCCTCCCTGCTGGGCATGGACCAACATCATCTTCAACTTCTGTGCTGCATATTTGACTGATACCAACCCAGAAAAGAAAAACAAGCTTTGAGTAAGTGAAGACATCGGTTTTCTCCTCTTCCACAGGCCATAAGAGATCCCACCAAAACCCTAACCATCATCTCAAACTTCCCCTTTCCTCTTTTTGGGAACAAAACCCAACCCTACATGTGCCTCCAAACCTCATGTGCTGGCACAGCAATGCAGCAAAAGGAATGACCTCAGGGTTTTGTCCTGCTTCATGTGCCACTGCCATCAGCCCAGAGCTCAGACCCACATGTTGTTTGTTATTGACACAGGACAAGGGAGAGATACGTCCTGCATAGCCCTGCACCTGTCACCTCCTCAGCGGTCATGGCTTGCAGAGCCATTTGAAATGGCTCAGGGCAGAGATGCCTTTTGTTTGTCACATCTCTGTAGGGCTCTGTAACAGTTCCGCAAATTGCTGCAGAATTCTGGGGGAAAAAAGTAAAGAAAAAGCCTTCTCTAGGTAGCTTTTCGGGGTATTGAGCAGAGGGAACCAAATACCTCACGGAAGGACAGAAAAAACCCCAATGATGTGCTGTCTAGAAAGTCCTCTGAAACAATCCAAGCTGAGCTTCCCTGTTGCATGACACTATGTGGCACTCACATACACCTCCAGTCCCTCTCCCGGCATCTCCTGTGTGCCACCAGCATCCTGCAGGGATGGGGACAGGCCACCCTGAGGTCCACAGGCAGCAGAACACAGGCTACTTCTCCCTCTCCAGCACTGCCTTGGTAGGACCAGGGTAATATTGATTTCTCCAAGTCCAAGAAATATTTGAGCTTGACTGGCAATAAAATCTAGCCGAGAGAAAGGTGTGACGGGATCTCTTGGGACTGAAACAAGAGTTACAATCTTTAAAGAAGCCAAGAGGGAATAAAAGGGAAGGAAGGGTGGGAGGGGAAGAGCATTTACCTGCTCAAAAGCAAGAACATTGACAATAACCCACTCGGCTCCACTTTGCATGGGAGACTTTGGAGAAGGGGGTGGGAGGCAAGGTGGGAAATTAGCAGGAGCGTAAGAAAATATATATGTAAAAATTAAAAAAATAAAATAAAACTGTATCAGCATTGACTAATAATTTCCGGGCTCTGCACAGATGTCATTAATGACCCTTTTTATTCATGCAGGAGTTCCCAAAGAGGAGCATAATGTTCCATTAGTAATAATTGAGAAAGTCTCCTGTCGGGATTATGTCAAAACCTAGAGATGCTGCTGCTGCCAAAACATTTTGGTGACAAACGTGTGAAGCGTTTGACAGAAGGTGCCACAGCAGGTTGAGGCGGCCTCAGGAGGGGAATCCTAGGAGGAGAGAAGAGGTGGGAGACAGCAGCAGGGTGGGAGCTGAGCACCAATTCAGGGAGCACAGTTCAAGGGACGAGCCTACCTCCTGCAACAGCTTCAAGGTTATGATGGGCCCTCAGAGATGCTGCTGAGGTCTTCAGCTGACCTGTCTCCTTCCCCACCCACAGATTTTGCAACACATCTGTAATATACACTCTGCTATGGCTCAGTGCTGCTGGACCCTTCTGTCCAGGGATGGCCATGTCCTCAGCCATAGGGGACAGGCAGAGGTGTTGCAACACCCTGAATATTTCTTGCTGCTTATCACAGCCCAGCAAGAGCTGTGGACCACTCCAGCCACTGGCACAAAGGGTAAACCTAGGACAAAGCTACTGAGCAGCTCACCCAGTGTTCCCCATTTGAAGAGGATGGAGAAAATTTTGTGTGACACGAATGTAGTTTCCTCCCTCACTTTTCAACCCACCGCAAAGCTAGGTAATGCCTTTGGAACTATGAAACACCAGTAAAATTTATACAAATAGGAAAATACATTTCTTCTACCAAATATTTCCCATTTTTAACAGGGGTATCTCTTTTTTCACCCAGCAGATGCAGAGCCTGGCATGACCACAGCTGGTGTCTGAGCACCAGCATTACCCTGCTGCTCACAGGCACCACTAGAAAACACAGAGAGAGCAGGAGGTTTTCCAGGCTCAGTCCATCTCTGAGAAAGGGTTAGTTAGTGCCTTGCAAGAGCCAAAATAACATGTTCCGTCCTCTGTCCTTATTCCCCCTTGCCAAGCCCCTCCTGGGATTGGAGCCCCCAGCATTACCCACCCTACACACAGCTCTTCCAAACCAGAAACCATCTCCACACAGCTCGGCTCCACAACATCCTCAGGCTTGACAGACACAAGTTACAGGGCTTGGGAGGGGGCCAAGCTTAAGAACAGAGCATCAGCGAGGTATGGGAAGGGAGTGGGGATAAGCTGGTCAGATGGGCAATGCAGGGAGAGCTGGAAAAGCCATCATGGCTCCCCATCCCCAGCCAGAGAGGGTTTGTCCCCCTTGAGCACAGCTGCTCCTGCCATGAGGGAGCACCCATGGCTCAAGCAACATGACCCACACATTCCCAGCTTGAAGCACAAATCCAGGCAAGTCACTTTGCCCAGTCAGCACCCACTGCCAGAGGGGTGGAAAAAGGGAATTAAATTCAAGCACTATCCTGGCTGCAGCAATGCAGCTGGGGAAGCCCAAGCCAGAGCACCTCAAAGTCAGCATTACGCAGAGCCAAGGGCAGAAAAAGAGTTTGTCACCACAATATTATTTGCCCTTTTAGAGGAGAGAGATATTTGGAGCCAAGACATTGGTTCAGGCAGCGTGTAAAGCCATGAAATTTAGATTTGGATCCAGAGCTGGAGTCTAAAAGCCATTCCAGTTTGCAGGAACTGGTTCAGGCATGTTTCTCATCCCCAGACCACAGCAGGAGGGCCTCTCCTCCCTGGGGCAGGAGCAGAGCAGCTGGTACTCTTCAGCCCAGTTAACAGCCAAGGTCTGGCCATTGCAGCAGAGGGCTGGTCCAGATTTGTTTTCTAGTGGTTTGTTCATTGAGAGGCTGCCAAAGCGTTAGCGAAGAGAGATGCACACTGGCCAGATCCTCCCCAGCCCAGCCCTGCCTTGCACCAGAAAAAATCTCCTGCAAAATGGAGCAAAGGTCCTGCCCAAGGAGAGCCTGTGCTCGGCACTCTGCTCCAACCAACTCCTTAGAGTACAGAGCCAGGGTACATCCCAAATGGCTCCAATTAGGACAACCCCCTTAGGGACAAGCACCCGGGCTCCGAACACCACAGAGCCTGCCCACAGGCCTGGTGTAGCTGGATGAGCAGTGTCATCTCCCCTGACACCTGTGGGAAAGCTGCTGCTCCACCATGTCTGTGCGGAGTGGGAGGCAGCAGTGCCACGGAAAAGAGCATGAAGGCTGATTGCTGTAATTGAGCCTACCAGGGGAATTTTGGTCTGTGGGAATGCACAGTGCAGCCCAGCCTGCAGGAATGGGGGTGGAGAATATCTGAGCTGTGCCTTTGGAGGACTAATGATGATGGGTTTTTGCTAGGACTCAAGCTGGCATGGATGAGAGCTCCCGCAGAGCGCGGAGTCAGCCAAATTAAGCGCTGGTCATCCCTTGGAGAAATCCAGTCTAGAAGAGTTAGTCACAGGATCCTGCCAGCCTGGGCGCAGGCTGTGTGGAGAAGGAAGGCAAGGAACTCTGTGTCCTTGCAGGATTTCTGCTGAGGGTTCAGCAAACCCTGGCATAACAGCCCTGCTATTTAGGGGACAAGAGAGCAAACAGTGATGGCAAAGTGATTCAGATGTGGGCAAGATGATGTTCAGGTATCTCTCCTCCTGTCACGGAGCCACAGGGCAGAGCTCATGGAATTTACAGTGGGAAGAGGGAAAATACATAGCCCTGCATGTACAAGCACAAATATGGATGTCCATAGGTGGAGAACCTGCATCACGGTCAATGCTGTTTTTACCATTTGTCCCCTTTTTTGGGTTCTGCCAGGCTTATACATTTCCTTCCCAGTGTATGTGTATAAGCTTACTCCAACTTATGGTCAAATATGTGCTGACCATTCCTAGCCATCCTGTACAGGATTTTAAATCCTGAGAAAATGTGAGATGCAGGTCCCATCTCAGAAGTCTGAGGTCTGGAAGGTGAGCATGGCTGCACTGCTTTCCTGCCTAGCTTGGAAAATTATTGCTAAAAAATTAAATAAGTTTGGAAATAAGTTTGTACTAAACTGATTCTTTGTAGCCAAATATAGAGAGAAGAAACACAAGGAACACATTGCTGGTACTCGTGGTTAATTTCTGTCTTTTCTTTTGGGTCTACTTGGTTTGAAATACTAAATGCAGAAGAAACCATCTATTTTTCCTCCATAGCCTGTCAGAAAAAAAAGTGAAATACAGGAGGGGGGGGGGGGGTGGTTACAAAAATGCTGCCAGCAAGAATTTTCTTGCTATTTTCTAAGTCCGTGAGAGACTTTTCTCTCTCACAGAAGATAGTAGCAGAGTTCTATAAACAATGAAACACCTGCAGCCTCGAAAAGTCTTGTTTATAGTACAGTAGAATAATATTTTGACAATGGATGTTTTAGGATTTTAGCCAATCACCCCCAAGGGGAGGCTGATCCTTGTCCAATTAGACTATGAAGAAAAAGTCTATAAAAGAGTTTGTAAAATAATTAAATAGATCAATCTTGCTGCACAATTCCTGCCTGCTGGATCTTCTCTCGTCCTCCCTATGGCTGCAGGACACGGTGATATTTTACGGCGTTAATGGAGGGGGTGTCCCCCTTTTTTTTAATAAACAAGGAGTATAAACTGTTTTATAGTAACTAGATAAAATTACACAGTATTTTACTCCGTGGAGAAAAACATGGATCTGTGCCTGGCAGTATTTCTCCTATTTTTGTCCCTGGCTGTACATTAACATGACGACTCCACATAACTCAGCTTTGCAGAGTTGTCAGGGACATCGCTGAGCCCAGATACCCTCTGGTCTGTCCTGCCACCTCCAGGGCCACAGACCACCCACCACAGTAGGTGACAAGCATTTTTATGTGAGTTCTGGGGTTCAATGCCCCTTCCTTAACACCCCAAGAACTTGGGGGAGATTTGGACCGGCAGTCACAGATTTAAGCCTGTATTTCACATCCTGCAGTGGCCCACAGTCAGCTTTTACCCTGCAGAGGAGCTCTGGTCCAGCCCATGCTGTCATATCATCTCTTGGAGAAGGATGACAACAGATCAGGAAAACACACCAATTTTTTCTTCAGAACCAGCAAACTTATAAACTGATTCTTTTCTCTAAAGGACCAAACCTCTGCCCCCAATGCCAACTGTTTTGCTCCAGCTTGCTGAACCTCAGCTCTGCACTGTAAAGTGCTCTCTGGCAGATCTCCTGCCCGTGGCAAACTCCAAATCTTCCACAAAGGCAGGGAATTTTTGATTTCACAACTACAGCATTTCTCCCTTTGACCCTGAACTTACTCTAAGGAGATGCCAATATTTCAGAATCAAAATGTCTTTGTAGCATTTTATGCCCATTCTGATGGCAACTCTGTAACTGTGGCTTTGCTGAGTAGAAGCATTTCCCAAACCATTATATGAGGTTAAAATCCAACATTTTCCATCATAGCCTAGCAAACAGCTGCACTAACAGAAATCACAGTTGCATCTGAAGTGGAAAATCCAGTGTATTCCATATGAGTCTGTTAAATTTTGACTGAATACAGGGCAGCTGGCTTAGGCCAAGCAAACTGAACATCTGGAGCCACCACAAAATTTTCCGAGCCTCTTGGAAACCGTGAGGGAGAAGACCCACAGGTGTCCTTACCTTTGAGCTCCATCCTGCCCGTCCTGCTGCTTGGTGAGAACTCTGCTGACAGCAGAGATGCTGGTTCCCCACCATGGCTGTGGAGAGAAGGAAGGCTGAGCTCCCCATCAGTGCCTTCAGCACAAGCACAGCTGTAAATCCAAAGTGCAGAGGAGGAAATCACAGAATGGTTGTGGTCAGAAGGGACCTTAAAGATCATCCAGATCCAACCCCCTGCCATGGGAAGGGACACCAAAATGTGCAAATGGCTTTGCTTTCCCCCCTAGGCACTGAACCCCCATTTCCTTTATGAGCAGAAATACAGAAGCACCTTCCTAATGAAATAAGGCAGATTTTCACCACAAAATGCAGATTTTATTTCAGAGCTGAGCACATCCACTCATTTGCACAGCCCCTGGCACCCACGCTGATACCATTTCTGGTGGCACCAGAGCATTTTGATACTGCATCAAATGAAAATGCAAGGGTTTTGTGATTTTTTTTTTTTAACCATATTCCATAAGGGGGGGGGGGGGGGTGGGGGGAAGAGAGGATTTAATCTAAAAGTTTCACCGTCTGAAAGTCTCGTTTATTCCTGAAATGTTAGTGCCCACTGTGCAGGGCTGACCCACGGGATTCTGGAGCAACGCTGCCGCAGCATCGCCCGTAGAGGGAGCTTCCTCGGGGAGCCGGGCAGGGCTGACACCTTTTCATCAAAAGTGTTGGGCTTCTAAAAAAAAAAAAAAAAAAAAAAAAACCAAAACTATAAGGTATTGACGTTAAAGTTCTTGTGGTTTGGGGGTTGGTTTTGGATTTGTTTGGGTTTTTTTCCCTGCCACAGGCAGCTCAGGGTTAAACCTATTGAAAATGGATGTTTTGTGAGGGGAGGAAAAAGGAATGGGGAAAGAAATACTTTGCCTAGCACTGGGTGTTTGCAATTGGTTTTTAGTTGGATTGAATCAAGCAAATGGTCACTTTTCCATTTCATTTTGTTATAATGAAAGGGGAAAGAGCACCAATATTTTAGCGAAAATAAGATTCCGCAGCCTGTGAGCCAGTGCTCACATGCTAAACAGCTTTTCAGACCTACTGGATACCACTCTGAGTTTGAAATGTGAAGCCCCACGGCTGTTTTTCTACACATTTTTAGTTTAATTTCCTTGCAAACAGGCTCCTAGGCTCCAGTTACTTCTCTGTGATTTCCCCCCTACCCTTTGGGCACAGCCACAGGATTCCCACAGCATCTGAGCCAGTGGAGGAATGTCCTTTTAATTCACCCTGTGGACAGCCCAGTTAGCATTCCAGTAAATGATTACCTCGGGGAACACTTGGACCTCAGGACTTGGCAGCCAGCTGCGAAGGCAGCCAGCGCTGGCCCTGTGTCCCTGACGGCACCAGAGAGCCGGGAAGAGGGAAGGCATTTCCTCACTCAGGTGGCCGGGCAGCACAGTTAGGCAGGGAGAATTACAGATTATTCCTGGTTTGTAGCTCCCTGATAGAGGGGAGGGGGAGAAGCACAATAAAAACATGATCAGATCATTTGTTCTGCTGTTCAAACTTCTGGACAAGGTGAGAGATAAGCACAGCTCCACCCCCCAGCTGCATTTGATCTGTTGGGCTTTGAAATTAAATATTCTCCCTGCAATAGGCATAGTAGCTGTGTCCTGGTGGAAACTGCTCCTCCAGGCTCTCCCACAGTGTGGGGTTTGGGGCTCCCTCTACTCAGCAGAATGAAAAGCCTGAGAAGTGGCTGAGACCCCTCTGGCTCCAGGTGCACCACGAGCAAGGGATGGTCTCACACCAGGTTCTTTTCTCCCTGCAAGGAGAAGCCAGAGCCCTTGTTTGCTTGGACAAGGGGACTGGAAAACACCAGGGGACCAGGCCAAGGCTGTGTCAATCAGTGACCCAGCAGGGACACAGCCCAGATGCCAACACGGCCCATCACAAAGCTGTCGTTCCCCCTCTGTAACCTGTTGCCACTTTCTTCTTCTTCTGATTCCTCTCTCTATTCTCTCCCTTCAAAATGCTCCTGGGCTGTCAAAGTTTCCGAAAGGGGACATTCACTCCCAGATCTGGATTTATACTACAGTGTCTCCATCCGTTCTGGTGGACCTACACTTGACAAGGGCACGATGGGAAAGGGAGAATTCCATCCCTTAACCATGTACCACATTGGTTTGAGTAAATGTCAGAGCCCTCCCTGGCCCAGGCTTTTGCAGCTCTAGAATAAGGCACAACCTGCAGAACATTTCTTAATGCTGTGCACGTTTTTCACCTTTTTTCCCCCAGTCCTTCCTGAAGTGGGATACTTGAGCCACTTTCCTTGTCCTGTTTGCTAGCTGACCATGTCCATTCTCACTTGCTCTTCTCTCCCTACAGAACCCCCTTTCTCTGTCAGCCAGCCTCCCCCTCTATGTATTTTAGTCCATCATCTCATTCTCCTTACCTACATGGAAGCAACATCTATTCACCTGCACCTGCCAGACCAAAACTCCCACTAAGCTTATGTCTAAAAGCCCCAAACCAACACTGCTCCAGTCACACCTTTTTTTCCCAGGTCCGTTCTCCCATATATTTGAGTTATTATGCCTGTTAGTGTGGTTCTCCAGCTCAGCTAGGCTTGTGTCAGTTGGAAACAACTTCAGCCCCATTCCACCATCCTGGGTCACAAATGAAAACATGGAGCATCACCAGATACCAGAGTTGGCCTGTGCACACTTGTTCAACAAATCCTTTCTGTACAAGTTCGAGTTTGAATTTCTGGCCACTTTTTTAGCCTCTAGAATTTCATGAAGATGAGAAAGTTATGAGACCACGCTGCCAACCACATCTGGCAAACCCAGGATGCTCAGCTTCTGCTGTTTGCCTTCTGACACCTGCTACTCAGAATCACAAAATGGTTTGGGTTGGAAGGGACATGAAAGATCACCTCATTCCAAACACCTTCCACTATCCCAGGTTGCTCAGAGCTTCATCCAACCTGGCCTTGAACACTTTCAGGGATGGTGCACCCACAGCTTCTCTGGACAAAGGCAAGGAGATCCTACTGGGCTACACAATTTCCCTTGAAGCTACATGTGTTACCTATTCTCATAGCCTTGTTTTCTCCTGGGTTTTTGTAAGTTTGACTCCAGGCCCCGGTACTTTTCAAGGAACGACTGTTAGACTGAAATCTTCACAATTATCCCTTTGCTACTTTTCTCCCTTTCTAAAGGCAAGTGTATTTTTCCCTAGTACTTAATTAGGATCATAGCCGACCTTCTTAGGAGAAAACAAATGTGATGCTGCTTGTTTGGCATCATCTGCTGAGTGCTTTCCCTGTCCCCAAATACCAAACCACCACCTCTGTGGTCCTCCAGCAACTGCTGAGGTACCGCTAGAGCAGCCTCTCGTTACACTTGATGTCCCCTGCTAATTGCATCTCACCATGTGCCTTGGCTTCTCTGATCTTGTCTCTGCATGTGCATGCTGCACTTCTGTACTTGATCTCCATGGCCTGACCTACTTTTCATTTCCCCCAGGTTTCTTTCTCAGATCTGAGCTCTCTTCCTGTGCTTCCTTTCTCCTGTAACACCATGGTCTGAACTGTGCCCACAAGAAGTTGTGACTGGCTCTTCTCTCATTAACAGCTTTTTCCCCCCTCAAGATCAGCTTCCCTGGGGGCCTTACCTGGGCATGGTCAGTCAGTGCTGGAGTCCAGGAACCTCCACATAGATGCAGTGCTCTCCTTCCTCCCTCCTGACCCTCTGCACCAGTTCAGTCATTTCCCAGCAGCTCTAGGAGGGCATCTTCCACATCCCTAGCCAGCTTCTGCTGCAGAAGTAACCATCAGAAATAGGCTCTTCCCTGTTCTCCCACCCTTGGTGATGGAGACGGTCACCCACACAGCTCCAAGACTCTTCTTCCCCCAGGAACAGATATCCCACATTAAGCCAATGATGCTACCAACTCTTCACTAAAGCCTCCTTTACCCGGTGTGCTTGACCCCCATCGGTGTTTTCCTTTTAACCACCAGCTGGAGACCTCCAGGAAATCTAATCCCCCCATTTCCTGTGCCTCCATGAAAACACTTGCACCTTTGACATGGAAAACACCCCTTCTCCCTGATGCCCCTGCCTGCCTTCTCTGCCCCAGCCACATCCCTTTAGTGCTGTGATTCCAGAAACAACTTCTCCCGCTAATTGAATCCCATGGCTTTATTGCAATCCCAAGCCCCCAGCTCCCCCCCACTCCTCTCCCATTCATCCTCCATTCAGCTCCTGGGCACAACAGCCTCATCTCTCTTTCTTGGCCCTCCTTTGATCTTGCTTTGAATAGGAGAGGTCAAGCTACATGACCACAATTTCTTTTTTCCATCCCCACAGCCCATGGCTCCGGTGGAGACACCTGGCACACCAGACGGTGCTTCCAGCAGTGGGTCAGGGCTCGTGCTCCCCAGCAGGGCTGCCAGGCTGCCTCCGTGGGGGAGCACACAGCCCTGGCCATCCCTGTCCTTAACGGGGCCCTGACACTTGGCTCTTTCTTTCCGCCTCAGCTGCGCGATTCAAGGCCCATTGAAGGCCAGAGAAAGGCTCCCATTAGCTTCAGCAGGCTCCCAGTTGGGGTTGTGAACCCCAAAGGATGAGATTTTCTACACTGAGGCTGCAGGATCAAGTCAGTAAAATGTCCTCAGCAATCAGGGGCCTGCTGGGTCCTCAAAAACAGCTCTAGGCTGTGTGTCCTGGTGCAGGAAGCAATGGGCCTGGGAGTTCTACTCTGCTCTATCTCTGCTCCACAAAAGAAATCCTTGCTAACCCCACTAGCAGCCACGAGGGCAGTGTCTCGGCCAAGAGGCAGGAAAGAGAGAAAAGAGAATTACCTTGGTTTAAATCCTCTCAGCTGCTCACACCAAAAAGATTTACCTTCCGAGACAGGATCCTGATAGTACTCGGAGCTGAATCCCCTGCCTGAAGTGTATGAGGTTTAATTACTGCGGCTTTGTTAAATCAGCTCAGCTAAGCCCCTGTGTAATTGCTTTCTTCTGGGCCCAGCAGTGGCTTATTTGAGGACAGCGCAGGCTGATTTTCAGACTACTTGAAGCTGTTCCTGTGCTGTTTATATCCCCTCATTTCTATCAGTTTAAACACTCACCTCTTGAGAAAGCACCTTGAAAGAGGTCAAGCCTCAGCCTTTGCTCTGGTTTGTTCTGGGACAAGTCAAAATGCTTATTTTTTGCTTTAAATACATGAAGCTCAGTGGGACCCCGTGCTGTTGGTGTGCCCTGGAGAGCACATGGTACCGTCAGCCCCAGGGAGGATGTGTAATGCATCCCAAAAAAGGGAAATGTCACCTGCTGATGTGACCAGAGCTCTTGGCCATGCACCATGGAGCGCACAAGAGCCACATGCCCAATCCCGTTGTGCTTCCCACCGCCCTCGTCTGGTTGGAGAGAAACCCAGGACACGTGGTACCCCGGTGATCCTTCCCTCCATCCCTGCATCCCGCGCGTTCGCGCTGGTTGCTACGGTTACGGGTGAACCGGTGCGTTTGGCAGGGTGGGAGGGGGTGGTGGACAGGAGCTGGGGTGCCGGGGCTGTCAAGGAAATGGCTTTTTTTGGGAGGGAGGAGCGTCCCCCGCTCCTCGGCAGCCCCACAGAGCCGACCCGCTGCCGGCGCCTTGGAAATTTGCATGGAGCTGACAAGATGACAAGGTGCAAATACGCCAGGCTGCTCGGGAGTAATTTTTACGGGAGCTCTGCCTTGTGCACGTTTTTATTGCAAAGAGGGTAATCGGGCCTCTTCATTATTGAAAACATATTTACTACCCCTCGGCCGCTCTCTCCCATTTTTGCCAGCCCCTTCCTTCCCCCCTTAAGTACCCTGTCCTCCACGAGATATGATCTCATAAATTTACAGTGTACTTGCTGTCGGCAAAGTGGATGTTCAGTTTCATTTTTATTGGACTTTATGATACAGGCGGATTGCATTTTATTTGCTGCACGGCTACCAGAAGGCCTGGAACAGTCAGAAAGTGCTGGTTACAACAGGGATTTGGCCTGGGAAAAGGGCTGTGGGATGGGCTCTGCAAGGCATGGATGAGCTGCCAGCGTGGGATACATATATATGCAAGCAGAAAGGCTGCAGGAGAAGGTAGAATTACAGAATGCTTTGGGTTGGAACGGACCTTTAAAGTTCATCTAGTCCACCACGGGCAGGGACACCTTCAACTAGATTGCACAGGGCTTCTACAGAAAACTGACTTCCTCTTCTGCTGGAAATACTGCTCCACCCCCGCCCGCGGTCCTCTCAATTACTCTTGAAAGGACTGGAACTGACACAGGATCATAGCTCCCCCCCAGTCACTGTGATTAACAAGGCATATACACCTGGAGCACAGCAACAACTTCTTATCATTCACTACTTGCAGCAGCACACATTGGCTCCAGCCACTGTCTCCGGTGGAGAACTCAAACCACCACCTGTGGTGGTCAGCAACCGAAATTTAGTATATCACTCAGTTATGGTGAGAACCCATGATTCCTTTGTTCTGATGTTTGCATGTTTTCCTCTGATTGGTTAATGGTTTTCCG
This sequence comes from Corvus moneduloides, assembly GCF_009650955.1. Classification (NCBI taxonomy): domain Eukaryota; kingdom Metazoa; phylum Chordata; class Aves; order Passeriformes; family Corvidae; genus Corvus; species Corvus moneduloides. The sequence continues at coordinate 5,808,801 of NC_045484.1, read as the reverse complement.
CCTTCCTGTTTTATGTATGAGGTTATGTATATTCATTTTCCTTCTTTAATATGTATCAATTCTAGAAAGTTCTTTGTTCTTTGATGCCCCATTGGATCCTTCCCTAAGTCCCGCCTATGTGTTGTTCCCATTGGTTCCCTTCCTGTCAATCCCATCTGCTTGCCCCTATCCCATTGGCTGTGATCCCTTTCCCCGCCTATTCTGTACCCGCTATAAAAATCCCTGGACCCTCCCACCAATTTGTCTCTTTCTTCCTGTTCCCCGGATTAAGCCTATGTAGGACACGTACGGACATAGAACACATTCTTCTTTGCCTTTGCCTGTGTGCCTGCTTAACAGCGACAGAAAGATACAGCCCCTTTTGGGTGAGGAGCTCTACCCTTTTTTATTGTGTGATGGGCATAATAAAAAGTGCTGCCTTCCAGAGGGGTTCCAGCGTTGACCTCCGGGCTTCTTTGTGACGGCACATGAGGGGTAAACCCCCTTCAGCTTCCTCTAAGCTGCAAAACCCCTCAATCACTCTTTTTTGTGGTTGGCACCCTTTCCAAAAATGCCTTTCCCAAGGCTTTCTCAGGCTAGACAGGCTTATCCAAACCCACCTGTCCAGCACTGCCCTTAGTGTGATGTTAACAGACCTTAACAAAATTGCCTGAAGCCACAGGGAACAGTAGAGATGTGCAGGAGATCAGGGAGGTCAGAATCTATGGAAACACCTCCTGCAGCCAGTGCCATGCTCCAGACTTAGCCCACTGTCACTGCAAGCAGAGAATCACCTCATCCCCTTGACTTCAAACCCCTTGGAGTTAATCCTACTTGCTGCCTGGCACTCAGGCAAGACCTCCCAGCCACCGAGGGAGCCCTGGCTGGATCCTGCCCCTCAGGCAGGGGCAGAGGGAAGCCCCTGCTCCGACAGGGATCAGCTCCGGACTGACTGCCAGGCCAGCCCTGCTGTCAAGCTCCCTGTGATCAACCCCTGGTTCATTATTAAAACTCTCTTGCTGGTGCACAGGGCATTTGTTATCACTCAGAGAGCCACAAGCCCTCTCAGCATCGAGTGTGTGGGCTGGCACCACATCTGTCCACAGAGGCACCTCCTTCTCCAGGGAAAAGGACTCTGCAGCCCCTTCAGCAGCTGCCCAGCAGTGTTGGGAGCCCAACTCACTTTGTATCCACCTCATCTCACTGCAGCACAAGGGAAATAATTAACTTGTGTTATTTCAGTCCGAAAAAAAGGAAGAATGTTGGTTTTTTCTTTTCCAAGGTAACAGGGAGAGGCCAAGCAAAGCACCGCAAAGCAACATAAATGATTTAGCACCCAACGATTTTGCCAGGGAAACGCTAAAGACAGAGTCTAATCCTTTCATCTAACCCTGGTCCTTCTAAAAGCTTTAAGCTAGGAGTTGACTCAGCATGTCAGTGCCAAAAAGATCCATTGACCTCAAGTTCAGTGCTGAGAAATTGAGAAATGTTCTTTTTAATGTCTATTCAATAAATACAGCATCACCCTCTCCGTGGGCTAAGCAATCCGCTTCAAATCCATTACGGCACGTTCTCGCAGACTGACAAGTTGTCCTGAGACAATAGTGGCTGCCAGATGAGGTTAACCCTTGCTGAGGGGGTGTAAATCTTTGTAGCCACAAGCCTTTTGCTCTCAGAAGTCCTTGAGAAGAGGGGAGGGGGGTATTTGAATTGATGAGGCCCAGCTGCTGCGTGAGCTCCTTGTTGGACCAAGGTGATCTGCATTAGTAAAAAATATGCCAAGTCAACCAGCAGCCATTAGAACATCTTGATGGGAAGGAGGGGAGTTCTGCTGCCTTTTGTTCCCTGGTGGACTGGTGATGTTCTCAGGCACTCATGATCCCAGTTCTGTCTGGTCATCATAGCCCATCTCATTGGCAGCAGGACCAGTGCTGCTGAACCATGGTTTTCGTGGGAGGCACCACACCATGGTACTACCATCACTTGTGCTGCTCTACCAACAACCAAGAGGAGCTCACAGTGCCTGGGGAAATTTGGAGCTGACTTGGAAACCTTTGGCACAGGCACACTGAGCGTGAGCTCCATGCTGGGCTCCCTCAGGGACATCCTCTGGGCTTTGTGGCTGTGGTCTGGGCAGCACTAACCTGGCTGCATTAAATAGGAAACGGCCTCAAGTTACGCCATAGGTTTAGACTGGGTATTAGGATAAAGTTCTTCATTGAAAGGCTGATCAAGCAGTGGAACAGGCTACGCAGGGAAGTGGTGGATTCGCCATCCCTGGAAGTGATCGAATAATGCATAGATGTGGTGTTTAGGGACATGGTTTAGTGGTGGGCCTGGCAGTATTAAGTTATGGGTTGGATTCAATGATTTTAGAGGTCTTTTCTAACCTAAATGATTCTATGAAATAGCATGGTCAAGGAGAACAACAGCACAATTCATGAAGCAGCTCAGCCCACCTAGGTCCAACCACTCCTGGGAGTGGGTTGTAGCCTCAGCTCCCAAATAAATGTACCTTAACAGAATGGCTTTACCAGTGATAGCCTGGGTCTCACAGCAGCACAGATCCCTGCACAGAACATTGGACCTGCAGCTTGGGCTTTGTCCAAGAGCACATCCATGCAAGGAGTGACAGCAGTATGACACCACTTTACCCACCAGCACATGGCTGGAACCCTATTCAAGGCTAGCAAATGGAGGGTGTGTTTTTCACTGACTCCTGATTCCCAAGTCTCCCAACCGGTGCGAAGACGAGGGGAGGGTCCCTGCAGCCAGCTAGACCTTCGTTCTGATGGAAAGTCCTGGACTCTGCAGCTTCCAGCAGCAAGTCGTTAATGAAAATTATCAGCTTAGTAATGGTAATAATGCAATAATTCTGAAAGGTAAAGCTATGGGAGCACAGTCAATCTGCAGGAAATTGGAGCAGAGGCAGCAGGGGAGTCCTATGTCTCTGGGTTTATATTCAGTTACAGGTATTTTATTGTTCCCCCTTCATCCTGCCCCCCAGTTTCATGCTGTTGAGCCAAAGCTCAGCAACTCACAGCCAGGCTGGAGGCTGTGGCAGTTTTGGGGGGGCAGTGGGGTGCTGCAGCAGCCACCCAGCCTTTTCAGGCTCCTCCAGCATGCCAGGGTGGAGGAGGTCACATGAGCAGGTATTTGAGGCTCTCTGCTGACTCAGGGATGCCGTCCTGCATCGTGTTTATCTGGGTCGCATTTACAAATTCTCTTTTTGGTTTTGGAGGCTGTGAGTTTCTATTTTTTCCCCTCTCTCCCTGTGTTTGGATGTGACAACGGAAGGCAGCTTTGCTGAGATCTGCAGCAGACAGAGGGCTGGGCCGTGGGTTGTGCTGGTTAATTACTGTTTGCTGGTTAACTGGATCATGTTTTCATTAGACTGCAAAACCTGTGCAGCATTCCTTGCTTGTAGAGTCTCAAAAGATACAGAATTGTTAGAAATCAGCAAAAGGCTTTTGTTTATAGAAATAAAGCTTAGATATAAACTGCACCCAAAAGTTAAAGTCTGCGTAGGCACAAAACAACACCTAGATTTTATTCCAATGTCCCTGAATTGAATTAAATTAAAAATCTCATGATTTCTTGGGGAAGAGTAGGCACACTTGAGGCTTTTGTACAGATGGGTACAGATGGGTAACCCTGGCAGCATCATCCCGCTGAGGGACTTTTGGGGCACTTGAATGCATAGACAATGTTAGTAAGGATTTCCATACTAGTATATTCTGCTCAGCACTCTTCTCCAGCACTACTTTGGAAGTATTTAAGGCTATGCCTACTTCTTCCACAGGCATAGCCTTAAATATTTGCAAAGAGCCAAGGCCCCTCGTGTAGGAGGGCAGAGCACACAGTGCTTGAAGGCTGCCCCAGCAGCATCACTCCTGTCCACATCACCATTAGGAATTGCCCCAGAAATTACACACATATCATATCCTCGTTGATCTGATCTGGTTGGATGCTCTGGCCCTGAATTTTTTTTGGTGCTCCAGGCATTGTGTGGGGAGTCCTGCCCAAAAAACCCACAGCCACCATGTGGGGAAGTTGCAGCTGCTTTAAGATAGGCTTTGAGATTGATCCCAAATCTTTCTGAAAGGTACCTAAACGTCCTGAGGGCAAAGACCATCATCACTGAGATGGTGGCATCAGAGACACTGCTGGCTGAAAGACCAACACTGAGCAGTGATATTTCAGTCCTTCCCTTTCTCTCTCCTGCCACAACAGCTAAACGGGCCATATGGTAGATATGCTAACACAACCATTTCCCTCCCAATGTTTTAAATTCTCCACGTGCACAACAATACACCATATGTATAACCAACAATGAGCGTCCCCTAGATTTCAAGAGAGCCTGGGTCCAGCACAGCCGTGCAGCAATCAGAACTGCACATGAAAAGTCACATGCAAGGGCAGCAAGAGTCTGGATTCAAGTGCCCTGTTCAGGATTCAGTGCCCCACTTGCTAGGTGTGTACTCACAGATAACATCTGCTTAAGGTGGAAGACTTGCTTTGACCACACTCCCAGCCTCATCGTGGGAGGAGATCTCCAGGAGAGACTCCTTGAAAGGCAGGAAGCCTTCAGCTCGCTCCTGGCTGAATTTCACTGGGAGAGACAAATCAGAAAAATCGGGTACTGGACATGGCCCATTCATTTGAAGGCAGGCTGCAAGGCCGAGTTACCACCCTGTCACCAAAACTCCCTGCTCAGGTCACCTACACCGGCCAGTATTTTGTTGCTCCATAAACCCATGGCCCATTGAGCCATGTTCTGCTGAGGAGACAGGACATCTTGTTTCCACACAGGAACAGGAGACAATACCATGGTGGAGAATCAGGCGAGGGACCGTCTCCATGATGGTTCTGAGATGTAGAAAAGGACTGGGATGGCAGTGCCCAACACATCCATCTCTGCTGCCACCCTGACCCACACACCCCACAGTAGCTGCCTGCCCATGGGGCTCCTTTTTAGGACCCAGACTTTAGGAGTCTCCTCCAGGACATCTGCTGACACCACTAATTACAGGCCAGGCTGGCAGCGGCCAGCACCACAAGGATTTCTTGATTGCTTTTTTGGGGTGGGACAGGAGCTTTCCTTCTCCCTTTGTCTCCCCGGTGAAGGATGTGCTCTCGGGCTGAAGTCCTGACAATCCAAGCTGCTGAAATGAATCCTCTTCAGTCTATTTACTTGATATTTACCAAAGTCTGTGATCAACAAGAAAACACATCTCAGCAGCTCACTTGGCAAGAGAATGAATTGAGGCAGCACTGCAGCTGTCATATTTATTTCAGTGGCAAAGCAGGTCAGGAAAATTGATAAAATTAATCATACAAACTAGCAAACACCGGGAGTGAAGGAGAGGGAGAACGAAGGGGAGAGAATGAGAGTGAAGGAGTGTTTGCAGCACCAGGCTGCACCTGCCTTTATTTCTTTTAATGGATTTTTTTTTTTTTAATGCGATGTCACAGATAAAATTGGTGCAAGGTACAGTGTTTTATAAGTAGGTTTGGGGAGGGGTGTTGAGATTACTACAAGCAGATGCCTATTACACCAGGGCTGAGCCCTAGCCATGGAGTTTGCAAGGAAATAGGAATTCAAGGACAGAAGTGATTTTTAAGACAGTCCCCGCAGACCAGATGGGGAGGTCTTTGAGAGCAGTACCTAGAGGTGCTCTGACTGGGCTGAGGCATAGGCCAGGGCTCCAGGTGACTCCTCAAGGTGCTCCCAAGGTTGTGCTTGGGGTCATGCCCCTGTCACCTGTGGCACCTGGGTGCAGATGAGCCCAGGGCTTGTGGCAGCTGCAGAAACATTTCCCTACCCCCAGCTTTCCTCTCTCCTGCAAGTGAGCAGCTCTGGGGACATCTCACCAAACACATCCCTGCTGTTTTCTGGGCCTTGATCTCAGGAAGCACAGATGAGGCACAGCTCCAGCAAGTCCCTGTGCTCCCTGGGCAGCAGCATCTCTTCTTCTGTGGCCATTGTGCTGGGTTAATGCACCTTTACAATGAGGATTAACTCCAAGTTTGTTCTCAGAACAACTTAAGGGTCCACCTGGAGAAAGAAACTTGCAGAAGCCAAGTTATTGTTATGGGCTCCTCTTTGGGCAGGCACATGCCTCATTTCAAGCAAGGGGTAGGCAAGCCAAAAAGAGTCCGCTGACTCTGGGAACACCTTTGAGGAAGGTTTCAAACATCGAGGTTCAAGCATAAAGCCACCCCCTCCCCCCATTTCCTTAAAAGAAAATGTTTTTATCCCAAGATTTAAATTTTAAAATTTTCCATTTCAGAATGAAAAGTGCACGAGTGCATTTCTAAGATGCTACCAAATGGCATTTTGTTATTTCTACTCCTTAGTTTTCTGTCATAAAAATAGCATTCACAAAACTCAACCCAAATTCAAAAATAACATTGGTCCCTCTGAAATGTTTCCTTCTTTTCTCTTTTCTTCACTTTTCTTTTTCCTCCTTTCTTTTCTCATTGTCCCTCTCACAGACTGAAGATTATTGAAAAGTACTGCCGCTCTAATTTTGCATCCTTTTTCTCTGGCTTTCCATTCTCCTCTCCCACACCTCTCCAGGCCTTCACTGCACATCCCTGTTCCTACCGTGAATTACTGTTCTCATTGCTCCAAGCACATTAAAAGTGAAGCTAATTAACCAGCAGAACAATTTGCCTAACAACGTAGTAGCTTCTCCATCACTTGCAGCCTTCAAGTCAAGCCTGAATGTCTCTCTGACAGAGCTTTAGCAGGGTGGGGGAATTTGAGGGCAAGGGTCTCAGGCCCATGGAGGGCTGCAGGACACACAAAATCACTTTAGAGACTTTGGGACACTAAACCGGGGGGTCCCACCTGCCCCTGGGGAGAGGGGCATCCATCAGCTCCAACTTGCTCATCTGATGCCTCACACCTTTGTCCTCAGCAGGGATGGGACTGCTGAGGGTGACAATGGTGACAGTGGGGGTCTTGTTGAGCCCTAGCTGAGGAGGGATGGTGAATCTAGGGAGAAGGTGACAAACCAGCCAGAAGCCACCATAAACACCAAGGCTGCCATGGAAATCGTAAGAGTTAACGAGCATTTTAGGACAGAAATCCCTCTATAAGATCTTGCTGACAAGCACTATTAAATATTCATTCTATAGACTGTGGAGACATCATTACACACATACATTCAGGCTCTCCATACTCCTGGCTCTGGCACTTGTTTTATGCAGCTCCAATGAGCTGAGGGGACCTTGGGGTGGGGGGAGGGGAGGGGGGGCAGCTGGTGCCTGCCCCCCTTAGCACAGCTGGGATCCTTAGGGGCAGGCGTGGCTTGCAAGTGAAAACCTGTCCTGGAAGCCCTGATGCTGCCCACAGGAGAGAGGCAAGAGAGTTTGGAAGATGCTGATGTTTAGTGAGCATTGTCTTCCCTGCTGAAGAGCAGCAGCAGAGATTGGAGGGATAGCCATTCCCTGGGAAGTCACTCTGATCCCCAGGAGCCACAGACCCACCAGTGACCTCCCCCCAGACATCCCCTATGGATGTGAGGGTGCCTTGCCTCCAGACCCTGCCCTGCATGCACAGGCAGAGGCAGCACTCCCTACCCTACAAACCCTGAATGAGCCCTTCCCAGCCGGTCACTCCCACTAGGGACCAGGGATGGGTCCTATGGATACCCTGGGAGATGCCACAGCCCTGCCATCAACCTCGGCACCCTCACCAGACCAATGCCACTCCCACACATCTCCTTCTCAGCTCAGAGCCACCTCTCCTGCACCTTGGGAAAGCCCATGTGCTCTCCCTGTCCAAATCCAGCTCTGCCCATGGGAGACAGAGCTTGCACACATGCCTCTGTGGGTATACATACATACACATATATGTGTGGGGTTTTTTTGCACACATTTCTATGACGGTACCCTTTTTTTCCCAAACAATCCATCCATAAATGTCACCGAAAATCCCGATCTCCTTTTATTAAACCTGAAAAATGTGTATAAGTGTAAATAACAAATGACTGATACAGGGAGAGGAACCAGAGCGTCTGCTGGCGTCACCCTCCCTCCCTCCCTCATGCTCTTTCCTCCTCGTGTAATTTGCATTAATAAAGAGGCTGTTCCTTGTCGGAATGTGTTTCATCCGGTTTAAAATCCCAGGGCGATCCACCAGGAACAGCTCTGGGAGAATCCGACTGTCAGAGCCGACAAGACAAATGAATCCCGGTGTCAGGAGCGTGTGGTTCAACGATGACAGATTGAGAAGAACTGTCCCCCTCTCGACAGGCGGGCTTCATTTTCAAATTAATAAATCTGAATAAAATATTTTCCCTTTCATTACGAGCCGAGCCCGGATGACAGTTCCCGTGACAGGAGGGAGTCGCAGTGTTGATGAGGAGACTTTGCATGAATTCCACCTGGGCTTCTTCGGCTTTATTTTTACCTGCAATTTCATTCCTGTTTACTTCTCTCTCCCATCCCTCCTCCCCTTGCCCTCTCTCTCATGCTCCCCCTTCCCTCCCTCTCCCTCTTCCTTCACCCACTCCCAGCCACTCTCTCCCCTTCCTCCTGCACTGCTCCCTTGCCCACTGTCCCATGGTGATTTGGGAGACGAGCCCTGGACGTCATACCTACAGCACAGGCAGCAGCAGCTCTCTCACACCTCGAACACACAGGAGTTGCACCAAGGTCTCACGGTGTCCCTGCATGAGAGCTGTTTCATTTCCACACATGCTCGGGGTGCCTCGATCCTGCTCAAACCCCACAGCCCATGCACCTAAAGAGAATCCCCCTGAGACTTTGGTCCTCTTTACTCAGGGATGGGGCTTGGCTAGGGGACTCTGGCTCCTCCAGAGGGGCTGGTCCCAGGGCATGGGCAGCTGGGTCCCCAAGGGCTGCAAGTGTCCAGCAGCCTGGTCAGCTCCAGCTAAACCACACAGGTCCTGCCTCATTGTCTGGACAGACCCACCACCTTGCTCCTGAGCGTTTGCAGATGCAAGTTCGTTGTAACCTTTTCCTGGGCAGCTGCCTCAGGTACATAAAGTCTCCCAAGCATCTTTCTGTGAGGCAGCATCATGTCAGCCATGGTCACACACTCTGCACAACAGCATGACCCAAATCACTATTGAGCTCTGCCTCGGTGCGGGAACACGTTTCCTTCCCAACACCAGCATCCATACCCAGGAGTCCCCAGGGATGAGCAGTCTGCAGCAGCACAGTGAGGTTCCTCTGAGCTGCCCCTCAGTAGCCGTCCCCACATTTTCTGCGACTGCCGCAATACCCAAACAAGTCCTTGCTCCAGAACATGCCTTTGGATGCTGAGGGCAGGCAAACAGTCAGGCTGCAGCCAAGCAGTCTCCATTCCACCTTTGGGTCCCACAGTGACCCATAAATATGGCTGTCCTAAGGATGCCATGGGGATTATTCAATAGTGCTCCTCATGCAACCTCTGCTAGCCAGTGCTAGCCTAGGATGAGGGCTGAAGAGTCTCTTTCCACCCATGAGGGTTGTTCTGGTTTGGATAAAACTCCCAGGCCTCCCACACAAAAGTGGCTCTTTAGTTTGGATGGTGTCCTGGATCACCCAACCAAGACGTGGCATCAATGGAAAATTACACAAACCCAAAATTTTGACTGAGTGGCGGCATGGAGAGAGACTGCAGTGGGAAACAGAATGTCTGAGCTGGCTTGGGGATTGCAGTGACTCTGGGGCGCATTATGGAGAAAGAATTGGAGGCACTGTCTGATTCTTTGCAAGCCCAATATCCCCCTCCGAAGAAATTAGAAACATTCCAGCAGCTATAGCAGTGCCTGACAGTAAATTTGATTAACTTGCCCATGGAGTTAATGATATAGAGGGCCGTGTGGATTTTGTTGTAAAGAACACAGAAAAGACAGATGAGAAAATGAGAAAACAAGAAAGTAAATTTAAGCAGCTGGAAGCTTTAACAACTGGCATGATAAATCCAATAAAGAACTACTCAATAAAACCCAACCACTGGAAAACCAAACATGGGTTGGGGGGGGAGTGGTTGTGCTTTGGATTCACAACCAAAGAGGCAGCATGTTTCACTCATGGTGGGAAATGCTCCCAGGCCATTGGTTACTTGGTCCCAGAGCACATGGCAGCAACACTCCTGCTACAGCCATCCTACACCAAGCAAGGCAAAGCCAGGGACCCTTTTCCACTCTTGTTCTAGTTTTCCTTGCAGTCTCTCAGGACCAGGAGGAATCTGCCGAGGCTGATGAGAGCCTGAGGGGATTCACACCTCCCAAGCCAAACCACACTAACTCCAGAAGGCAGCGCAGCATCACAGAGGAGCTTGCCAACCAAATGCAGGCCAGGTACTGTCAAAAAGCCTGAAGTAAAACCCAACATTTGGACATCCATATTCTTAAATCCTATCTACTTTAAAATTTAATTCTGCTGAACCCTGCTGGAAGTCACAGCCAAGAGGAAAACCTCTAAGAGAATGACTGATGAGGACTCATCTCTTCCCATCTCAGTAGCAAGAGCTGTGGAGCAGCATCCCATAGCATCCTATTGTCCAATACAGAGGCAGACTTGGAGCATCACTGTATCCCAACAGACCCTGCAGATCCTTGCTGTCTGCACACAGAAGAAATTTTGCTATCCCCACACCAAGCTCATTGGTGTTCCCCAATCCAGTTAGCCACATCATTCAGAGATGAGGCACCACTACCAGCCTGGTCCACCTGCACCACTGTACTCATGCCAGGGGGAAGGCAGAGGCACCCTGTGTGTGGATCCAAGGACCAGGAGAGGAGGGAAACGGGGACCAGGGCCACCCATGCAGTACCAGATGCAGCTGGCAAGAGTCCAGCTGCTGTCTGCTCTGGTACAGCTTCCCCAGAGCTTCGCATTGCAGGGGGGTGTTGTCTGGGCACAGTCTGATTGCCTTCAGCCAAAACAACCAGCTCTGCTGGGACCAGCCCAACAGCATTTAGGCTGGGTCCATGTAGGACTACACAAATATCTCAGCCCAGCACTTCCCACCATCCATATCCTCTGCACCTTCATTCTTCCAGCCATCTGTGGCCCCAGGCAGCAGAGAACCTCCCTGTTCCCGCACAGGACATTCAGCCTGGCCTGTTGACCCAGGCTGGAATTTGGTTCTTGGGCTTGGCAGACCAATACCTGCATTGCTGCATCACCAACATACAGCTTTGATGGGTCACAGGCAACCACAAGATATTTGCTACAAGCACTAATGGAGAAAAACAGCTCCAGGTGATCTCCACACATTCCTCAATGGAGCAAAGACACAGATGAAACCCATCTCCCCAGAGTCTTAAATTGCTGCTATAGCCCTAATTCCCAAGAACATCCCCTAGGTCTCACTTCAAATTTGGAATTAGATTCCCAAAAGAGGGAAGACATCATCATGAGCTGCAGACCTGCTGTAGCTGGAGACTGTCAGGGCTCTCAAGCCACATTTAGTGACCAAGGAGAGCAAAGCATCCCTTTGGAGCCTTCTCTGCATCTCCTGCCACTTTTGTGCAGCTCAGCCAACTGCAAGACCAAGTGGCTGGAAATGTGCAGAGTGCTCTGAATTGAGCTGTAAAGAATGAAGGTGAAGTTTTAAGCTGCTAGATTCATGGCTGGGATTTTTATACACACATAAAATATGAATCTCAGTTGTATACAAAGCTAAACCCATCGTGCCAAAAGGATCCCAGTCAAGCAGGCCTGTAAAATGAAATCCTCTTGGACTAATTTAAGGAGACCCAAGCAGTATAAATTCTGGCCTGCTCAAATGCAGGAAATAAAAAAAAAAATCTGACTTGAATACAGGCTTCGCTCTCACTGCGCTTGGCAGCACCAGCGTGCAAACAATGGGAACAAAAAAACAGAGTGAGAAGTTAGCTCTAGAGTTGTGAAAAACACTTTTCCAACCCCATTTATACCAGTCTGGTGGGCCTAATGAAACTTTCTTTGGTGAAAATTTAATGCAGAGGTAAACTTTCCAATAAATGAGGGCTGCTTGTATTTGCTGACTCCTGGTGACTTTTCTGACCCGCACACTCACTTCCACTATGCATGGAGAAAATACTCATGAAGATGTTTCTTATAAAAGAAAATACTAACTTTTCTGCCAGTGAGTGAATCTTCACTTGCACACCTTTATCTCCTCACAGGTCCTCTGGTTTTAGTGGACTAAGAGTCTCCTTGACAAGTCGCCTCCCTGGAGGCTGAGAAGGACTTCCTTGCCCAGCTCCTGCTGACGAGTGTGGCTGAAGGGAGGCCACAGGGCTGGAGGCACTTGCTCTGAGCCATGGCCACCATGGGTCACGTACATCAGACAGTTTATGGCCAGCCTTGGGGAGCCCATGGGTCAGCCAGCAGGGATAAGGAGTGGGTGAAATAAAGCATACACGGCTCCTTTTCTCAGGCTGGGCACTGGGGCGAGAGAAACTGAAATGACCTTGCTCAAGGTCAGAGAAGAAGCCTCTGGTCTGGGAAATGCACCCAGATCTCCCTGCAAGGGCCAGAGATAATATTATCCTTCCCAGCAAAATAAAGAGCCAGATAAAAAATATCTTATTGCAGGATTAGAAATGCCTTAGCTGAAAACACTGTCTCTTTTCTGTAGAGAGTGTGTGTGGCTGGTTTTTGGAAGGCAGGGAGGAAGAGCAGCACTCAGACTTGCCTCGGATTATCTGCCAGCTCTCAGGGACCAGAGCACATTTGTTTGGGCATGTGCCACCAGGCATGGTAGCTCCCTGCCGAGTAAAATCACCTGGAGACAACTTGGGTGAGCTCTGCTGCCATTGCTGGTGTCCCCTCAGCACCTCTGGAGTTCAAATACCCCGTGGTCTCCTCGCCTCAGCATCCTCACCACCTCTCCTGCCACAGGAGCCTTTGTCTCCCTCGTGTTCTTAGTGTCCCCCTCCCTGTGTCAGCCCCATCTCCCCATGCTGTGGAGGCCTGAAGCAACCGGGAGCACTGGGGAGCCTCTGAGTAGCTGATCAAAGGTATGAGACATCCAGCAAAGCTGTACAATAACACAGGGGACATCCTGTGTGGCAGGATGATATGGTAGCAAGTTTTCTGGGGCTATTTTTCCAAGCTTTCTTCATTAAAAATAAAAATAAAAAACCAAAGCAAAAAAGCCAAAGCCAAGCACTAGCCAGGAAAAACCTCCCTAATGAATGCATCAGCTCCAGCTCCAAAGCTGAAGGCGACTTCCAGCCCAGCCCATCTTTGCTCCTCAGGGCCTTGTAGAAAGATCTCCTCTTGGGCAGCCAAGTAGCAATTGGGTCACAGTGCAGGATTATCTGCTGGTAACAAGCCGCAAATGTGCTCTGGGACCAGTGATTCATTAATGCAGTTCATGGTGACATATGAACCAGAACCCGAGGGAGTCTTTATTTCTGCCCTCTCTATCCATTCAGTTGAAAGACAGGGAAAAAGGTTCCAGCCCTGCACTGATTTCGAACACTGATCAAATTAGCACTACCCTACAACCAAGGTAACTTGGTTAATCAAGGACAGCGGGGAGAAGGTGTGGTCTGAAGTGCAGCAAAACCCTTGGTCTCTGAGTAATGTTACGAGACAAATCCTTGCTGAACGACGACTGGGAGGAGAGAGGACTGGCGAGGCAGGATGGGGTTTGCAAGGAGACAGTGCTGCAGGGAACCTGTGGTGGATCCTCACATATGTCTTTTCCATCCTCCCCCAAGCTTCTCTGCATGGACCCCATGGGTGCCAGTGGTGCTTGGGCAAGTGAGCTTCACCCCAGGCACTGCCCATCAAGCACACGAAAGGAACAGCGCCCACATCAAGGGAAAACTGTGCCCACGTACATAAGTACAGCCTGCACCGATTTAACAGTCCTGTAGGAGGCTTTAAATATTTTATTTCCGGACTTTGATGCAATTTGATTCTTAACCATGATGCTTCATTGACTTTTTAATCTTATTTTTCCCCCCGACTCTGCCTCCCGCTTATCAGAGCACTGCACCAGGGTGGGCTCACAGCTGGCCACACCCAGTGCCACCTCACCAAAATCCATAGGGGCTGTCAAACTGGATGGTGATCCAGAACCATCTCAGAGTTTTGGCACCAGAGGGGCTCCCCCCACCCCCATGCCTGGCTTGGGTGCCCATTGTGCTGTCCTTTCCAAGGTGGGACCTGCAGAGGGTATAAGCTGCCAGCACCTCTCCGTCCTCTCCTGGTCTTGCAGAGGCTGCTCTCCCATTACACAGTGTCACCCTAAATAAGGCTGCAGAGGCAGAGGGGGCACCCACCTCCCTGGACACCATCCTGAGCCTTGCAGGAGGAGGAGGATGGCAGCAGGTCCACAGGGCTAAACCACACAGCTCCTCTACCCCGAGTGACCAGGGCGGGATGCACATCCCATCAATACAATGGAAAGGTTAATGGGATCATCTCCTTCCGACTCGATCACAGTAAACGTGGGATTTATAGCGGCATTAAAATACTGACCTCTATCTGTTTTATGCTGATCATTAACTAAGATTATCTCACACCAGAGATTTGCTATACCAAAGAGCACTGACATCACTAACTGCTATTAAGTGTATTATACTTAAACTCCATAAAGGGGAGCAAAAAACCCATTGTCAGCAGCATAGGGAAAGAGGCACATGACCAGGCATGCTCAGATTATATATTTAAAATAAATTTTAAAAAAGAGTTGCCTGCAGCTTCCTATGTGTGCCTGGCATTTTGTGACTGCAATATTGAGAAAAATCCCTGTAAATGTTTGCAGACTCAGAAAGAAACCCGGCTGAACACCCTGGAGCTAGAAGACCACAGTGGGAATGGTTCACTCTGCGTGAGCCTCATTGCAAATAAGTGCCATTGCATGGGGTGTATCAAGCAGTGGGTGAAGGCCCCTCATGTCCCCAGATGACTCAGGCTGTCCCTCCACAGCCCCTCACCCACCCTGGCTCCACTTGCCGCCCTTCTCGGCTCTCCCAGTCGCAGGGCTGTTTCCGGGCAGTGGCATATTTGTTGACTTGCTCTTTTGGTGACATCTTCTTTTAATAAGGAAATCTGTCTCTTAGCAGCTTCTTGCCTAAGGCTGTGCTTAGCTAAAGTGTAAAATGTCAAACTTTAGCAAGGATGACAATAACCGTGCTGCACGAAGAAGAGCCAACCACTATATTATTAGCTACTCGAGGGAGAGGGGAGGAATATTGACCCATTCCATGGAGGAAAAACACTAAAATCTCCCAGTCTACCCACCCACCCCCTCCCACATGGAAACCAGCCTCAAATCTGCTTCCCCGTGATCTTTCCAGCAGCCAAAGCTCATAATTAAAGCTGAAGAGCAAACAGCAAGCCCTTCCTATTTGATCAAATACATGTACATATGCAACTATAGTAGGTCAAAGTGTCTTGGATGTGCCCTTTCGTCTCCCAAAATTCCCCAAAGGCAGATCAGGATGCAGATACAATGCTGGGATAACCCAGGACAGAGGGAAGTCGCTGCAAAGCCTCCAGCAGAGAGTTGAGCAAAGCCCACTGGGTGTCCTGGTGGGTTGGGCAGAGGAAGGAAAGGCCAGTGGGGACAATTGCTGGCCATAACCAAGGGCAACTGCATGGAGACGGACAGCTCCCAAGGGATTGTGAGCTTTATTAGGGTTATGGGTCTTTGGGCAACACTTCCGTGCTGCTGGAGGACTCCTTTGCACTGCGTTTACCTTCACACACACACTGATATACGTAGGTACAGCCTTGTGAGGAGAGACAAGATAGAATTGAGCTGTGGGCTGTGGGATATGCCTGCAGAGGCACATGGCAGCACAAAGAAGCGCATGGCAGAACAAAGGAGCACATGGTGGCACAGAGAGGCTTGTCTCCACTGGACCGTGGGAGGAGGAGGTGTCACACAGCAGACCCCTACCGAGAGGAGCCTGCCGGGAGCTGACAGACAAGTGAACAGTGAGTGACCACCCCATAAAAGGACATTTAGAAAGTGCGTTGCTGATGTGGCAACATGAGATAGGTCACGTAGTGAGAATTACCAAAGGAAATACTGTGCCTTGTATAAAACCAGTTCATGTGTTTGAATAAACTGTTCAGATCCCCTGCCGGTCTGGGTCCGTGCCTCAGTCACCGACACAACCTTTTGCTTTAGAGCACATGCGATTGGGACTAACATCATTTTCTCTCCAGATCTGTCCTGAGCTACAGCAGAGCAGGGCCATAAATTCGCAGCCCCAAATTTAGGAAGGGAGAGGATTTCTGTTGTAAAGATCTGAGACTGGAAAATGTTCACCATTAGACTATACTCTTCCACCAGTGGGCTGTACTGAAACAGCAACAACTGGCTTTGAGAAGATTCTTCACTTTTGGATCCAAACCTGCACCCCAGCTATGTAAGAGCATATCTGTTCCTGGCTCTGTGCAGGAATGCAGCCTCCAGATGCACAGAGGTACTGGAAGGAAAGGAGTGAAGTTTTCATTACTCCCGGATATCACACATCTGTACTCATCCTGCAAGCACAGGACCTCTTGTGATGGATGTGTCCCCCAGCGGGTGCCACTAGAACCAAGTTAGGCCTGAAACACCAAACAGTCATGGGATCTTCTTTGTCCTTTCAGATTTCCAATCCCTGGTCCAAAACAGGGCCACCCTTGGAGTGCCCCTCCACCTCTCAGATCCATAGGAAGTTCCCATCAGTGCCAGAGCTGGCAGGGAGCCCCCAGCACAGCTCTGTTCTTTTCCTTGTATTCATAGAATCATGGAATGGTTTGGGTTGAAGGGGACCTGAAAGATTATCTTGTTGCAACCCCCCTGCCTTGGGCTGGGACACCTTTCACTAGACCAGGTTGCTCAGAGTCTCATCTAGCCTGGCCTTGAACACTTCCAGGGATAGGGCAACCACAGCTTCTGTAGGCAACCTGTGCCAGGGTGTCACCACACTCACAGCAAAGAATTTCTGCCATATATCCAACCTGAATTTTCCCTCTTTCTATTTGAATCCATTACTCCTTGTCCTATCTTGTATTCTTTCTCAAAACAATATTTTAGAGAAACAAAAAAACCCAAATTCTGCAGTGTACCACATCATCATCATCATCTCCTCCCCAGGCAAATGTGGCACCACTTGGTATTTCTGGCTTAGGTTGGAGTGTGACCACAAGCTAGCAGAAACACAAGGATCTTATCCAAGGTATTGCCACAAATTTAGGTCCCCCCTCCTCCAACGTGCAGCAGAGCCACGGGGCCCTCCAGAGCCAATGTACAGGCTGGATGAGACAAGGTTTTCCCAGCTTTTCCTCCATTTTTTGGAGACATCTCATCAGTCTCTGGGAGAGGAAGCAATCTATACCCTCCTCCTCTCCAGCTCAGGACCGAGGCAACCCAGGGGACTGCCTATGTGCACAACACAAAGTGCTTTGGCAGAGGCAGCACTTGTGACTCTCACCTCTCACCCAAAAGTGACCCTCACAACACTCTACGCTGCACAACAGTTCCAATGTGTAAAAAAAAAAAAAAAAAAAAAAAAAAAAATATATATGTATATATATATAGTGTGTGTCTGTGTGTATGGTGCACACACAGGCGTGTTGTGTTTTCCCAGCTAACACGTCAGGATCTGTTTAAGCCTTGCTTTATGCTCAAATGTCACCCTGCCAGAATTCATTACATCCCATTTATTAATTAATTAAAATATATTTATACAGAACAGGCTTTATGAGACAGAGATAAAAATAACGTTTTGAGAGCTGTCCCCTGGACGGAGCGGGTGCTCTCTGATGGCAGCAGCAAGGACAGTAGCCACAGCCTTCCCTGTCAAGTGCTGACTCGCAGGGAATTGATGATATGGAAATTCAGTAATTAAGGCTGGGGGAAAAAAAAATTTAAAAAAAAAATCAGAAGCAGGGTCCAGAGCTGGTGCTGGCCACGTGGCAGCTCCACAGCCCCATCCTCTACTTGCCATTGAGTGGTGGGATTATGGCATCTCCTCCCCAGGACAGTCAGAGGGACAGGCAAAGGCTGGCTCTGACACCTGTGTCACCCACCCCACACCCCAGGGCTGTGCAAAGGTGAGAGGATGCACAAGCTTCAGTAGCCCCCTCCTCACTGCCCACCAGGTACCACACTGGAGCCTGCAGCTCTGTTGCCCCTCCCTGCTGATGGCCCCAGGGCTGGAGGGGACCACTGACAGCCACAGGAGGTGACAGGCTGACCAGTGAGCTGGGGACACCAGCACAGTCACGGCGAGGGGCAATGGCTCACTCGGCCATGTTTTGTATGGGGACAAAGCTGACCCAGCCCCTTCCCCAGGGCCAGGGAAGCACGGCTGGGTGAGCCTGCCCTCAGCCACTTGGCCTCATGCGCTTTGGCTCCGTGATCCTTTTGACAGAACAACAGTGACATTTCTACTTAAAACTCTCCATGACCTTTCCCTGTGAGCCTCTTGTGCTTCACTTGTTCTGGCATCTCCTGCCTGCCACCCCCCCAGAGCACCTTGGCCTCACCCTGAGGAGAAGGGGAGGCACAGGCTCCATCCACCAAGGCCAGTCCTGGCTTTGTGGGGCCCAGCTTTACCTGTGGATTGCCAGCAGCACAGGGAGGATGAGCCAACCTCCCTGATCCAATGGTGCATTGAGGTGCATTCCTACCCCAGCGCCAGGGCTGCGGATGTAGGCGCAGGGCCAAGCAGCTACCACCTCACTGCAGCATAGTGCAGGCTTCTGCAGCATAGCCTGACCCCAGCTGGGGTCCCCTGGCCACTCCTGGACATCAGCCAGCCCCCCACAGCACCCTGGTTTGCAGGCAGAGGGGCAGTGGGTGGCCAAGGCCAGCAGCAGGTCCAGCTGCCTCTTCCCAGGCGCCAGCACTGAGTGCTAATGATGCCCTGCAGCTCCTCCAGCCAAGGGATCCCTCTGCCTGTCAGTGCACATCAACTGATGTGCTCACCTGGCATATTGGCAAATGCAGGGTTTCTCCTTTGCTCTCCCAACTGCCTAGGAGATGCCACAGTACCCTTGGAACTCAGATCTGAGGAGGTGGGTGACAGATCCAGGGGTTTGAGGGAAGAGATGGGAGCAGGGGAGAACTTGTCATCAGCACCACCATCCCAAGCTCCCCAAGGACCACCCTGATTTAGCCAGAGACCAAAACACAGTATGAAAAGACCAAATGATGCTGGTAGCAGCTGTCCCAGCACCCACACTACCCAGAACAGGCAGAAGTGCCCCCAGGAGGTGCCAGTTTTTGCCCACTGACTATCAAATCGTGGTCCATCATGAGGTGCAGACCACAGCTTTGGCTGAGATAACTTGTCCCAGGTCTCCCAGGACAGAGGCAGGAGCTACAATCCTGACCTCTGTGAACAGGGCCACCTTCCTATCCATTCTTTCCCTACCCAGCTACTGCACATCCTCCTTGGAAGGACCAGGCCCTCTCCTCTGGATGTCAGCCAGCACAGCTCTGCTGACCCTGGAGGAACTCTGCCAAGGCTAGCCTGGCTGAGGACATAACCATCTATTATTTAGGTAAGGAAATATACCTGCAGGTGTAAATGGAAGTAAATCCACCCTACTTTTTAAGCAGGCAAATATATCTCAGCAGCTCCTTACTGGACACTGACCAGAAATAGTAGCAGCAATGAGACTCCTGAGCCTCCAGCTCTCACCTTCCCTTAAAGCAGCAGGGAAGCAGAGGGAGGGAAAGCATTGATGGAACAAGCAGCCCTCACCCACAGCAGCAGCACAGACTTGTGGCTGTCTGGACATCAGCAAGAACCAAACATCCAGCCTCACCTGCCATCCCTGTCCCACCCTGTGGGGAATTTTTGAGGGATTTCTGGCAAGAAGTGCAGCCCTGAGCCTGTGGAAACCAAGCAGCCAAGAGGTTCTCTCTTGCCTCAGAGCATCCTGCATCACCTGATGGAATATCACACCTTGGGCGAGAACACACTGTCCCCTTCACACAGCCCAGCCACCCCAGTGCACCCTCAACCCTTCCTAGCACCTAGCACAGCCTTCCCAATTCCCACCAAGAGCCCTTTTTCGCTGCACAGGGATGTCTGCAAACCATTCGTCACCACCGGGGCTGGCAAGGCAAGGAAACCACACGCACGAGGGAAGAGCTTCCCTGACTCAAATGAGTCTCATTTTTTGAAGGGCAAATTTCCTTACTCTGCCCACTCAGTCTTGACAAGGACAGCAGGAGACCCACCACATGAATACTAATGGCAGTGACAGTGGGGACACGTGAGGATGGGGAGTGCCTAGGCTGGGCACTGCCGGCAGAACAGCAGGAAGACCAGGAATGAGAAGCATCACAGGTGCTGCTGTGGGGGCTGCTGGGACCCCCAGAACAGCACCCAGAGAGCAAGGGATGCAGGCAGCACCCCAGCAGCAGCCAGGAGGTCACATCGAGACATTAGGAATGCTGGATCAGGTCCCCTCTGGAGCAGAGGATGCCAAAGAGTTACACTCTCCCCAACACCATCTGTGGCCTTGACCCCTTGGGCCCCCCCCAAACTGCTTCGATATCCCTTGTGCTGAATTCTTATTCAACTTCAAACTGACAAACTGTTTTTAATCTTTTCCTTCCATCCAGCTTGGAGATTGGGAAGCAAAAATCAATACAGGCTGGCAGGTGATCAAGTTGCTTGACAGTGGCGCTGAGGAAAGAAACAGAGAGAGGGGGGCAGAGGGGGGGCGAGGACAGGCTGGAGGATGGGGAGGACCAAGCACCTGTATTGCAGCCCACAGCTGGGAAGGTCCCACTTGTCCCCATCTCCAGTGGAGTTGCTTGCAAAAGCAGCTGGTGTGAGGGTGCTGGGTGCCCATGTGCAGCTGGTGGGGTGGAAGGAGAGGGCATGGCAATGCCACGTTGCTCCTATTCCTCCAGGATCGCCAGCACTGTGTGCCTAGGGCCCCATTTACCAGCAGGGTTTGACCACACAGCTGGTTCCTGGCCACAGTCCTCATCAGGGACCCCCAAAATGCCTCCCCACCTCTCATCTCCTGCAGCCTGGTGACAGCATCACCTCAGGGAGCCTCTTGGCACCTTTAAATGTGGATTTGAAGTGCTGCTCCAAGATGCCTTGGGCATCAGGAGAGCAGCACTTATTTCCCAAGCCTACCTGGGTGTTGTTTGGTTCCCAGCCCAAGAGGGTTGCCCAGGCTGGGAGGGGAGAAATCACAACAAACTGTAAATTTCTAAAAAAATTCAGCCATTGTCCTTCCTGTAGCTTCTGCTCCTGCCATATCCCAACCTGGTCCCCACCACTCTCCTTCCTCCAGTGCCCCAGAGCTGAGAAGGGTGAGGGAGGCCAGAGCTCCCAGGCAAGGAGCTGCTCCAGGGCTGTTTGACGGATGCAGAAGGACCCAGCACCCAAAGAGGGGCAGCAGTCACAGAAGCACCCAGTGACCCCCCAAGGATGGGATGGCAGCACCAGCCCAGGGTCAAGGATAAAACCCCATGGAGCTACCCAGAGGGAGCAATGGCTCTCCAGCCCCAGGGAATGAGCAGGACAGGGCTGGCCTCCTCCATCTGCATGCCTCCGCCTCAGCTGCCTCCTGGCATTTCCCGAAGCCATGGGCTGGCTCCCGGAGCCAACAGAGCCCCCGAGAGCAGAGTTGACATTTGAAAACGATCAGTTTAGGAACTTCCCCCGCTGCTTTCCTTCGCGTCCCCCTTCCTATTGTAACTGTTCCTCTGAGCTTTCATCGTCTAACTCTGTAAATCTCCGGGAAATACGGCTGTGTTTCTGTTGTCAGTTCTGATCAGAGGGATGCCAGCAGGGTGAGGGAAGTGGGGGGGAAGGGGAGGGGGAAGAGAGAGGGGAAAAAAAAGATTGCCTGGGGCCCCACACAGAGCTGGCATGCAAATGAGTGCCAGCTCCATAAAAATAGCCGCAGCAGTCACATTTTATTACAACCGAATTATTGGACCTGGGTTACTGGGAACTGGCACTGGGGAAGGCGAGAGAGGGAAGGGAAGAGAGGGAGAAAGGGTCAGGCATCATTTATTCTAAATATTTGAACTTTGAGAGTGCCAGAGTGTGTTTTCCCCCTCTGATCCATGGATATGCCTGACACTGCTGGGGTGCTGGATGTGCCACAGCCTCCCTCAGCTGTGCCACACTCTCACGGCCTGTGCAGCACCAGCAAAACACATCCAGGGCCTTTCAGCCCTCTTGGGTTTCCCACCCACCCCTCCAGACTGGCACCAGTTTGCAGCAGGGACACCCACTGCAGGCGTTCGCAGAGGAACTGATAGTATTGCACAAGACAGAGGGGGGCTAAGGTTATGGCCAGGTGAGTTTGGTGGTGGCTCCTTGTCCTGGTGATGAGGGGATGGCCAAGTGACATTGGAACCCCTGGTATAAGGACGTGCTGGAGCAGGTGCTGCTCTCATCAACACCCCAAGGGCAGCAGCAGAGTCAGGTCTCTGTTACTGCCCTGTCCAGGGCTCTGGGCACCCCTCTGCCCTGCAAGCACCTGTTTAGTCAGCATTTCCCAAGCAGGGACACTGCTCAGGGAACTGACTTTGTCACCACCACAGCCACCCTCCCCAGCACTTAAACAGAGATGTGATGAACCAGGCCCAGTTTTCCTTCTGAGGGCAATTGCAGGAGGAATGAGAGGGAAAAAAAGAACCTCAGGACAAGCTGCAGACTTTGGAAAGAGCACCTGCATGCACACGAGTCCCAGGTTCTTCCAAACTAGAGCAACCCAAAACATTCCTTGTGGCTTTTCCACCCCCACCACACCTGCCTAACTGGGGTATTTTTGGTTGCATTTCTTGCAGGAACAGCCCAGCCCTGCCAAAGCCGAGGCCAGGCTGGGAGAGGCAACGCCCTCCTCAGGACAGAAATTCCTGCAGGGATTTCTGGAGCCCGGCACTGCTCAGGCTTGCAGAGGAGCTTGGCAGGGACACAGAACTCCTTAAATGCACTGCCTCCCAGTGCTCCAGAGAAAACTGGGTCAGGATGTTCTAAAGACAGGAGCTCAGTGCTCACCTCCCTCCTGTAGGGAGCAGCATCCCAGCAGGGTGGGAGGTGAGCAGGGATGGTGGGACTCTGCCATCGGAAAAGCCAGATGCTATGGAGCAGTGGGAGAGGGGATGTGATAAACTCTTCCTCTCTGCAGCCAGAGGTGCTCCAAGGATGGCTGGTGCTTCTAGGAGAGCCACTACCCACCCAGCAATTCCCTGCAGGCACTCTCCCTCCTACCCAGCTCAGCAGTCCAGCACACCCCAAAACCCCTTTGCCATTTATTATTTTTTTTAAATTAAAACAAATAGATAAATTGGAAAACTCTGAGGCTGTGCTTAGGGCTCATCCCTGCCCTCCTACCCCAGCTGATGCCACCCACCCCATTCCTTCAGTATTATGGCAGTCAGCAGCTGCATATGACAGCACAGGGCAAGGCTATGGGATATAGAGAAAGGATCTGCCATCCTGGAAATGTTTTCGTAGTTTCTTTGTCATCACTCTCCTTTTTTCTCCTCCCACTCCCTAGTGTTGCAGATGTCTCCAGTCATCTTTAGATTTTCACCAAAAAAAAAAAAAAAAAAAAAAAAAAAATTACCACCAGCAAATCTCTGTCTGTGATGCCAAAACCTTCATTCCCGAGTGCATCTGTTTGGGGGAAGCCTCAATTTTACAAAAGTCCCTTTCCTGCAAAATTCAAAGACGAGGAGAGGAGAGGAGAGGAGAGGAGAGGAGAGGAGAGGAGAGGAGAGGAGAGGAGAGGAGAGGAGAGGAGAGGAGAGGAGAGGAGAGGAGAGGAGAGGAGAGGAGAGGAGAGGAGAGGAGAGGAGAGGAGAGGAGAGGAGAGGAGAGGAGAGGAGAGGAGAGGAGAGGAGAGGAGAGGAGAGGAGAGGAGAGGAGAGGAGAGGAGAGGAGAGGAGAGGAGAGGAGAGGAGAGGAGAGGAGAGGAGAGGAGAGGAGAGGAGAGGAGAGGAGAGGAGAGGAGAGGAGAGGAGAGGAGAGGAGAGGAGAGGAGAGGAGAGGAGAGGAGAGGAGAGGAGAGGAGAGGAGAGGAGAGGAGAGGAGAGGAGAGGAGAGGAGAGGAGAGGAGAGGAGAGGAGAGGAGAGGAGAGGAGAGGAGAGGAGAGGAGAGGAGAGGAGAGGAGAGGAGAGGAGAGGAGAGGAGAGGAGAGGAGAGGAGAGGAGAGGAGAGGAGAGGAGAGGAGAGGAGAGGAGAGGAGAGGAGAGGAGAGGAGAGGAGAGGAGAGGAGAGGAGAGGAGAGGAGAGGAGAGGAGAGGAGAGGAGAGGAGAGGAGAGGAGAGGAGAGGAGAGGAGAGGAGAGGAGAGGAGAGGAGAGGAGAGGAGAGGAGAGGAGAGGAGAGGAGAGGAGAGGAGAGGAGAGGAGAGGAGAGGAGAGGAGAGGAGAGGAGAGGAGAGGAGAGGAGAGGAGAGGAGAGGAGAGGAGAGGAGAGGAGAGGAGAGGAGAGGAGAGGAGAGGAGAGGAGAGGAGAGGAGAGGAGAGGAGAGGAGAGGAGAGGAGAGGAGAGGAGAGGAGAGGAGAGGAGAGGAGAGGAGAGGAGAGGAGAGGAGAGGAGAGGAGAGGAGAGGAGAGGAGAGGAGAGGAGAGGAGAGGAGAGGAGAGGAGAGGAGAGGAGAGGAGAGGAGAGGAGAGGAGAGGAGAGGAGAGGAGAGGAGAGGAGAGGAGAGGAGAGGAGAGGAGAGGAGAGGAGAGGAGAGGAGAGGAGAGGAGAGGAGAGGAGAGGAGAGGAGAGGAGAGGAGAGCTCCACCCTGGGCCTTACAGTTGGAAAAGCTGGGGTTTGGAGCCAATTTGGAGAAGGTCTGGCTGAAATGCTCAGGGCTCATCATCTTGCTGATGCTGCAGGAGCAGGAGAGATGCCAGCCAGCTCCTGTTATCACCTCTGTGGGACTGGCTTGCGATTAAAGGCATCTGAGTTGCAAAGCACAGAGTGAGCAACATATGGACAGGAGCAAGGGACTGCTTTCCCAGCCTTGCATTTCCAGACTGTAACTGCATTTGCAAGAGGATCCCAGAGCCACAGTGCAGTTCTTATTCAGTGCTATTAAACTTCATTAACTGATATATTGTTTCATGTTGACTCAACAACTCTTAAACCCTCTTCCGAGGGACTTCCTTGAACATGCCGTAAATTGCCAGTAACTGCCTTCCATCAGAAGCAAACTGCTCCAGCCCTGGCATCGTCCCACTCCCCACCCCGGGATGCAGAGGCACTGCTGGCAGTGATTCTTCTGTGAGCTCCTGTATTTATCCTCCTGCAGCCCAGGGGAGGCAACTAGAGACTCAGGGACTGCAAAAAAATCCACTCTCCTGACTTTCTTCCAAACAGGGATGAAACCTCCCCAGCAAGTTCTAGTTCTGCAGTAGAGGAAAAACTCCAAACAATTCTTCTCCCAGTGATCAAAGCACTTCTTTGCCACAGAATTGACAGCTCTGCTTCCAGCTGAATGCTTTCAAGCTTCGCATTGTCTTATGTAAACTATAATCCAAAATGATCTCAAATCCGAAATAAATTCAAGCTTTTGGGCCCAAACCCAAATGGGTCATTTTGGCATCATATAATTCTGATTTTTAGCATTTCTTCCACCATTCTCCACCCCAAATTAAAATGTTAGTGAGGCTGACCCCCTTTCAGAGAGCTCTTTGACTTTGAAACTGTGGCATACACAGATGGAATGTATTTCTGTATATTCCAAGACACTCTGGGATGGCTTTGCTCATGTAATTATTCAGATAAGCTAACCTGAAACCAAGAGTGTGAGCAAGTCCTTTGCCAAATCTGAGCGACTTTGCTTTCAAAGCATTGGTAGGTGCTTCCCCCATCACAGGTGACAACTGCCATGTCCCCAAGTTGTCCCCAGTGGGCAGTGGGTGCCTAGGGGGAGGCAAGGAAAGGGGGATAGCACATAACCTAGTGCTTGGCTTTACCCCCTTTCAGTTTGAGGAGGAACAGCACACACAGGGAGGGATGCTGAGGCTGAGATTTGGCATTGGCGAGAGGGCTGGATGGAGAAGCTTACACTGAGTGTGGCAGCGAGTCAGAGCCGTGTTTGACACGGGTGGGTGAGGCAGAAGGGAGGCTCACCTCTGCCATGGGGTCCCCTTTATGGCTGCAAAGCCGGCCACCGACACAGCCCGAATGGCAGCGACCACTAGTGGGGCACCTCCACTGCAAAGCAGAGCGCTTGTTCCCCTCCCCGTCCTCTAAAACTGAGCATGCTTCAGGGGCAATTTCCGAGTGACTCTGAGGTCACCAGAGGATGGCTTTACTTTTGATGGTGAGGCAGGGCCAGGGTAGTATCAGGCAGGATAATAGCAGGGCTGCATGAGTGGCAGGTGGGCCAGCGCGCTGTCCATTTACTGCATGCCTCAGCCAAGTGCTGGCTGCAATTATCTCAGGCCACTGTATCATCAGAAAGCGCCTTTCTGCTGAAATTATAACATGTCGCTTTTAATTATGCTAATTGTTAATAGGGATTCTAATTTTGGGTTCATTTTTCACCGTTTAAAAAAAAAAAAAATAGGTGAGGCAGCCCAGGTTTTTCTGCCTTCCCTGGGATTTCTCCTGGCATTGCTAATTGAAACGTCCCCCCACACTGCTCCACGCTGACAGTGGTTTTGCCCCTTGTCACAAAATCAATGGTCTTCTTTTGCCTACCCCATGCCGGCTTCTCTCTGGCTGCCAGGGCTCCTTTTCCCACTTGCCGGCTCCCTCGGATCATCAGGGTTAAATGATCTTTTCATACCGCCCAGCCAGACTGTCAGGAGGCATTGAGTGACTTTTGAAAATGAACCATGTTAAGTGGACTTGATGGGGGTTACAACCGCCATTATTGCTATCACCACTGTGATAAAATGGAGCCGTAATGATGGGGGAAGGTACTTATCACTGTCTTTTGGAGATCACTTAAGATGGTTTGGGTCTGAAGCTTCTCACTGGAGATAAATGGAATGTATGGAAGACAAATGGCACCAGGACACAGCCTCCCTCCACAGAAGGGACACAAGACAGGAGCGACCCTGCTGTGGTGGTCACACGAAATGATTAAACAACCAAAAGACATGTTGCCTTTTCCTTCAGGAGCCACCAGAGGAGGTGATCAAAGCCACCTGTGCAAC
This sequence comes from Corvus moneduloides, assembly GCF_009650955.1. Classification (NCBI taxonomy): domain Eukaryota; kingdom Metazoa; phylum Chordata; class Aves; order Passeriformes; family Corvidae; genus Corvus; species Corvus moneduloides. The sequence continues at coordinate 5,781,751 of NC_045484.1, read as the reverse complement.
AAGGTTCTCCCAGGTGCCTGCTGGCAGCTGGGTGAGCAGAACCAGGATGGGAAAGAAATGGGAAATCAGCCTCTCACATTGCAGCCTGCCTGTGGGAAGCAGCAGTGATGATATCCTAGAGCTGACCTGGAAAACCAGGTGGTGTTTCCTGGCTCTACCCTTACCCAGTCCCTGACCAAGCTGTGGTGGGACACCAAGGAGCCCCTTCCCTTCTCTCCACTGGGTTCTTCCCCGTTCACCCTGCCCAGGGCTGGACCACGAGCAACACTACACCCAGAGTCAGCATCCAGCCCTACAGCACTCTCTGTCCTTTCTCTTACCCCATCCCCAGAACAGGGGGGATTTTAGCTTCATCAAAAGGAGTACAGCAAATCCCACACCCCCTTGCTTCAGCACACAGCTGGATCTGCAGCACGAGAGTCCCAGAAAAGGCATTTGTACAACACAGAGTGCACATTAAAGAATTTCCCATGTGGCATTGCTAGCGACAGATGCAGCAGGATGAGACCTTTGGTGTGTTTATTACTGTTGGTACTATTGCACATCAGACAGAGCCAAACCTGAGCTGCTCCTAAACTCTGGGGGTCTCAAAGCCCCAGTTAAAGCAGCTCAAAGCAGCCCCTATTGCCCAGCCCAGTGCCAGCAAAGAGGGCTCACACCCTGCTCCCAATCAGAGAAATATAAATTACACCAAATGCTCTTCCACATCCAAGCAGGGAATCCAACAGTTTTTAACAGGCAAGGAAAGTATCACATGCTTGGAAAACACTAGTCAAGTATCATGCACCAGAGCAATAGGAACCCAAGCAGCCTTACCAAAACATCCCCCTCTCCAAACAAGCAGCACCCCACAACAACCCCCCCATCCCCACAACACCCCACTCACAGTTTGTAATGCACAAGCAGGAAAATGATCCCTGTGGGGCCGATGGCTCTGCTCCCCCAGGTCTCCAATAGCTGCACAGAGAAGCTCCCTGGGCACAGAGCACCCTCAGGGCACACCTCACTGCCATAAAGAAGGGGAGGCAGAAAAAACCAGGAAGCCACCAAGAGCTCCCTATATCACCTTCTCACCACCTTCCTCCTTCCAGCTGCTTCAGCTGAGTTGCTTTATATCACTTCAGTATCACTTAATTGAGATACAGGTGGTTCCCTTCTCTTGCTGGCCACCTGGCAGCTAAGTTGCCTTCTCCATGTCCTGGAAGCATGGGAGAAGACACCTCCAAGTCCAGGCCACCCCAGAAGCACCATTCCCAGTGAGAGTCCTGGCTGCTATTGCAAGGGAAAGAGAGATGGTGGATGAGGCAGGGATGCCGACCAAGTCAGCAGATCCTACATGACTGGGCAGAGCAGATGCCCCTCAGGCCACCCTGCTCCCCATTACCATCAGTGTTTCGTGAATGTGGAGGTTTCCCCTGCGAAGACATAAAAGGAGCCCCTCTGCAAAAGGAGGAGCCTTCGGGCAGGGAGAAGGGCTGAGGAAGGATAAATAACGAGAATAATCTGTCTGGGGAAGTTAGAAAGGGGCAAGAGCTGAAGAAAAAGACATTTTCTGGGAGTTTCAAAAACTCATCAACCCAAGTCTTGTCACGCTGGCTGTGTCAGCTCTGGTTGGGTGTGAGGCTGAGATGTTGGTCTTGGGGTACCTGGTTCCTGCAGCCCCCACTGACCCCCCTTTCCCTGTCATGGCATTGGTAGCACTACTGGCAATATTGACAGCCAGAAGGATTTCTCATTTCCCACAGCCCCACAAGGTAAATTAAAAAAAGGAAAAGTCAAAGCTATCTCTGGCTGCTCGCATTCAGGGAGTCCCAACTCAATACGTCTTGGTTACTCACAAGAGATGCTTAGTAATAAGCTAGAAAGGCAAAGTTAGTCCTGCAGGCTGTGGGGTCACCGGTTAAAGGATCGCTTACTTTCCAAAGACTTTGTGGAGTCAAGTGCCTGGACAAAACCAGGAGCTCTGGCTGCTCCTACAAACTCTTTCCCATGAGGGTATTTTGTAATGCCACATGTAAAGCTGTAGAGATAAACCAATATTTGCCTCACTCAGATCCAAGATCCCCACTGTATGAACACCACCTTCCAGGCCTGTGCAAATATGGCAAAAATTCCACTTTAGCTGCAAGCCAGGCACAAGAAAAGCTGCAGCCAGAAACCATGGAAAGTCTGTGAAATTTTATCCACCACAAAATTCTGTTTCCAGACCGACTTCAAGGCAGCAGAGCCTGCACAAGTCATACTGGTGGCCATGTGCCTTTTCTTCAAGCAAGAGTTTCCTGCTGTTTTCTAACCTCAAGGCAACAGAGAAAACATCCATCCTTTCACCAGCTTTATTTCCATCCCAGATGAAGAGCTGATCCTCCTTCTTTTTTTTTTTTTTTTGGTGTCTCAGTGTCTCTGAAGTGCTGCCTTCCACCGGTGCTGGTGGGAAGCAGCTCGCCCAGGGACAGCCAGATGCCACTTCGCCAGGGATCTGCAGGAAAAACCCGGCTGGAAGCTGGCTGTACACACTGGATTGTTCAGCACAAGGGCTGTGGAGCAGGAGCTGCCCAGCCTGACAGCCCTGGCCAGTTTTGTTTTGAAGCATGGACCAAATACGTGGTTTGGCAAACCAAGAAAGCTGTGAGGACAGAAGAGGGCTTTTGCTTTTGAGCAGCATTTGGGTGTCCCACACTGGGTGTCAAATTATCTCCATGTTATGAGCCTGGTAAAATATTTTGCTACAAGGACTGTTGCTTGCATCAAAACTCACAACAAAACAGTGTTTCCCATATATTGATGTGAGTTCCCCATTCCACAAAATCCCAACTAGGAAAGATCCCCCAGTCTTCGGCCCCAGTTATCCAAACATGGGTCATTTAGCCATAGAAATACTCTACTTTCCTTTTTTTCTTCTCTCTACACAACAACAGAGGAGGAAAAGAGCTCTTAGAAAGCCAAACAATTTAAAGGTTTGCCTTCCACTAGTGAACTGGGCGGAGGAGGGTAGAAAACAGGGTGAAGGAAACTATAGGGCTGTTCAGAAGAAAGGAGGAGGCACCACAGCCACCCTGAGTTGCAAACAGGTGCCTGTACAGCCCCTCTGCAGACCAGCCTGGGCAAGTTGATAGCAGGCAGAAGTTGAACCATAAACATGCAGCCCAATGCATAGACCTTTATGTGTTTCCAGAGACCCTTTTCATGATAAAAATGGTTGTCCCAAAAGGTTTAAATCTCACATGAGTGAAAGCAGGAGCTGAAGACCTGGAAGAGCTGGTGGATGTCATCCCATGGGGACTGCACCACAACATTATGGTCTCACTGGACCTCTGCTGGGTGGTCCTCACTAAACCCATGACCTCTGTGTGGCACAGAATATCCAGCAGCAACAGCATCTCCTCCTCCCCAGGACCACTAGTAGCCAGCTTCACAGAGCTCCTTCTGCAAGGGACTGGTACAGCTCTGACAGAAGCACACCACTGGCCCACCAGTCATCTGCCTCCCAGCATTTTGTTTATTTTCCCTCTGCCAGCCAAAACTCGGCTGCAGAGCAAAATGCATCCAAAGCGCTGAGGCTGTGATTTTCATGACACCACTGCCTGGCTCATTTCTCTGCTGTCCTCTCAGTTTTGTGAAGGTTAAAGGCATCCTTCCTCAGCGACTGTCAGGCTGTTACCTGGGCTGGAACCGGCTGCCCGAGCTCCATGAGGAATATTTTATGCAGATTCTCCGCTGCACCTCGGATGGCTCATCAGTAACCACCCTGCTGCTGTGGCTTTATTTCCTCTGAGCCCACCTTTTGCATCCGCACTGCTTCTCCCCAGCCCAGCTTCATTTTTACAGGTGTAAAACTGTGAGTATCCACATGCAAGGAATGTAAAGACTCCCTTGGGTTGATGCAAGGAGGAGTTGCTGTGTGCAAGGGGCTTTTTGGGAGAGACTGGGGAGAGCTGGTTTGGAAAGAGATGTGTTTTTTCCTCTGGAAGACAGGAAAATCAGGAGACTCCTGTTACTCTTCTTCAGAGTTCTAGTCCCAGCACTCTCCTCCCAAAAACCATGTCAGGACAGAAAACATCCCGGCTCTCTCTGCCTTCCCCTTGAGAGCTTCCAGGCAGGCACGAAGAGAGCCACAGGCAGCACTGGTCTCTGGGCCTCCTTCCCTTGCCAGAGGGGTGTGTGAAGAAAACAAGGGGAGAGTCCAGCTTGCTTGGGCAGGTGGCCTGGCAAGCCAAATGACAGCCTGTTGTCATCCCAGCTGGCTGCATGTTTTTTGGGTGGGAGCTCACCTCAGCACAGCAGCTTGAGCACCAGCCCAGGTTGGAGGAGGTGGGGGACATGCACCCACCAACATCCCCACAGGCCCACTCCACCTCTCTGAGTACCAGGGCAGAGTGTGACACTTGGGAGGCTTCCCACTAAATGCTGATTATAAATGTCATGATTTCAGGGGGGAAAGAAAACAGCTGGATTCATCAGACAGCAGCACTGGCAGCTAAAAAAATACCATCTTTTAGTGTGTGAGCTGAGTACAGAGAGTGGCAGAATAAACAGGAGACCCTGTGGTAACATTTTTACAAGTCCCCTGGCTGACTGTTAGAGCCCTTTAACTAAAACATGACTGAGTGTCCCCGTTTCGGGATCTCAGCAGCACACCCAGCTCCTCCAGGGATCAACAGGCTTCAGCAACAGATGGATCTAGGCAACAAAGCTCACGTCTAGATGGAAACTCAGCAGGACTTGCTTTTGGACCCATCCCCACCTCTGCTTTTAAACTGCACTGGCATGAGAGGCTGTGCTCCTTTGGCCATGCTTCCTCACAGCCATAAATCCAATTTTATGGCACCCAGTCCAAGGCTGAAAACAATGCAGAGCACTGAACAGATATAAACTCTTTCTGCTGCTTCACAAGATCTCCAAAGGGGCTAGAAGACTTTCTGCTGAATCAGGTATTGTTTTGTGCTCCTGCCGTTGGCAGGGAGCCAGGTGCACACCATATTGTAGGAGCTGGGTAGTTTGGCAAAAATGCGATCATGTGCTCACCCCTGATTCAGTCCCAATTTCTCCCATGGGGTGAGTGGTAATGTGCAGATCTGGTATTAATTAGTGGGAAACCACAGCCCCAGGCTGTGATCTGTCATCCTCTTTTGGAGGCAGCTTGTGCCGGCTAACAGCTTCCCCACCCGGGGCTCCCCCAGCCCGCCCCTCTCTCTCCTGACAGTCACCACCCCAGGTCTGGGGGATACCCCTGCTCTCCCATGTCGACCAAAGACGAAGATAACCCAGTGCCTTGTCTCTGAGAGCCACTAAAGCTGTGCTCCTGCTCCCAGGAATGTCTGCGCCCTGTGGGATTTCCTCCTCTGTCTGGGAGCAGGCTTGGGAGCATCAGCATTTCTGAGCTCTTGCCCAGGTCCCCATCCATGGCATAGCATCTCCAAATGAGCTAAAGCTCACACTACCCTGCTGATAGCTCAGACAGCAGAGCCCAGGCAGTGCCGAGTGCTTTGGAAAAATATCTCCCAGGCTCCAGCAGAAAAGACAGCACTGATACCCAGCGTGCCAGAGATTATGCAATTTACTGAGTCAATTGTCTTTTTTCCAAGGACAAACATGTGTGATAGAAGATCTCCAGATCTGCTGGCACGCTGTGAGCTCTGGGCCATCAGCCCTTTCACTGTCTCAATTCATCTGTCAGTAAACCACCATGCCCATTAAGGCTGGAGAAATGGAAAGGGATGTTCGTGGTCCACTCAGCAAGGATTAAATACCTTGTTGCACAAATGATGGTTACCCAAGATTTCCCTGTAGAAATGCTGGAATTCTTGTCTCCAGCACATGCTGCCCTCCTAAGAGAAGCAGGAGAGACAATAAGCAGCAACGATATTATTTGGTACCAGAAAGCCCTTGCAAGAGGTGATGTAAACAGGATAGGATCTCACTGCTTCAGGAAAAGTGTGGGAAACTTTGTTTCGGCGCTGTGTGGGAAAACCATACAGTGCCGAAACAAAGAGGGAATTTCCTTCAACACATTGGGAAGACACAAGACGTCTGCTTGGTAAAGGTCAATCAGTGGTGTTCAGCTTTGTCCCATTAAGAAGAAGTCCTGAAGAAAAGAATTTGCCTTCCAGCCCAGCTGGCAGCTCTTCAGGACTTGGTGGAAAGGCTACAGGGGAACACGAGAGGGACAGAGAAATCTCAGCTTTTTGCAGGACACCTCCTGGTCTTCGTCTCCTCCCTGGCTGCCCCTTAACCTTCAGCATGAGCTGCCACCAGGTGATGCTGAGGATAAACCTTGGGGAAATTCAAAGAAAGAACAGGCATTTTAAGGGGGAAGAACATCCAGGGTTGTCACATATGAAGAAATATTTTTGGAAGGATGCAAACCCTCTCAGGGTTACACTACAGGGCTGGAGCACCTCTGCTGTGGAGACAGGCTGAGCATTGGGGTTGTTCAGCCTGGAGAAGAGAAGGCTCCAGGAGGAACTCAGGGACCCTTCCAACCCCTAAAGGGGCTACAAGAGAGCTGGAGAGGGACTTGTGACAAGGGCCTGGAGTGACAGGACAAAGGGGAATGGCTTTGACCTGGAAGAGGGTGGGTTTAGATTAGGTATCAGGGAGAAATTTGTCCCTGTGGGGGTGGTGAGGCCCTGGCACAGGTTGCCCAGAGAAGCTGTGGCTGCCCCATCTCTGGAAGTGTCCAAGGCCAGGTTGGATGGGGCTTGGAGCAGCCTGGGCTAGTGGAAGGTGTCCCTGCCCATGGGAGAGAGGTTGTAATGAGATGGTCTTTGAGGTCTCTTCCAAACCAAACCATTCTCTGATTCTAATATTATCCCATAACAGCAGCCCAGGATGGATTTGGCAGAAGGAAGGGTAGAGGGATAAGTTATCCATTAGGTGCTCATTCTGGGGCAGTTTGGTTTTGTTACTCCTTTATTTGTTTGTTTTTAACAGCTTCCTCTAGGGCACATTCCTGGTACTTGCTGGAGAGGAGACAGAGCAGCAGGAATTTCTCACAGCTGAGCCTCACCTTCGATGCCATCATTTCCCATAGCCACCTTTGCAGAGCCCTAAGCAGCTCCCCTGCCCAGGGCTGGAATGAAAACAAAGTGTAAATTGGAAGCCAGACCTCAGTCAGGCCCTGGGCCTGGGACTCACTTCCTCGATGTCTCCGGGAAATTTGTTACAGCAGGGAAGCAAGGCAAGAGAAACTCGGGATGGTATTGATTTGCCTGTAACCTAAACCCCAGGCCCTGCCCTTTCCACTGCAAAGTGCTTAGGGGAAAAAAAAACAGGAGTGGATTTTTTGTGTGTGTGTGTGAGTGCATAGCAAAACAGCTAATTTAAAACAATTATGCAACAGCTAATTAAAATCATCTCTGCGTCCTAGGAAGGCAACTGGCCAGGTACTCAGCATGAAGCATTCAGCTTTTCGGAGCAGTGCCTTGTTAAAGGCCTTCATCCCGTGATGGCAGCGGCTGGACCCATCCCAGTGTGCCTGTGGAGAGTGGCTGATGGCCTTCCCGGCCTCAGCCATGTGAGTCCTCCCTCTTTCTCCCTCTCCTCCTGCCTGCCTCAGCACTGCGATGTACCTGAGGCACCGGCTGTGCTTTATGAAGTCTAAAATTTTAAACTGGTTGTGTCTTTCCATGCAAACTCATTAGACACTATTTACACCCGCTGCAGCTGTGCAGAGAGAGGTTTTGAACTCTGGCATTCTACAGTAGGCTTTGTTTCTCATTTACATTTGCATATTAAAGTGTTTTCCTGAAATAGGCTATTGAAATTAATTCAGGATTAATTGGTGTCTTTATCTCATTAGGACAATCTAATTTAAGGATGATGAAATTGTTTAGCCTCCCGTTTGCATAATTAGATTGCTTTGAATTGCTGTCATTATTGTGCTCTTTAGCATCATCTGTAGGCCTCAAACAGACAAGAGTTTCAACCTCATAAAGACCAATCATGTGTTACAGCAGAGAGCTGTTAACCCCTTTTAACCCAAACTCCCTCCAGTGCTGCTGCACAATGGGGTGGGTGCTCTGTGGCACAGTGGGACGCAGAGGTCTCCACATGCCTGTCACAGGGCATCCCCTCTTCCCCTGGACACGCTGGGGCAGCGAGGGGCAGCCCCAGGAGCTGCTAGCGGACAGCCCTGTTTCACCTGGCCTTCCCATGGGAAGGACAGCAGCTCTCCCAGAGGGTGGTGGAACCCTTCACAGTCACCTGGGATCCATGGGCCGCTCCTCCCAAGGGGCTGAGCAGAGCCAAAAGTGCTTGCTCTCCCTCTTATGCCGCTGAAAAGGGCTGGTGGGAGCATGCCCAAGGACCGCCCGATCCCATCCCTCCAGCATGGCCTTAGGAAAATCCCTTGGGCTGATGGCAAAGACAGCTGGGGATGGCTGGGCTTCCCCTCCATTGGAGCTGGGGCTGCAAGGAGTGCTGGTGGCCACCGGTACCATGGTGTTTTGTCCCCTCCGAGGAGTTACCAAGCTCCATCTCCTTCTTGTACAGTTTAGAGGCCGTTGCTGAACCTCCAGCTGAGGAGCATCTCCTGAAGATGTCCTGGCCCAACATGCAGCCCTGGTACCAACACACTCCTTCTGCTTCCAATATTTCTTCTCTCCCCTCGGTGCTTACCTGGATGCTAAAAGGAGAGAGCAGACCTGCACAGCCCTGTGCCATGGGAGCATGCATGTGCAGAAATACCACCGGTACCCACATGGGCTGGGGAGGAGCGAAGGAAAGAGAATGACAGAATTGTTTGGATTGGAAGGGACATCTGGGGATCATCCAGTCCAACCCCCCTGCCCAGGCAGGGTTACCCAGAGCAGGTGACACAGGAATGCACCCAGGTGGGTTTGGGATATCTCCAGATATCCCTCCAGAGAGGGAGACTCCACAACCTGCCTGAGCAGCTGTTCCAGTGCTCTGCCACCCTAAATGTAAAGAAGTTCTTCCTCATGTTGAGGTGGAATTTCTTGTGGTTTAGTTAATGGCCATTGCCCCTCATAGCTGTAAGAAGCAGCTGTAAGGCCAGATTTCCATGCTGGGGCTGCAATCACGATGTGGATTCCCTGCTGCTCAGCGTGTGCCCCAAAACATCAGCAGTGAATGTGCACCAAGGGGGACACAAGGACTGGGGTTTGCAAGGGTTGTGTGTGTGTGTGTGTGTATGTGTGTGTGTGTTGGGGGGGGTATGAGGGGTGTTAGGTGTGTGTGTGTGTGTACAGGAGACATTAGAGACCTGCAGCTGTCCTGAGGGCCCTCACAGCCCATGAGGGACACATTGCCTGCAAACAGCTCTCCACCTGCTTTCCAGTGCCACTTTCCCCTGCCCCATCTCCCTGCCCACCCAGGGGATTTGGGGACCCATGGGCTGGAGCCACCTGAAAACTAGCATCCCAGTCAGCAGCAGGTCCTGGCAGAGGGTACCAGCTCAGCATCCCAAGCTAAGACCTCACTTCCCCATGAGTCTCTCCATTACAAAACAGCCTGTTCAGCCACACAAATGATCCAAAATGTGCATCTCAGAAGTCTTTTTACATGATAAAGCATCCCACAGCATTGTAACCGGCTTCCTTGCTAGCAAGGAGGACCACGGCCTTGTGCATTCCCCCCCTGTACCAGCCCAAACTGTCTTTCCAGATGGCTGCCAGAAGCCAATAGCCACCAGAGCGCCTGCATCCAGTCCTGGAGATGCTCCCCAGGCACTGAGAGCAGGAAGGGGGTCGAGATGGCAGCTCGGTGGTGGCTCCTGGGGCCACTCTCCGTCTGTCCTGGCCCAGCTCAAGGCGAGAGTCCTGCTTCTCATTAGCGGACGGCTGACTCCGGAGGCGGGGGCTGTGCCAGGCAGGCTGTTTCACCAGTCGCTTCACGTATCCGAACATCTGGTTGTGTCTCATCACAGTGCAAATTTATGACCCTGGAAACAACATGTTGATGATGCACTGGGAAGAGGAGCCGGAGATGCAATCCCATGTCCAGAGCAGGGACTAGGGGAATCACCACGCAAGGACTTGGGCGGGGGGAAGAGGTGAGGAAGGGCAGGCCTGCGATTCCACAGGCAGTGGGGGTGTGCAGGGAGAGGGACAGACTCCTGATGGTGCAGCACAGCAATATTTGTCGCTCTCAATCTCTCTCCTTTGGGAAAAACAAATGCAAATTCAGCAGCAGCCAACTTTGCACAAGTTCATCTCGATGAATTGCCAACTTCAAACCAGCCAACAGGCAGGAAAGCTTAAAGAAAACAGATGAAAGATTTCATTTGAATGCTTTGAAAGGGGACGTTTCCATTTGCAGTGACTGTCCAGTTACACTTTCCATTTTATGGTTAAAATTATACAGACTTCTAAAATTATTTGAAATGGAAATTACAGGATCATATTTCAGGTCCTCCAAAGGGAGCTTTGTTTGCCAAGGATAAGTAAATGTTTCATTATTTTTTCCAGAGATCAAATATATCAGTTGAACCAGAACATAGCGGGACTTGGGAAGTCTTGTTTGCAGGTTCACACCAAAGATGTTTCAAGTTTTCAGCTTAGCCCCAACAAGTGTTTTTAGTTATGTTGCTTTGTTGCTGCAGTGGAAAAGAAAGAAAACTGGCTCTTACCATCACAGTTAGGCAACCAAAGAAGAAAAATAAAACCCTAAGAGTCAGTGCAAAAGAAAGGGCTTAGTGTGGGAGAACTAAAGAAAGCTTGCCTGAACCTTTCTGCAGACTGTTTTTTAGACCCTTGGTGCTGTTATCAGGTCTTTTAATATATGGGAGAGGACAATCCCTGTATGATGCCATATACACATATAGAGGTGTCTAGCATAGAGAAAAACAGGAAAAAGGATGCTGTTCAAGAGAGGGATGACGTTTCCTCCTTAGCTGTCCAACAGCTCCACAGCACGAGCGCCACCTGGGAAGAGATAAGCAACCAAAGATCACACTGGACCATGGGCGAAGGAGATTCAAACTGCTGCAAAAAATGCCACTGCTCCTCAAACAAGATCGAGCACAAGTGGAGCAAGCCTGGAAAGGAGAGGTGAGGATGCCTGGAGGTCTGGGAAACACAACAAACTTGGACAGGAGACACGATACAAACACAGCTTGAATGTACCAGTGGTTCTTCTTCATGTCATCAGTGGGAGATGCCTAAGAATTCATAGCCCAAACAAGCTCCAGAAAAGCAGAGATGAGCCCTCAGGAAAAGCTGCTGGTGGTGGGCACGCAGCAGCCTGGGCACACAGGCTGAAGTATCCACAGCATGGCAGACACCTGGAAGCAGCACCAATACACTTCCCACCACCTTCCAGCGTGGCCTGTTTGTGAAACCATGTGGCTTTACCATGGACGCACAGGTCCAGGTAGAGAAATCCAAGTGGAACAGCCCAGCTCCGACTGGTTTCACAGCCTGTGGTATGGGCAGCTGTGGGGAGCACTAGCACAGCTCACCAGAAGCCTGGCTTACCTTCTCCCAGTACCCTGGCATGGAGGTCTTAAGCAAGGACAAATTGATCTTCCCCTGTTCTCTCCAGAGCAGTTGGTCTCCAGAGAACAGCTTTCCTTCCCTTGCTTTGGAATTGCTACAGGCAGAGGAGACATGGCCTGTACTGCAGGCTGCTCAGGAAGCAAAGGCTGTGTAGGAACAACAGCTATCCAAAGGACAAAGCATGCCTCTGGCATCTGCTGGAGCATTGGGATCCTGACAGCAGCAGCAGCAGCAACCACAACTCTTGCCACAAGTCAGAAAAGGGTTCAGGAGCCTTTGACCAGAGACCTGCAAGAGCTTTAAATGCTCTTTGGTGGAGGTGCCGGATGCTGTCAGGAAACGTAAGCTGGGTAAAAGATAGAGTAAATGTGCTGGTATGGAGTAGCCAGCTTTGAGCTCCAAATCAAGTTGTGACCAGTAGTAAACTGCAGTTAATACAGGTTGCCCAGAGAAGTGGTGGATGCTCCATCCCTGGAAAGATTCAAGGCCAGGTTACACAGAGATTCCTTACGAATTGAAGATGTCCGTGGTCATTGCAGTGGGGTTGGAATGAGATCTCTAAGGTTCCTTCCGACCCAAGCTGTTCTGTGATTCTGTGATGTGCAACCAGTATCCACGAACAAAACAATGGGGCTGTGAGGAAGAGCCCAGGGGAGGCTCACCATCCATCAGTGGCCCAATACAAACCTCCGCTGTGGATGACGACCTCCCCACATCCCGGCTCCAGGAATACTGCTAGATGAGGAGCACAATGCCATGGATTTGGAGGGGCCACACCATCCCTTGCCTCACCCAGAGCCTGTCTTGGGGGTTCAGCAGGGGCCAGACACAGATTTATAGCTCCCACTTCTGTCAAGCCCATGAGCTTCAGCCTGTGTCTGTGTGGTTCAGGTCTTGTTCCCAAGAGGTCTTTGTTAGCAGAGTTCAACAACAGATCTCTATGTTTGCTTGTAGGATGCTTTTTAGAAAGAAAAAAAATGAAAAAGGAAAAAAAAAAAAATCAAAACCCATAACCCTCCAGGGGAGTGAAGTAAAACATTTTCTTCAGTCTTGAGAGTTTGAAAGAAAAATGCAAAACAACCAATTTCTAAACAAAAAGTCTCTTCAAATTAGAAAAATCCCCTTAAGCAATGTTGAAATAAAATCTTAGAACTTTTTTTAGATCCCTGCAGATATGCACGTATCCATACTTACGGATGCTGCTTTTACCCCACATTAAGGGACCCAGCAAAACCCATCCAAACAAGGAGAGCTCCTCGATCCTCCCAGCTCACATCAGGGGAAATATGCTCCCACACTCCACTCAGGTCTCATCAGTGCAAGGGAAGGGTCTGGAAATGCCAGTCCTGACTGCAGCAGGGTGATTTACGCCATCAGCCAGAGTGGAGGGAGACTGAATCCTACCCTGGAACCCACAGGCTCTCTCCTGCCAGAAAGGGAGCTGCCCAGGCGGGAGCCACAGCTCAGTGATGTGCCCAAGGACCACAAACCCATTGATCTTTTCCTGACCATGCCAGCACCCAGGCAGGTGCCCCCAGGAGTGTCTCCAGCCCCTCACAGTGCCCAGAGCTGGGGATGAGCACACTGAGCTGCGGCCCTGGCATTCAGTCCATGGCTCCTGACCCTTGCGGGTTATCGGTCCCATAATGTTTCCGAGTGTCAATCAGGCCTCTCCTTTGATCACTGTTATAATCAGATACAGCACTTCAGCATGGATTATTAAGTTTTAACAGTTGACACATCATTTCTGATACCATAATCTGGCAGCACTTTACAATAAGTGACAGGTCCTCACTAACTCCTTTTGTATTCACTGTAGCAACGTTAATCATGAGTGATGAACTTTGCGTATTCATATGGATGTAATAGGCAGTTCCCAAGGACTGAGACTGTAATTTAGCTTTAACCTAATGGGCACTGATTGTAACAATAAGTAATTATGTCAGCTAAATGCAGTGTTGATGGCAATTGATGACAGCAGAGAAAGCCATGACACCATTTTGGAACTAAGCTTGGAATAGTCATTTGTAAAGCCATAACGGCCAAGACTGGGAACAATGTGTCCTCTCCTGTGTATCCTATCATCCAGCTACCTTCAGCCTGGTGAGAACAGTCCCAGCTGTGACAAACACCCTGTCAGCTCCCTGTTTTACTGCTCTGGCAGCTAATTTCAGGGTAGCCAAAATTCCAGCCCGCTACCTGGATGGGATCAGTGGTGCCCTGAAGCTCAAGAAAAAGAAGAGAGGCACCTCATCTAAAATGGGATGTTGGGATCAATCCCCTGGATCACCTTCAGGTCCTTTAGGGCAAATCACACCAGGGGACACATGGCCAACATCTGGTAATATCACCTTTCCACAGCTGCAGAGCCTGGCTCAGTCTCCAAACAGCAAAGCGAGGCCAAGCTGCAGAGGACCTGAGCCCACTGCTGAGCCCAGAGGCAGCTGAATCCAGCAGATGTACAATTAGGATGTACAATTAGGATATACAGTTAGATGTACCCTTCTCAGGCCTGAGAATGTGCTCCATAACCTAAACCACAGCATAAGTACATCCAGAGAAAGATGCTCTTCCATTACCCAGAAGGGCTGGTGTGACCTCTTTTTGGGTTAGAGAGAAAAATGAGGATGGGATGTTTTTAAGCCAGAATATTTGGATTTGAATTGTTTTCTTTAGGAAGGGGAAGCATGGCAAAGTCATAATAATAATTCTGTTAATGACAGGAGTAAGACTGTAAGTGCTGGTATCATCTTGAAAGAGTGTTTTGTGCTGCCAATAAGAATCCTGCTTCACTGCAATCATTAATGTGGTCAAAAAATGCTTGGAAAACACAAAGTAGTGATAATGAGGTAGAAAGGACATCTTCAAAGAAACAGTTTTGGGGGGCTCCCTCAGGATGATGTCCCTATCCCTTTAAAAAACACACAGCTTAATGCCTCAGAGTATCTATTTATTTACTATTTTAATTAATTTCTTAAATTCAAAAGAATTTTTTTTTTTTTTGGTTGAGAGTAGATGAATGAGTTTAAGAGAGGTTGGAAAAATGCCTCCTGGTGTTCCATTAAGCTTGTGGCAGTCATTAAAATGGTCTTTAGCATGGATAACAGTGAGCTGTGGGCAGGCAGCTGCCTGCAGGCCTTGCTTACCCCATGGATGAGAACAGCCGGGAAAGGGCCATGCTGGACTTGAGGCTCTTGCATGATGCTTTTGGCATCACAGGTCTCTGTGATAGGGAAAAATATTCTAGGATATTTTTCCTCGAATCTTGGAATGGTTTGGTTTGGAAGGGACCTGAAAGCTCATCCAGTTACAACCCTCTGCTATGGGTGGGGACATTTTCCACCAGACCAGATTGCTCCATCCAACCTGGCCTTAAACCCTTCCAGGGATGGGGCAGCCACAGATTCTCTGGGCAACATGTGCCAGGGCCTCGTCTCCCTCAGAGGAAAAAATTTCTTCCTAACATCCAGTCTAAACTACTCTCTGTCAGTTTAAAGCCATTTTTCTTCCCTGTGTGGGCATCCACATGCAATGCCAGAGCCCAGCTCAGGGCACACAGGAGAGAGACTCCTGGGGAAGCTTGAGAGCACAGATGAGACAGATCTCGTGACTGTACTTTTAGAGCTTAAAATCTACCCAGCAAAAGGCAGCAGGGCAATGCTGTGCTTGCAGAGGCACATGTGAGGTGGGAGCTGAGTCCTGGCAGCCCCAGCCCTAAGGAGAGGCAGCCCAGCAGTACTTCCATTTGCTCAGGGAGTGGGAGCAGAGCCATGATGGCATGAGCCAAGTTTTTCAGCAGAGTGGATGCATCAGCAAGGTTTTGATATCCTCCTGGGACCCCAAGATGTGCGAGGTCTGCACTTTTAAATGGGCAATTTGTTGTGGTTTTGTCCCAGAGGTTGCCTTGTGGAAGGGGTACATCGCAAGAACCACAGTGCAGATGTCAGGCAGCTTTGTGGGAGAGAAGGTCCCACTAGTGGGGAAACCATCATGGAAGGCATCACATCTGAGGAGAAACCACCTGAAACCTCACAAAGATCCTAAAGTACTGACATCCTCACTCGTTGTGGGACTGACCGAGTATCAGCCTGAAGCACCTGCCACAGAGGGTGGTGTCAGTACAGCAAAAACCACAGACAAATTATGATGCTTTCTCTTGACGACCAGGTTCAAAGCCAAAAACAGTAGCCTTAAGTCCCTGATTTCAAGAGGTTGGGTAAAATACCCAAGGCAAAGAAGCTGTTATTGCTGAAAATGCAGTGGGGATGTGTAAGCTACGGGCAAAAATGCCTCCCAGTAATTGCAGATGTGCTGTCAGGGGGTTGCACTGCTCCTGATACCACACAACCAGCTGAGCTAGAGCAAGCAGCAGCAGCCCTCACCAGCATCAGCCTCCCAGGAGATGGGAAGATGAGAAGGGGTGCTGCTGGCAGCAGATCAGCATGCTGATGATGGAGAAGACAACATTCCCCACCTCGCCAGCCAGCCCCACCGCTGAAAGGGGCTTTCATCACTATTGTAATCAGTGCTGAAATGTACTGCCACACACAGCCACTGAGACCAGGGCATGAGAGGAGCTGGGGAAAATACGGGATGGGCCCTTGAAAGTGACAAACTTGGAGAAAATCACGGGAGCGAGGTCTACAGGGGGAATGATGAGGGGGCGTGGACTCCAGTGATGACGTGGAGGCTGGCACATCCAGCGTCCCTCCTGTAGCAATCACCTACCTCAAACATACACTCTCTGCAGCAACTCCTTACTACAGACACACTCGGCTGGGATGCAAGTCCCCATCCCAAAATAAAGCAAGGCCAGACTAGGCCCTAGAAGAATCAGAGGCTGCTTACAGTAGCTTGTTCTTGCTGGGATTAAGGGGACCTCTTGGCACAAGCAGAGCAGGAGCATCATGCCCAGCCCTGGTGCTGGGGCACGTCGGACAGCAGCATTCACAGCCACAAGGGCATTTAAGCATCTCTAAATGAGCTTGGGGGCATAAGGGGGCAATACCTGCAGCTCAGTGCTCCTGAAGGCATGCCAAGGGACATCCCTATGGCTGGTGCAAGTTGGCAGTGCTGTCAATTCACCCCCTTTACCCCAGCTCAGAGTGTCTGTGATTACGGAGCATCTGCACTGCCAGCATTAGTCAACACCTTGCAGGTCTGACTGCACCCAAAAAGTGTCAGCGTCGGAGCTGCTCCTCAAATGGCTACAAAGTCACTCCCTGCCTCCCCCACGGCCTTGGCAGGTGATGCTGGTGGAGGGGGGCCCAATTACTGCTTGTCACTGCCCTGGCCCGGTGCGGGTGTCAGGCCAGTGTCAGAGCTGTGACACACACCATGACAGAGCTGTGACACTCACCATGACAGAGTTGTGACACACACCGTGACACTGCTGACGTGATGCAGGGGAGCAGGGGGTGATTGGCAGCCTGAGGCAAGCAGTGCCCAAAGCAGGATCCGTCTGCAATTAGCAGTGCCAGAGAATTTCCCCTCCCCACGCGAGGGAGGAGTAGAGACAGCAGTTCCTTGTGCAGGGATGCTGAGCACCATCAGGATTCCTGCCCCAGTCAGGCTCCGGATGAGGAGCTGCCATGTGGGGAGCGGATGGCTTGGCTGGTCCCAGGGAGGTGGACAGTAAATCCCGACTGGCAGCAGCCTCGGAGCCCAGCGCTAATGACACCAGCTTGTCACAAGCTCTACTGTCCCCTGTGCAGCAGATGTGACAGCCCCAAAGTAAGCAGGTACCCACCATGTCCCTGCTTCCTCTCACACAAAAGTGACAACTGGGACAGGTAGTACAAATCCAGGCCAAATCCTTGACAGAGATCTGATGGCTGGAGCTGACTCAGGATGCTCTTCCCCCCCGCCGGCTTCCTTTCTGATAAATAGCCACCCCAGCGGGAAGGACAGCCGGCCAGAGCATGCCCCCAAGTGCTGGCAAGAGAGCCCAATACCCCATCCTCACTTCCCTTCAGCTGCCCCAAAGGGTCCCTTCTCTTGCACTCTCAGAGGGGAAACTGAGGCAGGGCTCAGCATCCTCTCCCAGCTACCCCATCTCTGCAGCGGTGCTGTTGGCCAGGCACAGGGAGCCAGCCTTGGAGCACTGACACAGCCCATGTCCAACACCATCCTCTGGCCACCCACAGGTCTTCCTCCCAGGCAGTTTTCAGCCAGCTAAAGCCAAACCTCTCTGCCCTCACAAGCCCTTCTTGGTGCTCCTTTTCTGACTGCAACCCCTCATTTACTCCGTAGCCCAAATTACACCATAGAAATCAGAGCTGTGGTGGTTACTCTTAAATAAGAAAGCAGCAATAGCATCAAGTTGCCAGTGGCTGGGATGGGGTCACTAGAGCTGCTCTGCCAGCTCAGCAGCTGGTGTACAGGGATGGGTGAAGGATGGGCAACAGCCTTAAGGTCAGCAGCAGTGGAGGGTCCTTGCTGCTCTGTGCAGCCAAATCCTGCCCAGTGCCAGCTGGGATGCTGAGCAGCCCTGTGCCCCAGCTGCATCCCCTCTGCTCACAGGGCTCTCTCTTTGTGAGCCATGAGATCAGGGGAGTGCTCTTTCCTCCTGATTTGGGTGGATCTGGTCAGTCACAGACCCATGACTGAAACTGACCCTCCCTTTCCCATAAACCTCCCCTTCTGCTGCTCAAACACCTGTAAACTCTGGTTAGTTCAGAGCAGCAAAGCCTTCTGCACCAAGCGTTCACATCTCCTCTCTCATTACTGACCTGAATTCTTCTTTCACTTCAAATTGGAGCAGCAGACAATTTTTAAGGCCAGCTCTAGACTCTCTCATCCCTCTTTCATTCTGTATCTGCTCCAGCTCTTCCTTCCTGGGAAAGCTCTGAGGGTATTTCTTCTCCCATGGGTCTGTAGCAAGCCATCATTTGGTACCAGGAGGAGAGAGCTGGATTTCCATCACGGTATCACGTTGTTTCCAATTCAAGGCCTGAACTTCTGCTCTTCTGCCTTAAACGCAGGAGATACAGCTTAGAGCCAAGGAGAGGATGCCTACCCAAATAATTAGCTTCTAAAAGGCACATGAAAGGAAACAGAGGGTCAGAAGCACTGGGGGGGTGTGAGAAAATCCCCCTTCCAGGCAAGAGCTGCACTACTGGGGGTCACATCCTCATGGGTCACAGGAGGTGTTGGCTGGTGCCACTGCCCCCACTGTGCTGGGGATAAATAAGGAACTTTAATCTCCAGGAATTCACACAAAAAGCTAGAAGTTAGGGTGAGCTCAAAGGCAAAGCTTGTCATTCTCACATAAAACCTCATTCTCCCCACTTTTGCTTCCCTGCAGTCCATCTCCCAGCTTACAAACCTCTTGGCCAGCGTGGACCCTGCTGAGATGACACCAGGTTTCCAGCAAGGGGGACACTCCTCTAGTGTAGGGCAAGCAGCTGAGACACTGTCAGGAGAGACAAAGGCACTGGCAAACTTTGAGAAATGCCTCTCATTATTTACAGAATGACACAAGAAAACTTCAGACTGAAACAAGAAAGGCAATTAGTTTCCTGTATGGAAACAAAGAGACATCTGTGCCAAGTATGCTAACATATACACAAGGGGCAGGTATACAGTACATGAGGAATTTCTTCCAGCTGCAAATCCACCCCCAAATTCTCAAGTTAATCTTGAGTACTACGATGCTCAGCAATCCTCTTAAAAGTGTCCAGATGCTTTAATAACTTAATTCTAATCTTCTCAGACACCATTTTCCATTTAACTGCTGAAGCACTGGAATAAGACAGAGGGGTCAGGTCTGAAGATTGGGGAGCAGCAGGTCTGTTTTGGAAGTCTGAGAAGCCCAGTCCAATTATGCTGGTCCCAAAGTCACCACGGGCCATGCAGAGTGTGCCATGCACTATGTGGACACAGTGACGGTGAGCAGGTTTATGTGCCACAGGGCACAGTCTCCTGCCTGCACTGCTGGGACTCAGCCACAGTGGTGTTGGATTCAAGGCTGGACCTTGCAAACAGAATCATGGAATGGTTTGGGTAGGAAGGAAAATGAAAGATCACCTTGTTTCAACCCCCCTGCCATGGTCAGGGACAGCTTCCACTAGACCAGGCTGCTTCAAGCCCCATCCAACCGGCCTTGAACACTTCCAGGAATGGGGCAGTCCCATCTTTTCTGGGCAACCGCTACCAGGGCCCCATCACTCTCATAGGGAAGCAATTCTTCCCAATATCCAATCTAAATGTGTTCTCCCTCAGTTTAAAGCCATTCCCCCTTGTCCTGTCACTCCACACTGTTGTAAATGAACTTCCCTGGTGGATTGGGCTGTTGGGTACATAGTTCAGGCTGGGCCAGATGCCTCCAGACCTCACCAAAACAGCTTGGCTTTGTGCTAAAAGTGCTAAAAGAGCTGGAGGTCTCCTTTCCCTGAGCAGCTTGATTACAGCAACCTTTTCCCAGAGGGCTGCATGTTTTGGGGGGTGAGGTATCCACCAGGAGGCTGAGGCAGTTGCTGGAACAGGCTCCCTGGAGTGGTTCCTACTCAGCATCCTCAGAGGAATGCAATGTTCTGCTGGACCAAGCTACAGCCAGCCTGGTGAAGTGTTACAGCCAGTCCCACTTCCAAGGAGAGTTTGTGCTGGAGACCTCTGGGGATCCCTTCCAAACAACACCTCAATGAGTCTGCTTGGCTTCTTCAGGAACTGTAGCGACAGGACAGGGAGAACGGCTTCACACAGAAAGAGGGCAGGTTTAGATTGGATATTAGGAAGAAATTCTTCCCTGTGAGGGTGGTGAGACCCTGGCATAAGTGCCCAGAGAGTCTGTGGCTGCCCCATCCCTGGAAGTGCTCAAGGCCAGGCTGGACAGGGCTTTGAACAACCTGGTATCATGGGAGGTGTCCCTGCACATGGCAGCGGGGTGGAAGGAAACCATCTTTAAGGTTCCCTTGCAATCCAAACTATTCTGTGATTCTAAAAGCAGCTCCCCTCCACGCTGTGCTGGGCAGACCTGGCGCAGCCTTTGTTGCACATCACCTCCCACCCCACACACCTCCAGCTCCCGCTCCCAACAGGTTCCTCCAGAATTCCTGTCTCAGCCAGCTACCTTTCAGACAACACTTTCTCAAGATTGTTTTAAACAAAGGGAAGAAATTTTGCTGACACTTTAATACATAAAGTGCCTCTCATTTTCTCTGTGCCAAAAAGAAGAGCTTTCTAACACACTTCCTGAGTTAACATCAGGTGTTAAACAGACGTATGCATTGTTTTAGCAAGAGCCCACGTTCTATAATAGGCTTTCTCTCTTAACAGCTTGATATAGCCTCTTCCATTAAGCATTTATTGCTAATGCTTTGTAAAGTGTAACATGCTATATATGCTATCAAAGAATGGAGCTGGCATTACTCACCCCTGAGTAATGAAACACTTATGAACGGAACCGTAGGTTAAAGAGGTGTGAATTAAGTTTAATCTCAAGGAGATCATTTAGAGCTCTGCCACTGTATCCCAGCATGCTGTCAGCAGGAGAACTGGGATCCCAGCCCCTGGGGAACCCTTCTTGCCTTTGCTTTGGAGAAGTCCTTGGTGAAAGTGCTCCCAAAGCAAGAGTTTGCCTAAATACTACCAGGCTGATGGAGATCTTGAGCTCTTCCTCAAAGGGACTCCCAGAGAGGCACATACCCTGGTTATTGACTCTCTAATAATTTAATAAAAACCCCAATCATTAGGAACCCTTTTAGACGACATACACCTCCAGCTGAGCGTTATCATATTTTTTCCTTATTATTCAATAAAAAGAAAATTAACCTTTTTTTTAAAAAATTGAGCAAATTACCTTCCCCTGGCAAGTAGCTGGGGTTTTTACACAGTCCTTGCCTAGATAAGGGCACAAGGAGGAATAACTTGATACGACAGGGTACAGCCATAAAAGAAAGTGGTGTCAAGACTGTTCTGTTGGAAAGAGAAATCATCTTGATCTCTCCCCTCCTGCTGGTCTCATCCTCCCAGGGATCTATTTATATTCACGATGCTGCACAGCAAGTCCTGCCTTTGCTCCTTTTCCCCACAAAAGCAAGCCCCAGAGCTCCAAAGCCATTGCCCTGCAAACCCTACAGCAGGATCTTGGCATAAGGCAGGAATGGGACTTTTGGTTGGTGCAAGGGATTCACCTTTTTCACACCCAACTGTCCTCTGGCATTCGGTGGCAATGGGATGACCAACTTGTGTGCATGTCCCTGAGGATTTATATGTACTGAAGTGGGACTGACCTTAGGCTGGTTGGGAGATGGTGTATTCAGTTAGGGATAACTCCGTTTTCATGGGGCAAGGATGAAGAATATTCTGGTCTTCAGCAGCACTTGCCAAGCTCACAATGCTGGGCTTTTGTCCCACATCATGAAATTCGGTACCACTGGCTTTTTCCAGTGTCAGAGCTAAGTGACAAACCCAAAACCTCAATGACATCTCTGGGGTGAAACAAACGGCAAGGCATTTTGGATGGTCTGGGCTCTGATACCCAATTCAATATGCTTCTGAACAAAAGAACTCTGAATGCCTGGATCTCCCCCATGAAAAAACCCTCAGGTTCTTGAAGAGGCTTCTGTGTGGTGAAGAAGTCAAGTCCTGTGTCTGTTTGGTCTTCCTCCATATTACTGGTGGTTGTCTTGGTGAGAGTTCAAAACGAAAACACCCACTGTGGGCTGTATCAGGCTCCCCCCAGCCCAGCCAGCCCTTGTGCACCCAAGATGTGTCACCTTAGGACACTCTGCATCTTGGGAGGGAAGAGAAATGAGGAGCAGCCATGTGGCTTCCACAGAGCCGAAGAGCAGCACAGGCTTCAGGGACAAAAAACCTCAAAGGGCTCATGAAGTTTCTAGTTGTGTCCCCTGACACAGGGATGGCCGCAATTCAAGAGTGATACCGCAACTGAGGTCCCACACACATACACACCAAGACTCTCCTGGGTTCAGCAGCATTGGGATACTCCTGTTATGCACATGTGCTCAGCTGCTGAGGTGAAACAGGGCGCCTGAGTTAATCCAGAGACAGAGCACACTTGGAAGAGATGGAGAGGTTGAACCCTCTCACCGCATGCAAAACCCCTTCACAGTTTGAAACCATGTAAAAGAAGAGACCTCCACAGGCTCCTTGTCCTAGAAGTCAGATCAAAAATGAATAGTTGTATGTGTTCCCCCTCTTTAGATGATGCATTTTCTAAACTTCTTCCAAGTGTTTCCAAATAAACAGAGGAAAAAGTTCATCCCAGGCTGATGTACCAGTGTTCATAACACTCATGGCAGGCCCTTGCAGAGCCTCTTGGCCCACCGGGCCCTGCATGGGCACAGAGGACCCCATAAAATCTCCCTGGCTGTCGCTCCTCGAGCCCAGCAAGGGTCTTGGTGAGGGATCCATGGAGTTTCCCCCACAACAGTCTCCTTTCTTCCCGGTGCCCGTGGTTCCCTTTGTGTTTACGATAACACAGGGATGCTTTATTGCATTTCGCCCGCCCGCTGCCATGGCAACCAGCAGTTGCTGCTTGCTGTAAAAATAACCCTCCTTCTTTGATAGATTTCACTTGAGTGAAAATAACCCTTAAAAATAGGTTGAAATTTCCATACTAACTCTTCCAGGAGGTTTCAGGGAGGCGAGAATGAATTCCTTCAGCCTTGGCACCAAGCTCTCACAGAGGAGCCCATGAGGATGCTTTTTGGGAGCCCCCACTAGCCAGGTCCCCCAGGGTTATGGTGGTGCTGATGACATAGAATCCTGGAATTGTTTGGATTTGAAGGGACCTCAAAAATCACCTAATTCCAACCATTTTGCCATGGGCAGGGACACTTTTTGCTAGACTCAGGGCCTCATCCAACCTGGCCTTGAACACTCCAAGGGATGGGGCACGCACAGATTCTCTGGGAAACCTATGCCAGGGCCTCACCACTCTCACAGGGCAGAATCTTTCCCTGAACCTATTCTCTTCCAGTTTGAAATCAATCCCCCTTGTCCTTTCTCTAAATACCTTTGTAAAAAGTCCCTCTCCATCTTTCTTGTAGGCTTCCTTCAGGTACTGGGAGGCCAAAACTAGGTCACCCCAAATCCTTCAGTTTTCCAGGCTGAGCAATCCCAATTATCTCAACCTTTCCTCATAGGAGAGGTGCTCCACCCCTCTAATCATCTCAGTGGCCTTCCCTGGACTCAGCCCAACAGGGACAATGTCCTTCCTGTGCTGGGGACCCCAGACCCCTGAGCTGGATGCAGCACTGCAAGTGGAAATATGTACATAGGAAAAGGGCTATGTCCACTACCATGGCCCATGGTGCCATTTTTGCACAGCACATCAATGGATGGGCCAGTGGATGTAGTGGACTTTCTGGGCTTCTTGTTATTTACTGCAAAGAGAAGAGGTGGTGTCCCCTCATTAGCTGTTTGGGGACCTAGTTGGGATAAAGCTCAGCTTCATCTTCTCAGCTCCTGTGCGCCATGGCCTCAAAAAAAAGGCTTTTCCCTTCTCCAAGGCACAGGGACCATGGGAGCTGGTGCTCTCCATCAGCACATTTTGCCACTGGCCATCAGGAAAGCTTCAGCATGGGTTTGGGATAGATAGATCAGAATGCATTAACAGCCAGAACTGGATCTCTCCCCCAAAAAAAGCTCTGCTCATGCCTGGGAGAGCTGTAATGGCCATCTCTCCACAGGCTGCATGCCCAGGCTCCTGGGGCAGCAATGCTGTGAGATTCATGGCTGATGCTGATGCTGATCCTGGGAGAGGTTCAAGTCTCCCTCCTTTGCTTCCAAGCACCTGTACTGGTCCGAGCCAGCAGAAAGGTACCCAGAGCACTGCTCCTGGATCAATGAGGGTGTTGCTCTCACACATGCTCTTGACTCATCCTCAGCCCAGAAGGTCTTTTTTTTCTCTTCTGGCTCATTTCTTTCCTTTTTGTTCTCCCAAACATTCAACTACTCTACCTCCAAATAAAAGCCAATTCACATTTTAGAGGTGGCCCCTGATTCCTCCCATGAGTTTAGGTGAGTCGAACCATAAGAAGTGGAGTAATGAGATTATGATTAAAAGCACACCTTGATAGTGGAGCATCCATCAAGCTGTCATAGAAATCGTATCTCGGAGGCTGCTCTCATCAATCTGACCTTTCAATTATTACCCAGAGTTCATGACTCTAAGTGTATATAATGCCTACCTCAAATCTGGGAACACACGCCTTTGTTTTTTTGGCTTGCCTTCTGCATGGCTGTTTGAGGTCCCCTTCACTGGCACATCAGCGACACTTTATGATGCAAATTAGCTTAAATTAGCTCTTCCCTCACCCAAAAGTTTGGTAACAAGATCAAAACACTACCAGGGCACCTGAAGGCAGCTGTTTGAAATTTTTATCAGTATAATTTTTGCTTTTTCTCAGCTATTTTAAAGCCAGTAGCCACTAAGGCTAACTCCAGGAGTGCTCTCAGCCCACATCCTGCTTTGCCTCGTGTCCCTACTGAGAGAGGAGGCTGCTCCATCTGTGCCACAGCACTTCTCCAACAGGGAAGGCCCCTCCAATCCAGCCAGGACAAGCTCACCCAGGAATCAGCACAGATGATATTTTCTGCCCAAACACCACTGGAAAATCTTGGTTTTGCGAGCTACACCCCAGCTAACGCAGTATTTCAGGAGCAAGATGGAGTCTAATTCAGCTTTCCATTGGCATCATTGGAGAATTCCTCTGCATATCTCTAGGACCAGAGCATCACTCACCTCCAACCAGCTCTATGTATCACACCCCACCATCTGTCCAGTCTGGGGGTTCTCAGGCTGAGATAAGACACAGCTTGCTTGGCACCAGCTTGGCACCTTGTTGGGTCCAAGTGAATTTCCATAGGCCACAGAGTTACCAAGCAATGAAATCCTGCCTGAGCCTTTTGTACAGTAACACATGTAGGACATAGGGCTGTCCACAGGGAATGCCTGGCACCTGGGAATGGTGCATCCTCCGGCTCCATGCCAGCTCTGCTAACAGAAGAACAAGAAAGAGCTGGCTCTTCCTACACAGCAAGTTAGGAAGTTGTTTCTAGACTGAATAAAACAAATGAAGCCATTTGCTTTATTGTTTTCCTCCAAAGAAACTATCTGGTTTTTTATAAAGGTAAACTTCCCTGCTTTTCCTGTTTGTGACTTTTCACAAACAAGAAATCGTAGCACACACATTACAGAAGAAAAGAAATCCCTGGTTGGTAGAGAAAAGACAGAGGAAATAGATATGCCTTGATTTGGGATGTTTGACAAATCAGGCCCTGAAGGTATTTTCTGGTGTTTGTATTATTGTAGGGTCTGTGCAGCTTTCTTGTATGAGTAACTATGGAATGGAAGATCTTTTGCAAAAATCTCTGTACTGCTCAGGTGCCTGAACTGTGGGAATTTCCACAAGTGCCTGGAAACCAACACCAGACTTCCAGTGTGACCTTCAATTCTGCAGCAAAGCTGTTCAGGTGAGGCCAGGTGAGACCAGGAGAGAGTCAAAGACACTCTCAAAAGAGGGAGCAGCTTTCAGCAGTGACCCTGAGGCCAACACAGCATTAGGGCATTTCTCTGCTAACACCTGGTAATCCACACAGCCCTTCCCAGTGAAGATGAGGGTGGATCCCACACCTCCCTCCA
This sequence comes from Corvus moneduloides, assembly GCF_009650955.1. Taxonomy (NCBI): domain Eukaryota; kingdom Metazoa; phylum Chordata; class Aves; order Passeriformes; family Corvidae; genus Corvus; species Corvus moneduloides. Next base: position 5,755,684 of record NC_045484.1, on the reverse strand, counting down.
TCGCAGCCCAGCCCAGCTAGCATCACTGCAGACTCATTGCTAAGCCACTGCCATTACTGGCAAACCAGACAACTTTTCAAGGGAAAAAACACTTAGCAACATTTCAGGCACAACTCTGTTTTGAAAGCTTTACAAAAGCCTAATTTGTTGAAAGAGTAAAGGCAAACAGTAATGCATCCCCAGTGCCCCAGCTCAATGGTGGGGACAGTTGTCCTTCAGCTTCAAGATGAGCACAGGACAAGGATTCATCAGCCACGCAGCCATCACAGTCTCTTTTTTGACATAACCCTTGTCACCAGTCCCATTATGCTGCACTGCAGAGCTCTGAGAACTATCTCACCAAGTCAGTTTAAATATCTCCATAGCATGGGTTTCCCAAAAGCCACCCAAGAGATCCCATCTAGCTGAGCGACCACATGTCTCTCCCTCGTGGTGCTCAAAATGAGCCTCAAGAAGCTGAGCCCAGAACTCACAGTCCAGCTCCTTGTGCCTTGCAAACCTAACCCCCTGCAGGGGGTTCAGTCTTGTTTCTAGAAGCCCAATGCAGGTTCCCCTCTGTCTGAGGACAAGGCCAGAGAGCCACACACCACTGTCCTTTCTCTCCTCTCTGGCAGCCACATCAACAAGCAGTCTGGAGGCCAGTACATCAGCAGTGCAGCCACTGCAGGATCCAGGTTGCTCTCTCCCAGCCTGGCCTCCACACGTCTCATGCCAGCAGAATCTGATGATAGCACCAGCTGGAGCTTCTCTGTCATGAAAAGGAAATGAAACCTGCAAAAGGCCCACTTCCATTTTCCCATTCTCCCTCTGAGACCAAGCCTTCACTCTAAGGAGTGAAGTCTCTGCTGTTTTAGGGAAAAACATTTCATTTACATCTCCATAATATCCCAAAAGGAAGAGGCTAGTTACAATTATCAACCCTGGCTGCTACACAGAACAAGCTGATGGGCCCATGAGTGTGTCTGACCAAGCAGTGTCCACCTCACCCATACCAAAACCTGTCACTGGAGAAAGGTAGCCCCTTTGGCTGGGCTGGGAGGGGGAGGAGAGGCCACCAGTTGTGCTCCTAGTGAGAGGAAAGTTCCCACTCTCCGAGGAGCAGAGGGGCCGGCACACTCCCACTTCACCTCCGCCCTTAAAACAATACTTAATGCCTCCCTTAAGGTGGTAACTGCAGTCAAGCTGTGCTGTCAGGAATGCTCTAATCCTGTGCTAATTTATTTTATCAAATTAAAAAATGAGCATCCATGGAACACCAGAGACCTCCTGTTCTCAGGGTCCCAGCAGAAAGCTGCATGATCCCTTTGTAAAGAGGGTTGGGGAGGGTTGTTGTTTTGCTTCTTTTTTTTGCCAAGAATATAAAATTAATAAAACAGGATTAAGGGAGATATGGTTTTAACCGATTCCTTAATCCCAGAGAAAAATTAATGAGAGCAATGCACCACTTGGCTTGACTCTCCCCACATTTGAATAATAAATAGCATCCCCCCCCCCAAAAAAAAAAAGGAGGAAAAAGGAACAAGAAGGTTGAGCTGTAAATTCTTAATACAAAGAACTTTTGCCATATGTATGTGTGCATCGCCTTGTGGTCTTGGATCTAGAAAATACAGATTTTAAGGAAAGCAGAGACCAGTTTTGGCCACACACAGATGTGTTTAAGCCAAGATTTACGGGAATCTCCACACCTTTAAGAAACAAAATACCACTAAAAGTCTGCATAATGCCCATGCTAAGCTCTGCATGCAAACATCAGCCAAGACTGACTTGGGTGCCACAATCCCAGTGCAACGTACCAGCCTCAGTCAGAGCCACTCACTCTTAATATTCCAACCTGCATAAAATACAGAATCTGAACTCCTGTGACATTCATCTTCATATTCCCAACAACACCATGTGCCAAGGGCAGGGCTGGCCTACTACAGGAACAGCTCTGTAAAGATGTGCAGATGGGATTTAGGCCACTGGACTTGAACCACTGAATAGCTGTTTAAGTACAAGGCTACCTGTAGGGTCTTCTAGTCAACAGAGCAAGGGGTGTGGGGTCCTCCAGCTTAGGCACCTATTTTATGATGGGAGGAACCATCTTTTAGAAGGACAAGGAACCCTCTGAGGGGTACATCTTAAATTCAAATGTATCCCTACTGTCTTGCCTTGGAGATGGAACATGGCTTCCTAGGGCTTACTCCAAGAGTTCCCGGAGACCACCGTGTTTCATAATTGTCTCTCAGTTCCTGGCCACTGCTCACCTGCCCTGAGGAGCTGTTCTTCTGAGGAGTCCCAGCATGCAGAAGGAAGTTTACCATCACACAGCTTCTCAAAGGATGGTCTCACCACTCTTTAATAATCTTCTTGACTCAAAGGGGAAACAAGGATCTCTTGAGGAGTAATTTTTTAACTGATGAATAGATACCAATAGTGGACCTATGTCAGACTTTCACGTGACATCACCTTGACCTAGACAAGACAAGGGCAGCCCCATTTAGGGGTAGGAAGCCCTGGATCCTAGAAGAGCATCTTAGTTTTGGAGGCCCACACCAGCTGACGGGGCAGGAGGTCAGGGACATAAGGAGGCACATCTGAATAAACACAGTCCCATCCCTGCCTGCAGCCCTTGTTAAGGCCGGCCTCTGCTTTGAACTCCTTCGTGATGAAATGATTAATGAATGCTGTGCAGACCTCTTCCCTTCCTTCCCCTGCTTTCACCTGCCACACAGAGCAATACCAAACGAGGTGATCATGACAAACACAGCTCTAATTCTTTATTAATATTAATCAGAGGCAACCTTTCCATTGACACCAGAACCCGTGCATGTGTTGGCAGGGAGGGGATAATACCATGGCAGTGACATTTCTTGGGTAGGCAATTTTATTTTATTTTTTTTTTATCTCGCACCTTCCCTTCCCCCCCTTTAATATGGGCAAGTGATACGTTGTACAAACAGAGGAAGAAAGAAGCTGATTAAATAGCAGAGTTGGAGCATAATGAAAGAAAAAGCCCACTGCAAACATCTGCTGATTGTTTTAAACGGGAGGCACCGGGAGGTGGATTTCAGGTGATACCACGGTGGCTTCTCTCATAATCCCAGCTAAGGCAGCATTAGGGCTTTGGAGCTCAGGGTGAATTTCATCCAGTCCCTGCTGGCAAGGAAAGAGGCTTAGGCAGGATAGCAAACCTCAGTCCCATCTTGGAGCAGGGCTGGGAGAACCACAAAGACACACCATAAAGCTGCCCTGAGACAAAAGGGGCCCTTTCCTTGTGCCACCACACCAAAGGGGAAGTATTATGGGTAGCAGTGTGGACACAGCCATCTCACCGACACACATTCCTACACATCAAGTTAGGAAGTTGTTTCTAGACTGAATAAAACAAATGAAGCCATTTGCTTCATTGCTGTTCACGTGTGGCTCAAGACAGGAAGCAGAAGATGAAGGTCCCTGGTCACCTACAAGAGGTGCACCTTTCCAGCTGGAGGTGGGTTCACATGAGCAGCCACTTGCTGGGATCCGCGCTGGTGAATCAGAGATCACTTTGGGTTGGAAAGGACCTTTGAAAGTCACCTAAACATTAGATTTGCAGAGTGAGAAAAGCTGTTTGTGGGAGAAGCCATCCAATCCATAAGGATGGAGACAACCATGTCCCCTCCTTACCCTAGGGGAGCTGGGCACTTTTCTCCAGCTGGGAGGATGGTCACTGAGCACAGGCAAGACCTACAGGTTTCCTTTGCCGCCCAGTTGTTGATTTTCCAGCTTTCCCCATCCTAATAGCCAAGGGACTGCAGGGAGACCTGTACCGAGAGAAGCCCCTGATTCTCGGCTAAGTGCAACTTCCCTCTCTCTGTCTCTTAAAACAAATAGATTTTCATTGAAATCAACATATCTTTCTGAATTGAATAGGTTTTCATGGGGACAATAAATTTCTTCAAAACAATGCATTTTTATTACAACATATTTTTGTTCAAACCAATACTTTTTGACAACCAGATATTAATGACCAGGCCAAAGCCGTAAATTTGCCTCAAACTATGTGTTTACTCATGGAAGGAAATAATTTTTCTCATACAAATACATTTTTATTTGAATCAATCCTCTTTTTTTCCACCCCCAAAAATCAGATACACTTCTGGGAAGGAAGGGGGAAAGCTGCGTACCCAGGAAAGCCCCTTCACTTTGACAGGTATTGAGTGCTTGTGAGGATTGTCTCACTCCCACCTTCCAAAGCCCAGAAGCTCCAGAGGTCACGTGAAGCTTAAAACATAAACTTTTTTTCCATTGCCAATGTACCCACATTGTCACCCAGCTTCAGGCAGGTCCTGCAGAAAAAAAGGTTATGTCTCACTCCCCTTGTTTTGCTGTTTGCTGTTTGAAGTTGTGTTTGCAGAACCCAGTTAAATAATCCAGAGCAGGGCAGAGATGCTCAGGAAGGGCTGTCCATGCCTTGGACTCCTCCATCCACTTTGAGGAAGCTTTTTGTTGCTCTTGGTTTTGGGAATTTTTTTCATCTGAGATGGCTGCTGCAAGGCCCTGGGGACACACACACGGGTCAGATATGTCTCATTAGTCCTGTGTCTTTCCTTGCAACCCACCTCTCAAACCTCCTTGAAGCCCATGTGAGAGACCTGAGCCCCCTGTGTGGGGTCCAGCCCACCAGGGATGTTGGTCCTGCACATCCCTGGCCCTGAAGAGCCCAATCCTGCTCCAGCAGTGAGGGCCTGAGAGGTGCAGGAGGAATGGGGACAAGGGGTTGGCATCAGGGCTGTGTTTGCTGGTGTTGCAAAGGCTTTGGCTGCTACTTTTGCAACTAATTCAAAGCCTAAGCAGGAGCAAATCCCTCATCTCCTCCAGATCCTGTTTCCCCAGCTGACCATCCATACCAGACACATCCCCCCACTTCAGCAGCTGCCCACACTCACGCGCACCTGAGCCCTAATCGAGAAAAATCATGTTTTGGTGGCAAGTAGCTGCATTCAACTGCTTTGAGCCACATTTCCAAGCCTGGACCTGAGTCAGAGCCTGGGGATCCCAGGCAGTCGGAACATTAGGGGCTGACAAGGGTTCATTTCCCGTGGCCCCTGTTGGCCGCTCTTTGTTGAGCTTCCCCAGTCCATGTAAACATGCTAATTGCTTGGGCTCAGCACAGGGCTGGATTCCGTGCTGTTTGTTTTCCATTGAATAGGATTAGGGATTCTGACACCAATGATTAATCGCCGTGCTGCAGACGGCTGACGAGCCCGGGGAAGGCGTCCTCTCCGAGCGGAGAGCATGCACAATCTCTGCCAAGCAGCTGCCACTGACTTCTATCTAACCCTCTGCATCTTGCCCTTTATCCTCCCTCTTCTACCAAAATGTCTCATATTCACCAAGCCAACCCCAGGCTCCCAGGGAGCAGTGGGAGAGGGGCCCTGGGCATCCCCTGCCCTGCTGTCAGCCACCTCGATGCCCCATCCTCTGTGCCACTTCCTACACCAGCTTATCCCTGCATCCCGTGTTGCAAAAACCCTCCCAACACACTGCACTGCTTCAGCCAGCCCTTCTCATACTTCCTATTAATGGCCAGGGAGATTCACAAAATTTTTCCAGCTGTCATCACCAGGGCACAGAAACATCACATAGCAGCCACGTCTCTTCACCAAGCAACGTAAAGGCACCAAATGCCCCACCAGTGCCCCTCAATGGGCACAGGGCACCCAGCACTGGCCCCCAGGCCCCTTCCAAGTCCAAAGGATGTCCAGGGACCTGAGCAAGGCAGAGAAGAGCAATGGGAGCACTGAATGCCTTTGCCACCTCTACCCTCTGCTCATGGCTGCAGAAACATTTCTGTGTTCCCATTTTGCCCAGCAGCAGGTGAAGAAGGGATAGAGCAGAAGAGGTGGGAGAGGAGAAAGGCTGGAGAAAGCGGCCTTACAGGAGGCAAACCTCAAATAGTTGCAACCATTGAGATTACCTCTACTCCTGACCTTGCAGAAGGAGTGCTGGAGGCAAATCCACCCATCTCTGCTGGTGCCTTGTGCAACATACTGTCACTCAGACAAGTGATGTTCATAATGGGTTTGTGGGAAAGGCCTGGCCTGCCTTTCCATCTGTACCTTCTGCTGACTCCCCTCTCCAGCACTGCCTCCCCATACGACATTCCCTTGAATTATTTAGACTGGTAAATCTTCCTGCATCTCACATCTTTAGTCCATCTGTTAGCTGGGGCTTTGCCTTTATAGGAACTGTCCTTTATGCATGCCGGCATCTGTCAACAGTACACTTGCCTCTTTTATTCATGATCTTCCGTGGGAGATGGTACAAGCTGCAGAAATGCCTCATTTCTGGTATGCATTTCATTTTAATGGAAGATTACATGACTGGGGCCCATTTTATTACTTCTTGCCCTGCACATTCATCCATCACAAGCCCCATTTGCTGAGCCTGCACTGGGACAGCAGCCATCAGCCTGCTCACGTTGGATTCCTCCCATGCCGCTCTCTCCCCCCCTTCGGGATGGGGAGGAAGCACATTTTGTTCAAGGAGGGGAAGGACAGCAATGGGAACTGATCCATCACGGGGCTCGGAGCTAAGTCAGGGTGGTGGCTAAGCCCAGTAGTTCTGGGAATCAGGCCTGGGAATCCAGGGGTCTCACCCCGACATGTATCTCCTATACCTGTGTTCAGCTTCACACAGTCCCTTCCCAATCCACACCACCGATGGGTGTTGGGGTACGGCTGCTGAATACCTCAGGGCTCCTTGGAAAGACTCCACACCCCCAAATAAACACACACAAGTTCCTTAGCTCCCTTCCTCAAGCCATCCATGATTCCCTGCACATCCCACTCCCACCTTGCACACACACACACGCTGCTCACATGCAGCACCGGGAGCAGCATAAATAAAATCAATGTGAACCAGCAGTGGTAATTAAACTGCCGGTGGTATTTGCAGCCTCTCTCTCCTGTAAGGAAGGTTGCATGCAATTAGTGAAAACATTTTGGACTGGGAACAGTGCCAGTTTGCTCTGTCCTTTCTTTCAACTCCCACAGAAACCCAAGGACCCCTGATTATGCTCCAGACTGCAAAAATAAAACCCCAGTAAAAACATTCCACTTTTACATTGTGGTTCCCTGAATTAAGGGTTTACTGTGACCTGAAGCAGCAAGCAGGGTCAGAGGGGCCAGAAATGGAGGTGACCTCCTCAGAGATGTGGGGACTTCCCCAGCCCACAGTCCTCAGGCAGCATGAGACACAGGTGGCCATTTTAACCCAGAAAACAGTGTCTGTCCTCAAAAATCCCAGCCATGAGACTTTGCACTAAGGAGAATTTCTTCTCCATCGTGTTCAGATGAGATTTCAACATTTTCACTAAAGACTTGCTCCAAAAGTTAGGGCAACCCTGGTGTCTTGATGGGGTTCAGACAACACTTTTAGTTTAACTTGGTTAGAAAATGGAACTTACATGAAGTAATATGAGCCAGTCCTCAGCTGAGACTCCAAGTCAGTCCTTGGTGGGCTTCGAAGCATGGAAAACCTGAACAATAATCATTCAAAGCATGGAAAACCTGAACCATAATCATCACTGTTGGCTGGGATGCCAGTTCTGGCTGGGAAAGAAAAATGAACAGCTTTTGGATGACAAGGAACCCTATGGAAAAGCCAGTATTCTTGAGCAACCTACAATATTAGTACATACTAAAAAAATAGGAAAAAATTGCCATAAATAACGTGCTAACTACCACAGCAGAAATTCAGGGGGAGAGAGCCCAGACATGCCTGGAGAAGAAATATGTCAGGCAACTGTCTCCAAACCAACTGGGATGAGCTGGAAGAGGCCAAGCATCTCCTGCAGACGGGGAAAGAGCCCTTGCCAGAAGCTGCTCCCACGCACACGCACGGTGCTTCAGAGTCAGTGGGGAAACCTGTGAGCGAGAGCTCCTCACCCAGCAGCCAGGAGGAAACAGCACCACGTGTGTCCCATATGGCAGGAGAAACTGGGAAGAGTCTGGGCAAGCAGCTACAGCAGAGACTGAGGGAAGCAGACAACACATTTCATCGGGTTGCTCAGCTAAATGGTCACAGTAACTTCCACCTAATGTTCAAAACAACCTTAACTCTGCCCCTATTTCACACCCAGTAACCCCCTCTAGTAGCTGCTCTCCGTATTGTCCAACCTGATGGCATAACTCAGCAATTTCCTTTCAGGAATCAATGAGAACAAATGAAAATTTAATACATTCTCCAGACAACCCAACTCCTTTCTCTCCCCCATGGTAAATAAATAATGTGCTAGTCAAATGATGGATGGAGTGCTCAGAAACTGGTGGCCGAGTGCTATTAGGGGCCGGGGAGGATGGTGGAGATGTGGTCTAGCACAGGATGACGTGGTGGCCATGGGTGATTTCAGCACATAAAGAAACCAGGAGCGAGAGGGGAGGCACGGGGAAGTGTCTGGTTGATGCAGGAGGGGGGCATGGAGCAGGCTGGGCTGTCTTGTTAGGGCTTATACACAGGGCTTATTTGGTTTCTCCACATGACTAAATCCAAACCCTGGTGCTGTCAATGAGGAAAAAACCAAGTGAAATTCCTTTTGTCTTCAGCCAGGTTTGGGTCAGGAGATTTGGCTGGATGAGGATGTGAGATTTTGGCTTATCTGGCAGCAAGTGGCTGGACAAGGCAGAGAATGGTCTGAGAGATCTTCAGCCAGCACAACAGAGGGACAACCGAATGCAGATGCACTGCATGTCTCTCAGAGCCAACAGGAAAGGTGGAAAAATGGAGCTAAAAACTAAGGAGGGGAGACCTGACTGCAACATCACCTGGACAGGAAAGAGGTAAAGTTTCTTACTTGCTCCCCAGGTTGGGTGACCTTTTACAACCTGTGTCCTGGAACACATGCTTGTCTAGGAATTGTATCTCACCTCAAATGAAATGTAGAGGTTTGCCTTTTCCCTTTGGGCTGTCAGATGTGTCCCTGGAGCTCCACAGAACATGGCCATGTGGAGTCAAGACAGGGCTGTTGGAGATGAAGCTGGGATGCACTAGCAGGACCTGCTGGAGAAACAACTGTCAACCTGCAGCTCCCAAAGTGTGTGGTGGACAGGACAGATGGTGGCTGCCAGGGACATTAACCTGGGGCAGATCTCCACATCTTCACCAGGACAGGACATTGCACTCATTAAGTTGTAATAATCCACACCTTCAAGCCCAGGTTTGGAGCTCAGGTCTAGGAACCTGAGGGAGCAGTACTGACCTCATTTCTCACTGCAAGCCACTGAGCAAACACAACATCTGTACCTCCCAGAGGCCAGGTCCCAGGTGGTGTGTGTGGTCCTCCTCGCATCCCCCTCTCTTGCGCCACACAGCTCTGGCTTCTGATCCCCTTGAACTTCAGGATGCACAAACAGTGCCTGCATTGCCTCGTCCCACAGCTGTGCTTATCTCCCAAGCCGACTGTGTACCTCCTTATCTCTGGGGAGAGCCTCTGTGTAAATATTGCTGTAAATTCTTTGGCTTCCCTTCCAAGTAGCGCTGTTCTTTAATGCCTTCCTTGTAAGACCTGCTTGCCCTACCCCAAGCCATTAGCTGTAACAGGACATTAATACGGAGGGGGTTTGGTATCTCTTAGGGATGTTGACCTCTTTCACTAGAAGCAAGGCACCCATTACAGAGCAATGATAAATCACAAGCCTTCCACTCCTTCCCCAGCAGGCACTTCTTTGCATGCATAAATACAAACAAGAGGCGCCCTCGCTCCCTGCATTAACTCAGGCAACACCCAAAAGCTTTGTCAAGCCTGGGGCCAGCTTGTCCCCTCAGGTCTCCCTCACCTCTGTGCATCCTCACAGAGCAAGGCACCCTCCAGCCTCTGGGTCCCAGTGTGGTCCTCCTTTGTGCAGGTCATAGCTACATCCATGTGTAGCTCCAGAATCAGTGAGCCAGAGCATCAACTCTTGAAACCATGGTGCTGCCAGAGACATCACAGATGTTCACACAGCACCAGGTGGACAGACACCCAGTGGGCCAGGGAAGGACAAAAATCATCACTGTTTTCCTTCACAGTGGGACAGCACCTCCCCATCACCTCTGCCAGCCAGGCTGTCTCAGAGCAGAGACTCTACCCAAAGCTTCCCAAAGAAGGCAGCATTTCTCCAGACAGCCCATTTTTTGTTATATTAAGGAGCTGTTGTGTTCAATGTTGAGCACGAGCTTTGCCCATTGAGCTGACCAAGCACAGAAGACACAGCAGGCCTCATGACCTGCACAGGGAGTGGGACACACTAACAGAAACCTTTGGATGCCACCGGAGCTGGGCTGCCACCATCCCTGTCCTCAAGCTCATAGAATCATAGAATATCCTGAATTGGAAGGGATCCACAAGGATCATCAAAGTGCAACTCCTGGCCCTCCACAGGACTACCTCAAGAATCACAAGCTCTACTCCACCTGAACCAACCTCAGACTCACAACTACAAGCCAGAAAAGAGTCTTACAGATACCAGGCCTCCAGAAATTTTCCTGACATTCTTTAACATGTTTTTCTACCGTGACAACCAGTTCTTAAAACCTTCTTCCATTCCTCTTTTTTTTTTTTTTTTTTTTTTGGCATAAAATCAAAAATACACTTGGAGACCTTGCTGGCTTGAACCTTCAGATTCAGACTTTGAGAGCTGACAACCCTGTTTTCACTATTGTTTTTTAAGCAAGGAGGAAAAAGAAGCACCAAGCACCAAAAGCAAGAAATTTGGCTGAAAATTGACATGTTCAGAGAAAAATTCTGCTCTGGCAGGAAAAAAAAAAAAAAAATCAACATCTGTTTGTCAGAGAATTGCTTTTGACAGGAAACTATTGACCAGGTCTAACAAGCAGGGTTGGACCTGTTGGAGTAGGAGCATGGGTTTCCTCATCCATCCCGCAGTCTGTAGTGCAGGAGTGCTGAGTCCAGCCAGCTCCTGTCTGCATTAGCAGCCAATTTGCTCTCAGACCTTCATGGAGGAGCTGGAAAGCTGGAGAGCATCTGAGCCATGCACATCCTTGTCCAGGGTTGTGCTCCCGTGCAGCAGCTCTGATCGGGGAATGGAGTGTCTTCCTGGCATGCCCTCCTCTGCACTCATAAACAGCCTCTTGCAGCCACCTCTGCTCATCCTTTAATTACATTAAGGCAAGATTTCTGCTGAGCCCAGCACAAAGCTGGATGCCTGGTGGTGCGAGGAGAAGCAGGTGTTCCTCCTGGTCCTGGCTCTGCTCACTCCATCCTGGTGTTCTGCCTCAGTTTCCCTGGTTTGACAAGTGTTCCTCACCCTCACACAATGTTGCTGTGCTCTGCTTGCAGCTAAATACTAACCCACCCTCACAGCAAATTTTTTTGCTTAGTTTGAACAAACAAATTAAAAAGCCCCAAATTATCACCAGCTGATTCAGAGCAACAAGTCTGGTCGGAGCAGACTGAAGGGTTGGATCTAAACTGCTGGCAATGAATGAATCCCCTCCATTCCTGCACTGTGTCCAGGCACAGCTGTTTCCTCGGCTGTTGTTCTACTTTGGACTCTGGCTGCCGCATTTAAAACTTCTCTGCTTTTCCATGCTCACCTCCTTCCTGGCAGCTCAAGGGCTTTCGCTCCCTGGGGCTATCATTAATCGGTTGTGATTAGAGGTCAGCTATAACCCTTTCACAGCAGCCTCTTGACTTCACTCTCACCCTAGGGAATGCACTCAGGGACAGAGAAAGAAGCATGTTGAAATATGGCTTTTTTCCCCCCCTTCCTTACTGTAAAGCCCTCACTGTCATCAGAGTAAGGAGCTGTTCACACTTGTGACACAAAGCCAGGAAATCAAGGCTCTCTTACTCCAGACTCTGCAGCTGGTTAATGACCTTGGGCAAAGGGCTCCATTTCTCTGTGCCTTAGTTTTCAGTGATACTTTAAAAAAAAAATATGGGGGAAGAGAAGGATTGTATTTCTAATAAGGGCACTGGCTCCAAAGATGAGACCTAGAGGGCAAAGTCTGACTGTGACACCATTAGCAAGCCATGTCACCAGCTCTTGGTAGCAGAGAGAGTTTCCAAGGAAGGTGCTTTCCAGTCTAAATGAAATGGGAAGGCACAGGCTGAAGGTGAGAGCTGGGCTGGGCAAGGCTCATCAGCCCTGCACCAAACATGGTGGTCACTGAACCACACAGAAAATGGGGTGGGGACAATGGGAATTCACTGTAGGATCAAGCTCCATCTAAGTCACTTTTTACAGGAGCATACATGTGCAACATGGGCAGATCACAACAGCCTTTTTGCAGTCCAAGCAGCCCTGTAGGGGCAAACATGACTTCAATTATGTGTGATAAAGGCCGTCTGGTATGGTGGGATCTGCTCTCAACCTGCGGCTGCCTGACCATGAAACCTGTTTGCTCCCAGTACATTTCCATTCCCTGTCCCACCTGGAGCAATTTAGCAGAGGAAGATCTCTCTCCCAAGGAGCAACATAACAAGACCCAGGCTTCAGTAAGGCATTAATGCCATATAAATAACCATGGAGCCATCAGAGGTGCAAATCCGCTTTGCTGTTCTACATGATAACACCCTTATAAAGGGACAGCTCATTTGGCAGGTTATTCCCTGCCAGGATGAAGGGAATGATAAGGACATCGGCTAACCTGTTGGTAAATGATGGGAGGTGGATTCCACACAAGCCCATAAAATTAATCCCTACAGATCAATCTTTCCTCACCTATTTTTCTGCAATTGCCTGGCTGGCAAAAATATGCACAAGTGATGATGAGGTATATCCAATCTTCTCCTAGTAGGATATGGGTTTCCATTCAAGCCCAAGACTTCAGGATGTCCATAAAGGCAACTCTCCAGCCTAGTGTAAAAGAGAGCCTTTAGCATCTCATTATGCAGAGGGGTAAATTATGCCATAGTAAGTCATCAATTCTTCTCGTCTCTACTGGACAAGGATGGCTGAGAGGACCTGGCAGTGAGGACCATGTTGGGAAGGATGAGAAAAAGAAGCCAGTCAGAGACATTGGTTTAGGACATGCTGTCTGCCTCTGTGGCTTTCTCAGCTGTGGCCCCAAAAACCATCAAAGCATGCTGCTGCCAGGTGACAGCATGAGGATGCAGCAAGAGTGACATTGTCATACACATACAGGTGTGATGTCACCTATATATATGTTCAGCTGTCCAGACAGATCTTTAGTGGGTAAAAACTTGTAGGTTTTAGACCAAACCCATGGAAAACTGGACCTTTATCAGGAGCTTTGTTCCTGCTGGACATTTAAAATGGCGCCACTGAGCGGGAGCCATCACCATTCCCACTGAGGGATGAGTGAAACAGCAGGTACAACTGGGGCCGCGTAACAGAGCTGGGAAATTATGTCCTGAGTTACACAGAACATTCAAATCCTTTTTATGTGGACACCTCTGAGTGCTGCTGCAGGCAGCAGAGGAGCTCAGAAGCAGGGTTAGCAGTGGGTAGGAATGCCACTTGATCCAAGCACAAGTGCAAGGACTTTAAAGATGAATTTGTACCTGGGACAAGTTCACATTGGCTTCAGAAAAATATCAGGCATGGTACCTGCCAGAGCCAGGTATCCTCTTCAAGAGATGGGGAAGCCTTCAGCATGCAGTCAAGCAGAACACTCCTTCTAGAGGTATTAAAGCTGTAAATAAATTAATTCACATGTCACTGGTGGCTGAGAAGTTTGGGGAGAGAGTCAGGGATCAAGTGACATAGGCACAACATGGGGCAGAGCCAGGATGGCTCTGGATCCTGGAAGTCTCCCCTCCTCCTTCTCAAAAGGAGCAGAGAAAGGAGGGACTGTGGCAGGCAGCACAATGGCTGAGGACCAGGCAGAAGAGCCCCATGAAGGGGATAAGAAAAAGGCCAGAGGGGACTAAAGTGGACAAGGAGTGAATAAAAGGTGCTTGGACAGGCTGGGAAAGGGAGGCTGGTTGCAAACCACACCTGGAAAGCCAGACCAGCCCAGGTTAAACTCTTACCACTCACACAGTTTTCCATGGAGATATATTCCCAGTTGCTGAAGTCAGAGACTATGGGTTGTAGGAAGCATCCCACAGATTTCAGAGGTTTCTTGGCTATAGCTCTGCTCAACAATACCTGTTTTGCTGGAAGAAAAAAGCACAAAAAGCAAAGGCTGCTGCATGTTCTTTCCCAGTAGCATGCAAGTATTCAGCCATCTGTAAACATCTGGAAGCTGGTGGAGTTCAGCACTAGATGTACTTTCCCAAAAGAAGAGGACAAAAGTGACATGGTTTTGTGAAAAATGAGGGCATTTATAATGAGATCCTTCTGGGAATCATTGGAACTGGGACCCCCTGGAAGCTCTTGACTGGGTTAACTCCTGTTGAAATGAGAACATCCGTGAACAAGGGCCACAGGGACCCAAACAAACAGAACTGCAAAACTCTGTGCCCACCAGCCAGAATTTAGGCTATTTAATAAAAAGTTGCTATTCTGGCCACATCAAGTCCACTTACCTTTCTGGCCTGGAGACATGACTTGAGCAGGTCCTCTCACAGAGGCCACACATGGACAAGTCCTGGAGGTTGACACAGCCCCTGGATCAATTTTGAACCTGGAGGGGGACTTCAACCTCAAAGCAGCACATTTGGGTCACCTCTCCTGCTTACACTGGTACCAGTTCCTTGGCCCTGGAAAGTTAGACCCACTCTGTGTCAGACCTCAGCTTTCCAGAGCCAGGTTTGAACACTTCAGTCCCTGGAGCCTCGCCTGAGCTGTCAACGCAGTGAGGGGGAAGGAGAAATGTACTGTCAGGAAATGTAATCTCTGAAAAGTGCAGAAATCCAACTGTGGGAGGATTTACAGGAGTTCAAAACTAAGGGACGCCAGGAAAGACAGCTAAATAAACACATAGATCATGCATCTTGAAAGCTGATGTCAAGATCGTAAAAAATCAACTCGATTATAGGAGCAGACAGGTGGCGATTGGTGCAACCACTACGCGTCGTGTCCTGGAGCCTCTGGCTGGCCCTGTCCACTGGAAAGAGCACTCAGCAGATGTTTTCCTGATTATAAATGCTGTATAATTTATAATCCACAGCTTTGCACTTAAAACGATCCTGAAGCTGTGGGGAGGCCAAGGGGTAGAGAGGCCAAATCCCTCCCATCCATTAATGCAACCAGGCCCCATCACTGCCCAGTGACATGGAGAACAGGCTGCTCCCGTGATGTGTTAGGGACTGGGTGCTCTCAGCAACAAGTATGGGGGACCTTAGAATGTCAGTTTGATGCCATCGAGTTACCTGCTTTTGCATCCTGCTCCAGAGCCACCATGAATATCCACCATGTGACAGCAGCAGAGGGGTATTGCTCCTGGGAAGAGAAGTCCCTCTCGATGCTATGCCAGGCTCTGCAAAAGGCAATCAAGCTCTTTTCATCCTTTTCTCTCTCTTCAGAAGTTGTCTGAGTCTTGCCAAGATGTCCATGAGAAATCTGCAAGTGTTATGTCTCATATCACTCAGAATTTGCAGAGCAGCACCTTGAAATGGAAAATCCAGCACTTCCTCCCCCTTTAGAAAAATCACATCTAGGGGCCCACGGGGGAAAACAACGAGCTATAAAAGTGTTCTGAACATCTCTTCTCATCTTGGCACAAAACACTGCTCTGGGCTTTGCCAGCAAAGGAAATTGAGCACCTCGAATGCCTGGTTTGAGACGATAAACAGACTTGCTCCCAGCCAGCTGAAATTGCTCCAGTGATCCCTATGGCCTGATGTTCCTGGGCAGATCTCAGTGCCCCCCTTTACCAACGGCTGAAACCACATACCCTGGGCTGGGCACCCAGACTGACACTGGGATGTCAACTGCAGAGCCACGGGACATGCTCCCTGCTGGGACATGGAGGAGCACAGCCTGATGGAAGGATGTCCACCCAAGGGCCAGAAGAGCTGATGGGGTCTTGCCCAGAGCTGCCTCAGGTGGTTTCAGGCTCATGTGTGAGCAAGAGAAGACTTTTTGGGACAACAGCTGGCTCCCAAGTTACAAAGTGCTACTGCAGCTGAGCTGACAAACCCTCTGTGGGCTAGAGGGACTCCCCAGC
This sequence comes from Corvus moneduloides, assembly GCF_009650955.1. Classification (NCBI taxonomy): domain Eukaryota; kingdom Metazoa; phylum Chordata; class Aves; order Passeriformes; family Corvidae; genus Corvus; species Corvus moneduloides. The sequence goes on along the minus strand of NC_045484.1, from coordinate 5,739,640 downwards.
TCAACTCCCTGCTAACCCAGCACTCCCTGCTCATATGGCCACATTCCCATGAGGAGAAAGTGGAGCAGATGCAGACAGCACGTCCTGGCTTGCAGCACTGTCCTTCCCAAAGGAGATCCCACTGAGGCTGGGAAAGACGCTGGAAACACGCCGAGGGCCAGGGAAAGGCTGCCCGCCCAGGTGGGGCTCAGCCCGAGCCCCCCAGCCGGGCTACCCTGCTGCCGGCAGCCCAAGCCAGCAGTCTCTGACCCCCCTCTAGTGGCTATAAAACATAGCCAAGTTCACGAACCCGCCGCCACAGCCACCTGCTCTGAGCGCCAAGCAGGCTCTGGGTGCTGGCACCCCGGGCTGGGGGGCAACTGGCCCCGGCAAGGCGAGGGCAAGGCTCTGGACCAGGAGAGCGATGGGATGCCCAGCTCAGTTCCATCTCCCAGCCCAAACCCACCCTCCAGCCCCGCTGCGGGGAGGATGCTGAGACATGGAGAGAAGGTGGTGCCAGGGCTATATTCCATCCTATGCCCTCCATTTATTAATAAATAAAGAAATAATAATATAAAAGCAAAGATCCCCCTCCAAGTCCCCACAGAGTGGTGGAAGAGGCCACCAGAGGCAATCTCCCTCCACACTGTAGAGCAAGGCTCTGCCCTTGCTCTGGAGCACAGGACACACCTGAGGGGAGCAGACACACCTGAGGGCTACCTGCACAGCAAGGCTGGGAGCAACCGTGCCCCTGCTCCACCCCAGAGGCACAGACTTCACCAGGGACAGATTTTCAGCCACTGTCAGCTGGGACAGGACAAGGAACCAGGAAGCACTTCCTTGCTGCAAGGCCCAGAGGAGATCCCACTCCCTGATCCTGAAAGGATGAGAGTTGGAGATGTAACCCTCTCATGGGAAAGCAGCAGCCCTAAGGCAACACAGCACAGAGGCAACAGCATCCCCTGAGAGCTTCTTCCTCCAGCCCCAAAGAGAAAACAGGGGAACCAGGGCGGGTTTGGAGGAGGATTTAGGTGGCAACAGGCACAGCCTCACCAGCAGGGTTGATAAGAGCATCTCTGCAGGGCTGGGATCCCAAATCCCAAAGGCTTTCCTGCTACAGCAGGCACGCATCCACATACATCCTCCCAAAGAGGCCCATGGTCTCTGTACCCCTCCAGCCCTCCTCAAGTTCACATTGAGACAGTGCCATGAACACTGAATCACAAAATAGTTGTTATAATAAGTGCTGTAAAACATGCTGGTGCTTTTTAGCTTCCCAAGGAAAGTGGCTTATGCAATTACACCGTAGGTTTGTGTGTTTCAATTGCTTTGGAACCTGTCAGCTAATTTTAACCCAATTTAGCAGAGACAGAAAACTCAGAGAGTTTTAGTTTCACTAGGCTGTCAGCTAAAGGACAGACACCTTCTTAGTGTCCTCCCTTGAGCAAGGGCTGCAGTGTGATCTCAGCCTCTTACCAGACACCAGAGACTCCCCGTGACCTTAACAAGCAAACCAGTGCAGGAAAGGGGGGATACAAGAGCTCCCATCCCTCGCCCAATCTCATGACAAACCTGTGGAAAAGCTGCCTTTCCACCTGCCTCAACTCTAACCATTAAAACCCATCACATTTCATTTTTCTCTGGGAAGCTTAGTTCTTTTCATCCTACGTTTTTGATAAACTAAAAAAGTACAGTTTCCTTTGGCTAGTGATTACCATCAAACACCATTAAAAGAAAAACTTGAGAAGGCTTTTCACCAGAATTTAAGATGTTCTTTTTCCTCTTTTTTTCCCCCTCTTTGTAATTGCTCACTAGGGAAGGGCAAGAGAATGAACTGAGCATTTTTGGGCAAAAGTGACAAAAACTGTGATGAAATATAAGGCAATCCAGTCACATTTGGATGGAAGAAATGTTCTACCAGCTACAGAGTGTTGCCACCTGCCAAACATCTGACCTTGAAAGATCGGGCCAGGTTTAGTATGCGTGGTACAGACAGGGTTTTAATACAAGAGTTTCAGCTATATATAGGAACTCATCCATTTTCATTCTTTAAAACAAAATGCAGAAGAAAAGCCTTGGTGGAGCCCGGGTGTTTGGTAGCCAGTGTACCCTGGCAGCACTGAGAGGCTGACAATGCAGGAGAGCCCAAAGGAAGGAGCCTGGGAAACCTCTCCAGGGGACATGGTGTGAGACCATGGTTAGTGGTCAGCTCTCAAAACAATCTGCTTGTGTTTGGCTGGGGCTGTCAAGATGAAATTAATCTTGCCTGGGCAGTCAAAGTTTGGATCTACCTTCGCTAGCCTCTAATGAAAAATGCATAGTGGCAAGCATTGGAAAATCCCTGACACTCAGCACCAGAGGGTACATTTAAGTAATTTTATGAATATAGATCAATAAAACTAATGCACTTACAGCTGCTGTGTGAAGTATTCAAGCTAGAATAAAAGTCATCTTGTATTACAAAGCCCTGTATTAATTCCTTGCACCTATTGTTTTACATATTCAATTAATCTTAGTTGGCAGAGAGCAACTCATACACGGTATTAAAAGCACAAGGCACATGAGGCTGTATCAGAGAGCCCAGACATCTTCATAATCAGGAGTGAGCTTGGAGGAAGGTGCCCCTACAAGAGCCCACTGCCTGCAGGCTGGAGGATAAGACATCAGGTGGACTGGAGACATGAGAGGAAGTCTATGGCCATGCTGGGACTTCCAAATCCCTGTGTGTGTGGTGTCCAGGACAGCACATGTCTCTGGGGACTTGTTCAGAGAGGGATCTCGAAGCATCAGGAACTGCAGGAAGAAACACCTTCACAACTTAGGTGGGGATGGAATTAAGACCTGGAGCACTGGTCACTACAAGACCCGGCCATTTGCCTGTGATTCACTTCCAGTACCAGCCAGAGGAGCAGAGGAGGTGTGAGATAATCCATAAGGTTGGACTAAGAGCCTTTCTCAGCCTTTGTGGGGCTGGTTTGCCAAAATCTCTCAAATGCCAGCACATCTCACTTAGCTGCAGGGAAAAGCTATTCATTGAACAGCTATTTTAGGGATCTCCTCAGGGAATTTGGAACAGGAATCTGTTGGACATGATAAACCATTACATTAGAGGTCCAGACCATCAAACCAGTTAGTCTAAAAGCTGTCAGCCTGGACTTGCCAGCCTCTGCATTTTCAAAACCATACTTTGTGTGGACCCAAAAGCACTTCACACCACATGAATGTTGGTATTTGAGTGCCCCACACTGCTGTGAACCCAGACCAGCCTGAGAGCTGGGCAATCAAATCCAGCCATGTCTTTGGAAAGGTTAGCTCTCAGCTAGTAACTGAGGGAAGAAGAGGCAAAGAGTTCTCTAGTATCTCCCATGAGGCTACAAAGGTTTGGAGGTCTTGACTCCAGCCACACTGCCAGTCCCCTCTCAACAGAGGTACTCCAGCAAAACACCCAGCCCCAACTCATCCACCTCTGACTGTTCAGAGCATCCCCTCTGGAGGCTTTGACCAGCTCTCCAGAGGAGGAAACAGTCAGACATGTCAGGTATGTCACTGCTCTCCCCACTGCCACCACACAATTACCAAAATGGTGTCTGGGTCTCTTTCTCCAGCAAGGGTCATAACCTTTGCCAACACTGTGGCCATTGTGACATTCATTAAGCTGACAGTGCTTAACACACTGCTTGCTGTGATGAATCTGGTGTTGGAGGGCTGCTCTGTTCTGTCACTGGGCAAGAAAGAGAATGCCCTTCAAGGTGGCACTGCTGGCCCACCCTCACAGCTGCTCACCATGTATCACTCCTGACTCACCCAGCATTTTACAAACCAGCCCTGGACTGTTGACCAAAATGACAGCACACTCTACATTGGGAGCAAAACCTACTCAGTGCCTTCAGAAAAGCCCTGTACCTCAATCTTAAAAGACAAAGGAATGGTTAAAAAAATACCCAAAGAAAGCCCACTGAAAGCACAGCATCCAGTGTGATCCAGCAGACAGAGAGCACCATTGATAGAGATCTATGCAAGCCTATTAATAACACAATGCTAGGCTCGCATCTGGACTCATTTCACTTGTATATTAATCATGTACGTTCCATATAATAAGCCCTGTGTGTTGCCACAAGGTAGGACACCCTTATTCCCACATGGCAGGTTTAATGACTTTGCAAGGCTAATAAAGCCCTGCTTTCTGAAAGGATGCTGGAGTTGGGTCCCTACCAAAGTGAGGTTCTCAGAAGGTAATAAAACACCAAGGAGATGCTATCTAGTGGATTTGGAGCATTTCACTCCCTTGAAAGTCAGGTCGACAGCTGATTTAAAGTTTCCAGCTGGGTCATACAAAAGTCAACAGCGGCTGCATCCAGCCAGGTTCAGAGTTTGAATATTTATGGTGTCAATCTGAAATCCAGATAACCACAAATAATCCAAACCCATTAACTCCCCCCTTATCCAGAGAAGAAAGCTCTCTGGACATTAATGCCCATATTTCTGGGGCTACCACGGGATCATGGGCAGAAGGCTGTTCTTTCTGTTTCTTTTTTTTTTTTCTTATTATTCTTTTTTTTTTTCCCCTAACTGAAGGTTATGATGCAGTGATGGCGGTGTGTCAGGCAGTTCCCGCCAGATCCACCTGCCTTCCAGGAAAGCTGGAGTGGGCATCACGTGAGTGGAGCTGTTTGGAAGCACTGAGACTCTTGCATCCAGGTCAAGTCCAGTCCACCAGGGAATAGCCTGATAAATTGCCATCATCACTGCACTGCAGGGCAGGAGTGCAAGGTAATGATCCCTGCTCGCACGCTGGCCAGGGAGCTGCCCAGCACAGCCATGGGAGGAGGCACGCACATCTCCCAAGGAATGCTGCCCAGGAAGCACTCTCACCCAGGAGATGGAGCAATCCTGCTCCTTTGTCCTGCAGAAATTGGTCTGAGTGTCAGGGCATGCTCCCCTCCAGGGCTCCGCAGACATAGATCCCTGCGCCCCAGGGCTGGGCCCAGCACAGTGATGGGGTACTGCATCCCATCATGGGCAGAGCAGCTTCCCAAGGGAGGCCTAGAGGTGATGTGGGGCAGCAGGAGATGCCAAGGAAAAAGGAAAAGAAAAAAAAGAACAGACAAAATGCCAAAAATAGAGGCTGCTCGCTTGGATTATCTGAGCCTGAGCAGGGCTGGCATCCCGGCAGAAGGACTTGCTGAACGGAGCTATAGAGGGAGCAGAGAACTCCTTCCCTACCCACCCACCAGCTGGATCAAGCTGAGGAATTATATTACAGTGACACACCAGCCCTTGGGGGAGGCCATGCCTGAAGCACGGTACAGATCCTTCTGCAGACATCCCGCAGAACACAGAATACTCCAGCGGGTTAGAACAAGGGTGTCATGAACAGGAATCTGCTGCAATACCCCAGACAGGAGCCATCATCCTGGGAGATCTTGGCACACTGCCTCTGGCCTCTCGGCAAAAGCTCCTGAAGAAATCAATCTCAGAGCTTTCAGTGGTGGTTTTGCATCTCTGTTGGCAACTTGGATCCACAATGTCAGCTGTTAACCCCATCTTTATGGCTTCTCCCTTGCACAAAGGCTTGGAAGAAAGTCTTTCTTTAAAGGGAAAAGAAGTGCTGCTGGTTATCTGGTGTGCTCAGGAGACCTTTGTGGGTAGGTATGCGCAAGCCCAGGAACTGGGAGCAAGCACCTGGAGCAACATACAGAGCATGTAGGAGCAGCAGCATTCCAGATTTTGACACAGCCACTACAGGGACAGCCCCACACAGATGTGTGTTGGAACAGATCTGCAACAGAGCTGCTGGTGCTTGCCAGAGCCATGAGCAATCCAAGGCATTTGCCAAGTCCTGGGACTTGCTACAACAAGGTTGTGGATATGGCAAGCCAAAGGAATCAGCGGGATGCTGGCAAGGAGGGCAGAGCAACTTTAGATAAGAGCAGAACCAGAGTGAACTCAACAGATTATTCTGGCAAATATCTGTCCAGAAATACGCCCCTAAAGACTAGGCTGAGTTTTTCCTCTGCTGCTGGAGAAGAGTTAGTGCTCCTTGGTGGGTTTTAGGAGGATTAGTACAAGTATTAGAGTTAAAAATAGTTTTGTAACTGTCTTCATGGACATAGAGGAACATGCCTAAATATAACATTAATTTCCATATGTCATCCAAATGGCTGCTTAATAAAAGCAGGGACTGAAACAACATGACGTGCATTTTTCCCATCAACTCACGTGGGCTCCAGAGTGCATCCTATCGCACAAACAAAGCAGCTCCTGTTGGAGCTCCATCAGATGCTGTGGGCTGGAGACATTTTGCTTTTTCACCTCAGTTCAGGTGTCTGGAGTGAGGCTGCCATCCTTTTACTGCCCCTCCCTCCAAGCAGCTTTGGGAATGGGCTTTACTGATGTGCTGTTGGATATTAGGAGTTTCAAAAGCTGTTTGGGGCTGTTCTAGGTACCCAACCCCAATGATAAACTGGGAGGTTTGTGCAGGTAAGATTGTGAAGACAAAGGCAGGCAGAGACTGTGCAGCACTAAATCATTCTACCCACTGCATGATTGTGAAATTACATTGAAAATCGATTCATCTGAAGAGGAAAGGAAGTTGGTTCCCTCTGTTGTAATAGCAATTTGAGATGTTGACACACGTCTCTGTTTTGACAGATCTGTGGGGCAAAGTTAAGCTTGAGCGGGTGGTGGAAGTCATTCGGGGTGATAATCAACACACAATAATTACAAGGCAAAAGGGGGAGTTGGCTGGATACCTTAATTATGCATTTTCAGACTTTCTAAACATTCAAGGATCTCACTAAATCAGTCTGCTATTTTCAGAAAGGAAAATATTATTGTGCGGTTGGAATGCCAACAGAGGAGTACACAGAAATATCGGTATGCGGAGTGCAATTACACTCTGTTCCTTCTGGGCTCAGTGAGATTTAGGAGAAGAATTGCCCCTGTTCTCTCCCGCCTGCACACGAGGGCTACTGGGCTTGACCAGGGTCACCTGCTCAGCACATCAGGCTGGGGCCAAAGCAGAGAAGGGACACGTCACCTGGACCTCAGACCCTCAGGTGAGGGGTTTTACCTTGTGCTTGCAGAAGGGTCAGGCCATCCTCCGGCAGCTGAAGAGTTCAGACTGGAGAGGACAGGCTGCCTAAACCACCATCCCAGCACTATTAAAACACCCACTTATGCCTTTTTACCAAACTCAAGGGTAAGAGAAAAACTTTCTTTCCTTCAAAACAAAAATTAAAAAACTTCACTTGGACTTAAAACCAAAGTTCCATCTTCTAACTCTTTGTTTCTACTTGAAGCTAATCCTTTGCTTCAGAACAAAATGCTGCTCCTCGAGTGAAACTAAAACATTTCAACATGCCAAAAACTTCTTCCCCAAAAGAGACTGTTTCAGGTCAAGCCAAAACATTTTTTGGACCTGCCAGCAAATTTAGCAACACAATGCTTTGTGCTGCTGTAATTAGTATGAATGGGCTTCCTTAGCACCATTGTTTCAGGAGCAGCTGTGCTGCTTTGATGAATACCCATATTTTTGTGTGTCACATGCATTTGCTATGGCCTGTTTATAAAAAGTTTCAAATCATACTGTTAGGGAGCAGAACAAAAATAATATCAGGAGCCTTGGGCGATAAATCACAAAGTGCAGACAAAGAGAGAAGACAGAGATCTTGTTGTGGGACATGGGACAAGGACTCGGAAAACCCAGCTTCAGTTCTTTGCTCTGCCAAAGACTGAGCTGGGCAAGTGAAAAACTACTCTTCTGCTGGCAGGCAAAAATATCCAGAGATTAAATAACCTGCCAGCTTGTCTATTTAAATTCTAAGTTTTTTCACCAAAGGACTGTGCTACCGACTCATTTACTGTGGAAGTAGGTAAAAAATGTTCCATTAACACACACACATACTGTGTCTATAACCAGGGAAAAATGCAGATTCAGGAACATCAAAATACTTCTCAAATCACTCTGGATTCCTTCACATTGAAGGCTCTTCACACTGAAATATTTTAATTCTGCAAAATCAAGATGTCTAGCTGCAATATTTCTGAGCCCAGCAGCTCAGTTTTCCTCATCTTGAAATGCCTTTTCTTCAAATTCAATTAAAATTATATTTTGAAAGAAGCATTTCAGTGACAGCGCTTTTTACTAAATATCAACAAAAATATCAGTGCTATTCTATCAAAAAATCTATTAATTATCCAGAATGAAATGCTGTATTTCCTTTTGGCTTTCAGTTGAATTCTAAATCCTTAAACAGTTGTTTTTCTTCTGAACCTGGACATATTTGTAAGATTCAGACTTGCCAAGAAGACAAGCTCAACAAGACGAGGTTTGGCTTTAGCAGAGGGGCTTATGTAAAGGGAACAATAAATAATGCAAGTCAAAATCCAAAGCCAGCAGGGTGGGTTTGAGAGGTAGGAAAGAGCTTCAGGATATTGGGGACAAGAGGGGCCGCAGCATTATCCAACACATCTTTCTCCAGAAACCCAGGATCTGCAGGAAAGTCATGTAAGTCAGGGAAGATCAACAAAACTGACCAGACCAAAGCATTTAAGGGCTTAAAAGAAAATAATATCAGACATCTGCTACATTGTCATGCCTCTCTTTAGGAGACAGAAAAACTTAGCAGGATGAACAGAATTACCAGCATCGTATTTTGCTTTCTAGAACAGAGGCCAACACGACCAGTGGCCACATGTGCTCATGTCCAGGGGGCAGCCTGCACAGGACTCCTTTCAGAGCATCCCTCAGAAGCACTAAACCTGTTAACAAAACTTTTAAACAAAGCACATGGCCCCCTCAGCCAAACAGCCTTGCAGCAGGATCAGTCCTGACTTCTCAATATGTACTTGGCTATCAGAAGTCCAGGTCTATCAAGTTGCAGGAAAGAGCAGCCTTGGCTTCTCTTGCCCAAGTCAATAAAATCTGCTGGCCATATTTCATGTGGGAACCTGCAGGTCTCACATGGGGCCATGGAGTCAGATACCAACCAGCAACAGGTCAGAGCTCGCGGCTCTGTCAGTCCCACATTGTAATTCCATGGAAAACACCACCAACAGCAAGAGGTCCTGCAAACTGAGGGCTGCTGGCCCACTCTTGTCAGCTACCCACCATTCCAGTCACACATACAGGCCAGCTGCCTGCCCACTGACCCTCTGCCCTCTGCCTGGGCAATCTGTCTCCCACCTTGCATCATACCAAAACTCCCATCCAAGAAAAATCCCACCTCACATAATCAGTTTTAATTAAATTTACAGCAAGTATCTTCAGTTAAGCAGATAATTGGTTAATGACCCCCATTAAAATGAGATGCAAGCAGTACAACTGGCCAACATCCCCATGCTTCATTGAAGGGCTCTTCCACCAAGCCTTCTCCCAACACAGAAAGTTGGGATGTCAGCAGGAGGTGACAACTTTAACGGATGAGGAACCAATAAAAATAAAGGCAACCACACGGAGCACGCGGAAGTGAAGCTAACATTTCATTTCTAAGCAGGATGTTTTTTCTCAGAGAGCCCCATTAATTTCTCCAAGGTCCATGGGCCTCACTGTCTCCCATCTGTCTAGCAGGGAATGAATATAGTGCCCTGCCTTAAACACTTGGAGACCTAAGTCCCCTCTTTGCTCTTTGCTCAACCCACTGGCTAAGTCACTAGCCCTCTGCAATACGGACACATTAGTACTCAGCACTATGAAGGGAGTTCAAGGCTGATTCATAATTCACCTGGTCCAAAAAGACACTGGGTTTCTTAAGCCTTGGGCCATAACTTTAAAATGTAGATGCTGTCAGGAAAAAGAAAAAAAAAACAACCCAGCAGTAAAAAGCTGCGAAATTTGCACACAGCAAAATTATTCCCCTTTCTCAAGGTTCATTTGAGAAGTTACTGTAAATAGTTCCTGCAATTCACACACAAAACAACATTTCCAGAACATTAATGAACCATTTTTTAAAGCCCCCCTTAAAGTTATTCCTGGCAGAAAAGGGGAAAAGATGCAAGCTGTGGAGTCTGTGACTGCATAAGGGAAGGAGCTGTCAGATCCCATCTGTCGACGAGGAGGATAAACGACTGCACACACCTCTCCCCTGAGTTAGCTCATAGCCTGAGTCTGAGGAGAGGGAACCCGCTCGGTCACAGCTTTCAGCAGAGGAGGCAGGGATGGCAGCAAGTGGGAGTTTGATCCACATAGGTCTTCTCCCACAGTACCTCCACTCACACTTTGGGACATAACAGGCTCTGGATTGGCTGCAAAATTAACTGGTGGGAAGGAAAACAAGTGCTCTGCATGACAACAGGGACAGCAGGGAAGTTATCTCCCATGAAAAACCACAAGTTGATGAGAGACACCCTTCTGGTGGACCTCAGTGGAGTCAGAGCCTCCCTGTGACATCCCTCCCGTGCCACCACTGAGCACAAACCAGCAGGAGAAAGGTCCAGAAGGGACCTTTCAGTCAGACTCCACAAACTCCCGGGCAGAGAAGTGTCCTTCAAAGCTCTCAGGGAAGAGACCCGAAGCCACAGAGCGGTGCAGACAAGGACAACACGGGTCAGCCCTCCAGCAGATTCCAGCAGTACTCCTCAAGACTGGCATTCCATATACTGGGATTAAGAGCCTGCGAACTGCAGCATTCCTCCACAGCTGTCTGGCTGGGAAGACCAGGAGATACCTAAAGGTCAAAGTGCTGCCAAGAAATGTAGTTAAACAAAGCCCAACGTTTCTCCAGTCAATTGCCCAGGCCTTTAAAGACAGCATTAAACTTACAGTAAGGAATTTAAAATTTGCTTTAGACCTTCTCCTTATTTTAAGAGGCTTTTCTCAGCACCAATACCATTTTATTTCAGTATCCAGCTAAAACCAGCCAACAGTAACTTGAACTTCTGGGGTGGTGAGAACTAGGGTGTCTGCAGTTCACTTTTTATTTTACTTCGGAAGTGTTTTTTGGTTTGTGGGTGTGTTGGCTTTCTGGTGGGAGTTTTTGTGGGGTTTTTTGTTTGTTTTTTACATATAATGCATATTTGACATATCTATGAGGAGTTCTGGTGGGGTTATTATTTGTGTAACTAGCCTGCAGCCACACTTCTGCCCTCAGTGCAACAACAAAGCAGGACTCTTATGTTCAAACAAGAGGTGGAAAAATCCTTCATCTCCTTTTCCACATGGTTGTAGTCAGCTGGAGGTGAAACCCTGGCAAGAAGAGCAGCCACAATTCACTACTTCTTTTAACATCATCTCAGCCTAGTCTGGGGTGCTATCCCAGCAATACAGAGACTGGGTTAGCAGGTCCTGGAATCCCTAGGACCTCCCAAAACCCAGAAGACATTTTCTGAAGAGATTTGCCCACTACAATCCTCCTCCTCATAAGCCAACTACATTTATCTGATAGCATTCCTTACACTGCTTTATCTACTCCCAAATAGAAAGACAGATTTCTATTTAAACAGCTCCCAGTCAAAATCCTGCTTTGGGAATCAGGCAATTTCTCTCACAAAGCTCTCTTGTGTCAAAGCTGATTTCCCAAATATTGTAGTCAGAGTGTCACAGGGTCACAGCAGGCCACCAGAGTTCCCACGTCATGGCTTTGCTGGAACAGAGACAACAAACATTTATCCCTCCTCCCTGGGCTTTTGCAGCAAGGAGAAGCAGAGCATCTCCTTCCTGATCTTCTGGCCATCCAACACCAGGTTTCTGAAAACCGTTTTGCACACAACAGACAGGATTTCGCAAGGAACACAAACAGAAATAGACTCTTCTCCCTGTTTTGAAGGTTGCCAATGAATAGAAGAGTTTGCGCTCTACTGGACTTAAAAGGAAATACTGTACCCTGTATTGCATTACCAAACAGACACATTAATGGTTTCCCAATGGCTAGTCTACAGCCAGTTCAGCCCAGTCCCAGCTCAGATGACAGCATGGAAGACCATCTGCAACTCTGTGAACTCGGCAATTAGCCCCTGAGCCCAGGGAAGAGTTTGTCAAGATCTCATTGCAGGCAAACAATAACACAGAAACACAGCTTTGAGGGGGAGATGATTTATCAAGCTGACCACAGACATCTCCCTCATTTTTTCTTTAATAAATCCAGCCTAACTCTTGGCCGTGCTCAGTATCTTGTCATTGCTTTCGTCTCCTTTCAGGGATGCCTCCCACCTGCAGTCTTCAGGCCCTTTGCAACCCTGAAACCATTTATTTTTTCCAACATTTCTCCATAAAGAAACCCAGACTTTATTTCCATGGAGAGGAGGGAAACTGAGGCACAGCAAGGCAAGCTCCCTGGCCTAAGGCTGGAGAAGGGGACAGGAATACCTGCTCATTTGTGATGGGCTGATTTGTACTGGTAATCTCCTCATCTGCACAAGGAGCATCAGGAGGATTTTGCTCCCTCTCGTGAATAGCTGTTTAAGAATTACTTGGATGATCTTTGCCATCAGATTTTAACCACCAAGAGTGCCTTCCTTGTGGGACTCCATGGGGCTGTTCAGGCAGCCAGCCAAGCTCCTGAGAGCCAGGCTTCGTCTGAATACACGCACTGGTTATAATGGTGGGCAGACACCAGCTTGGCTCCCATCTCATCTCCACCTCCTATCGCCAGAGTGGCATTTCTGTCTCCATTTCCATATCCCAGTGGTCCTCATAAGAGTGCAACGCAGAGCTCCAGGCTCAAATCCCTTCTGCAGTCCTTGGAGACACTCCTGGGAAGAGCCACATGTAGGTGGCCCTTTGAGGTCCAAGGGGAAAGTTCCACTTAGGCTGTCAGCTTTTGGGAGCACTAGGTATCAGCGCCACGAGGCTGCCAGCAGACATGGTTGCCTGGGCTAATTTCATGCCCATCCTCTTCCCTCTCTGCGAAATTCCAGGCAGGCCTTCCACTTTGGCTGACATTCAAAACTGTCACCTCTCTGCAGACATTAACTTGGAGGCCTCTGTCATTCCTCACATTAAAATGCTATCACAGGGAGTCAGCACAGCTTGGCTCAGCCAGCTAAGGGGCTGGCTCTGGCCACGCCACAGGGACAGCCGATTCACGCTTGACATCCATGGTCAATTTGACAGTGATGGACATGCTACTTAGGAGTCATTTGCTGATCTTGTTTCCCCAGGTGGGAGGTCGTGCCACAGAGCTGCCTTCCCTGGGGAGGAGGAGTGGTGATGCTCTCCAGCTTCTCCAGGAGCAGACACACACAGCTGGGCTGCTTCCTTGTCTGCTCACTAAGTAGGAGACAACCCACAGATCCTGCTGTGAACCCAAAATGCAGGTGCCCCATCTGCCACACAGGGAGGTGTCTTTGCTCACAGACAAGCATCTTGCCTCCCAAAAAAGTCATGTATGTTTGTGTGGACATTCCCCACGTCCTTGCTGAAGTGTGTGCTCCTGGGATACCCCTTCCTGGCCAGGACAAGGAAGTCTCAGTCTTCTCAACAACTGCTTGCATTTTCTGAGCCATACATGCTGTCAAAGGCACAAGAGATGCTGTCAAGCCAAGACACACCTTGTTCTCAGACTGGGTCTGGTCATTATACCCGGACCTTCCTCATAGCAAGGGGAGGCAGGGGTGTGATGCTCATTAAGCTCTAAATCAGTATTTAATGGACACATCATCCTCCTTGTTGCAGGTCATGTCTCTGTCTTGGAGGTGCCCACCCTAACACTGTATTCTCCTCTGAGCAGGCAACAATCACAATCACAGCCTCAAGGGAACAGTGCTCCAAAAAGGAGCAGGCTTTTTAAACCTTCACCTTCCAAAGGAGCCCCAGGCATCACCACTGGTGCACCCAGCCCTAGGACGGCTAGTCATGGCATATTGTTGACTTCAGGGCTTTGGGTCCTTTTGCATGATTTTCACACAGACAGGGCAGCAGACTCAGCAGATGCTTAACCCAAACTCAACCACACTCCCCTTTTGCCTGAAGGCCTCCCACCACCTGATGCCCAAGCATGTTACTGCCATAGCTCTCTCTTTGTTCCCAGCAACTCAGGGACAGTGACAGTCTTCAGTACCTCTGCAGGCATCTCTACAAACAAAGCCCACCTGCAGCTCAGGGGGTGCCAGCTTGGTCATTCTGGTGCAAAAATTCCAATTAAACCATGCTAAATTAAACTGAACTAAAATACACAGGGAACTAGGTAAAGGTGCATTGAAAATACAAGTTTCCATACAGGCATGAAGTCACCAGAGCTATGGCTTCCTGCATCTTTATACCACAGGAAAGGACAAAGCACTTTTTTTTTTTTAATGTACAGAGCAATTTACAGTCTAATCACCTAAAAACTCCCTTCCAGTTCTTACTGCCCTAGCACAGTGTCATTGGTAACACACTCAAATCCCAGGGCTGCAAAAGATAATCAGGGCAGGGGAACTCGGCCAGCTACCACTGGGAAGCACTTCCCAGCCCTTCCCAGTTTTGGGAAGCCTGAGTTGAGCCCCATCCTAAACACCCTGTAAAACAGATGTCTTATGCAGCATGCCCAGAAGGCCTTCCCCCAAAACTAGGCACTTTTGGATCAGACAAAGGGAGCAAATTCCAGCATCCTCCAGCCCTTGCAGTGAACATGGCTCCTTTGAAAGCGAAGCTTGGAGAGTGCCTGTCCCCACAGCTGTGGCTGCCTGGCTCTGGGACAGTGGCACACTATTTAAGTCACTGATGCCACCTGTCTCTGATGAAGGAGATTGAGGAGATTTATTCCCCCCAGAGATGCCCACAGAGTTGATCCAAGCCCTCAAAGACTTTCTTTCTCAAAGGTGATCAAGCACCAAGGGCACAGCAACAACATCCTTATCCAGGGTGGTTTCGTCTCTTCCCTGGCCTCCTGTCAGCAGAGATGACACAGCTGGGTGGGAAGGGACCCACTGACAGACAAGTCACAGACCTTTTGCCTTCCAAGCAAAGCCCCAGGCCCTGACTCTGCTACTGCTCCGTGGCTCTGGGACAGCCTGGCTCTGCTCCACCACCCCCATCCCCAGCCAAGGCAGGACAGGACCACACTCGCCTCCCAGTTACTTTTCAGTCCTTTTATGGGGAAGATCATTTTATAGCAGGGTCTGGTAGAGTACTCAGCTTTCCCTTCCAGACTCCAGCAGAAAGAACTTGACCTGTGTCCTCGGACCCTCTTAGTCATCGGGCTGAGCCGCCTCTCCCCTCCTCCCACCACCCTCCTCTTTTATGGAATAGCAGCAGCAGCAGAGCATGGGGTGAGAAGTCAAGGGAAGGACAACTTGACTGATGGAGCTCAGGTTGCGGGGTCAGCGCAAGGCGTCGTGATCTGGGCTCAGACAAAGCCATTTCCTCTGTGATTTTATCCACTGTGATTTTTATCTTTCGTCTGTTCACACGTCATGCCACCTGGACATAATACAGAGCAAGCTGAGTGCTGGGCTCCACACTTAACCCCTTCCCTGCTTCCCAGGAAAGCGGGAGGCCCCAGGCATGGCTCAATTCTGCACTTGTGGCTTTCCCTGGCAACAAGAGGCTTTTCTTTACGGGCCCTTTTTATTGCCTGGAACATCTGTATGTGGCAGGTTTATCCTTCTCTGCTGACCCCATGAACCACATTATGATTTATCCACATATTTCACATTCTCAACAGCATTCATGAGATGAGATTTTTGGTATTTGTTTTAGGAGGCACACTGGTTTTGGTTCCTGCTCTAAGCCATGTGAGCACAGTCCTGGCAGTTTGCAGGACGGGCTCCTCAAGTGATAGTGCAGACATGAAAGGCAGGCAGAAACAATTTCCTCTTACTACACCAAAGATGTTCCTTAGCAAAGCTGCTTACACAGGGCTGGAGTAATGAAGACCAGCCCTCTGCTCCAAAGAGCCCAAACCAAACCCATGGGTGGAATTAGGTGGTGTTTGACGTGAGCACAGGTGTTCAGGCCAAGCTACACCAAGTTAGACCAAGAGCAAAGAGCGTTTTGAAGGTCTACAGGGAAATTGGCAAAAATCCCCCTGCCAAAGTCTCAGCCGTTGGACATGTCAGATCTAAAACTCTTCAAGAGGCAGAAGAAAACCATACCCCTGTTCTGTAGGTGAGGACCAGCACAAAGAAGGAAGTAGAAGAAAGGAATATTAAATCCATTACCTCTCCCAAAGCTGTAGCATATGATACCTCACTAACCATTTCATCACCAGATATCAGCTCACCTCCTCAGTCTGGGTGAGAGTCCAAGCATCTTCATGTGACATCCATCGACCTTCCTTTCAGGTCCATGGAGCATCAAATCCCATGGTCCAAACAGGACGCAGCTCAGCAGGAGTCACATGGGAGACCCAGCCTGTAAAGAAACAGTAGAGAAACCTGCAGGAAGCCTGGTGACCCCACAGCACACAAACCACTGTTCTCCTCCAGAGAGGACTCACCTTCCCAGCCCTCTGCCTTTCCTGGCTCCTCCAAAGAGCAGCGGGCTGGCTCCCGCATCCGTCTGATTCCACTGCCATAAATTACCACCGGATGGGACAAAAGTAGAAACTGCTTTGAGCAGTGGATATTTTAAGGCGCTTATGGGGGCTTTTTTTGTTGTGGCTTGGTGTTTTTTCCCAAGTTTCCTTATTTGTTTCCTTTCTTGCTCCAGATATGATAACAGGAGAGATAGATAAATGACAGGGTGTTTCCATCTAGAAAGTCCAGGGGAAAAATACAAAGTGCAGCCAACCACAAAAGCTGTCCAGGTCTTGAGGTTATTTTTATTTTAATTTCTGGATTCTTAAAACCAGTTACCTCACTTTTTGAAGTAGACAAAAATATATAGATAAAACAACACATTCTCAAATAAAAGCCTCTTGGCTCTCATGTGTGGTTGTCAACTAAGCAATCTATGGGTGGCAAGGTGCAACATTTCTATGTCACTTTCACACCAAGTTAAAGCATCTTAGAAGCAGCTCTAACAAGTTACAGTTCTGGTTCCCTTTCAGGAGGACTGTGGCAGAGGACAGGGATGACTTGGTTTTTCAATAAAATGTACGCACAATGAACACATTAATTTCAAAAGGTTAAGTAATTCTCATGCAGAAAGTCAAGTCTCTTCTGACATTAAGAGACTCCTTTATTTAGGACAGTCCCTACGTCAAAGCCAGGTAGATATAGTGGGAAGGATCTGTCCATAAATGCCCAGCTCTCATACACTCCCAAAGCAACTGCTCTTAGCTACTGTCAAGAGGAGTTTGCTGTATCAGAGATGATCCATCCAATTTGGCAGTTCTGATTTTTCTTACAGGCATAGAGAGCCAGGCACACAACTGACTTCAAGAGAAATGGGCCCACTTGGCTCCAGCTCAGTGTTCAACCCGTGGTGCATCAGGTCTTTGAGACAGGGACTTTTTGCCCCATGCCTCCACTCCACACAGCACAGGGGGATACCCAGCCTTGAGAGCTCCCACCAAGTTTGCACATGCCCAGGTGTGTGGAACTCAACTGCAGAATAAGGGCTGTAGTAGAAGCTTTACCTCACACCAAAACTTCACACAAACTCCGATATGCCACAAAATGAAAACAACTCTTTGCCCCTTGTTCAGGAAACTGAACACATAAAGAAATTTGGTGTTGTCATACCTACTTCAACACTGTCTTCAGTCAATTCCCCATGACATCTCCCCTCTCCTTGAACAGTTTGCATCAGTCACTCACTCTGTGGCTTTGCCCTTGTAGCACATTCGCAGAGACAGAAAGACTCCTGCCACTCTGCTCTGCTGAGGACACAGACAACTGATGTCACTTGTAGGTGTTCAAGCAACCTGCATTCAAAATGTCCATTCCCAGACATGCTTCTCTCCACACACAGAGAAAATCACCCTGAAAAAAAAACAGACAACAAGAACACTCAAAGCCTCTCCTTCTGGACTGTGTCACAGTCACTTTCCCTCCCACCACTTCTTCCTAAAACGACCTTTCTGGATTTTTAAGAACTCTGTGCTTCCAAGACATCCACAGAAACCAAATCCAGGTTTTCGTGGGAAGAATCACACTGTGCCACCAGGCTGGAGGTAGCAAATTCTGCTGTGCCTGCATGTGGACAACACCCCTGCAGAGAACAGTCAGTGAAGCCAACCTCAGACCATCAGACCATTGCTCTTCCCAGCAAGCTGCCAAGGGAGCCCTCCAGCCACATAAATTTTGGGGTGCCCTTGTTCTGTGGTCAGCCCCAGTCAAAGACATCTTATCACCAGCCGTTTCCCCATGTGGCACAAATTCATGTCCCTATCATTAAAGAGACACATGGTTTATTTACTCATTACCATATCCAGCTGTTGGCTTTTCTTCTCCCCGTATTTCAGGGTAAGTAGTGATTTGACATAAATAATACCCCATTCAGCTATGGCTTGAAAGATATTGTAAATATAAAAAAAGTCTTCGGCTCCAATAGCTCTTTCCAAGTGCTCAGTCCAAATCCTACTTAGTATGAGAGTGGGGGGAGGTCGGGAAAGAGAAAACCCAACACCATTACCTAAATAGCCCCATTAAAAATGAGCCCAGAGTGAGTTACGGCTTTATTAAACAGATGACATTACATCAGGAATGATGAATCATAATGTTTCTTTTCGGGATTACAATGCTGTATAACCTCTTCAGCTGTAATTGTTCGCCTCCTATTCCCAGCCACCACCAGGTGTGGTGGCCCCTGTCCCCATCACATCAATGCCAACACTGAGAACCTGTGAGCATCTCATTCTCAAAGGCTCACAAATTGTTACAAGGAAAGGGACAGAGGGGGACAATCCCATCGGGAAGTCCGAAGGGGATCCTGGTTTTTGTTCCCAGCCCTAGATGGGCAGGGATGCCTTCCCAGGAAAGCACGGGGTGTTTCTCCATGTTTCTAGGCAGGAGGGGGTTTGGATTCTCAGACTCGCCCTCTTGCCTTGATTTGTCCTGTGTCAGAGCTGAGCAGGGTGAAGTGACAAGAGGGATCTGTGGTGGGAACCAGATTTCAGAGTTGTGCATCTGTGCTGGTTTCAGCTGGGGTAGAGTTTTGTTTCACAGTGGCTGGTACAGGGCTGTGTTTAGATTTGTGCTGAACACAGAGATGTTTTCGTTGTGGCTGGGCAGGGCTTGCACAGAGCTGAGGCCTTTTCTGCTTTTTATATGGCCATGCTGGTGAGGGGACATGGGGGGCTGGTAGGAGACCAGGACAGGTGACCCCAACTGACCAAAGGGATATTCCAGACCGTGTGACATCACGCTCAGCATATAAGGTGGGGGGAAGGTGTTTTTAGGGTCTATTTTTACTTCTCATCATCCTCCTCTGATTTTGTTAGTAACAAATCCAATGCATATCTCTAATTCGAGTCTGTTTTTGCCCATGATGGTATTTGGTGAGTGACCTTTCCCAGACCTCAACTCATGAACCCTTTGTTGTATTTTCTCTCCCCTGTCCAGTTGCAGAGGGGAGTGAGAGAGAGGCTTTGGTAGGTGTCTGGCACCCACCCAGGGTCAGCCCACCACAGCATCTCAAGGCTTTTAATACCCAATTCCCTTCCAAGCTGAGGGCTGTACTGAGGCATGTAGCTGGGATTTCAGGAGCAACAGAAGTATGGGAAATTGCACCATGAAAGATGACTGGGACCATGCAGGGTACAGCAAAAGGCTGTAAGAGAAACGACTCCAGACTGAAGCAAGACACAACCTTCTGGTACATGCACTGCTCTGCTGGTTCCCCCACTAGAACAGGAGATCCCCACTCCCAAAACACCACACATCAATCTGGCTGCTCACTGCCTATGTCCTTTGCTCTTCATCAGCTCCTTCAATCCCTCCATCTCTTTTCCTGTGTGTTTAAATCCACATTGCCCCCAAGGCAGGTCACACACATGGATCAGAGAGAAGAGCCCTTCTGAAGATGGACTCTCCTCCTCGTGTCAGTCCTTGCAAGATTGATGGAGGCACCCATTAGGAAAAAACCCAGGGTGGGTTCCCAGTGGGCACCACCATGGCCCAAAACCACCACATGAAATGTTTTTGACATTTTGGTCTTCCCATCCTTCTCCCAAGGTTTGCCTGCTACCTATAAATAACCAGAAGAGCATGACATCCCAGCTCCCAGATAAAGCACTGCCACGCCACAGCTCTGCGCAAGCCAACGGCTTCTATTTTTTATCTTTGGTGAGAACCACGTGTCAGCTTTTGACAACACACACAAGGGAGAAAAAAAACAAAAAAGCCCCAGCACTCAGATCTCCACTCCCCCTCCACCTTCTGCTCAGGCAGACCTCAGACAAACGCCCGGCAGCCCCATCTGCTCGTCACCTGCTGGCATTTGGGTAGCAGCTACGTCAAACGCCCGGCTCGCGTTCTCACATGTAGGAGTTTGCTGTCTGAGCGATGAGGCTGTCTGTGCTCTCATTGTGCTTTGCCATCCAGAAGGTTTTTTGGGAGCCTTTACAAAATGCTGTATGCCAGTAGCTCTTATGTAAGTTATCAACCTCTTTGCTCCATTTTACAGACTGGGGAACTGAGAGAAGGCAGAGATACCTGTGACTTCCTGCATCCCCAACCCTCTAGCCCTCTGCCCTGCCAAAACTCCTCCTCTTGCTTTGGATTATTCCTCTGTCCACTCATTTTCACAACTGTAGCTGAATCTGAAATGAAAAATTTTAAAAAAAAACAAAAACCAGCATCCAGCAATAAAAACTTGCCAAGGGAGGTTGAGCTCTGGCTTTGGCCCATGGAAAGGTCCAGGTCTCTTTGCAACCCTGATCACATTGCAGGAGGCCAGGGACCAGGACTCCTCACCTGCCTTGGCACCAGCAGGACCCTTTCAGTCTGCTCCAAACAGACACACCTCTCTTCCCTTAAGTCTTGGTTTGACCTCTTACCCTCACCACAAAATACCAAGTCCTAAAAAAACCCAGAGGTACATCCCTAGAAAAGAATCACTAACATGATAAGGGATCAAGCAGTCAAGGTCTCAGCTGGATTCCTACCCTAGATGAGCAGCAGCATTTACAGAAATCTGTGACTGAGCATAACAACAAAAAGAAAAACAAATCCAGCAACTATAAAGTTGTTAAGTGGATAACTTAAGTTCAGCTTTCACACATTAAAATCAACAATGGCAATCATTTCTCTTTCCGCTGTAATTGTTGTAACAGCATTGACTCTAATCTTACAGAATAAAAAATACCCACCCCAGATTTCACTCCAGTCTGGAAGTGAGTCAGCTCTCAAACCTCAGTGAGAAAGAAAGGCACTTGCTAGGAAGGATGTGGGGAAATAGAGGGTTAGACTCACCAGACTCCTCTTGGGTCACGCTAAAATTACTACAATTTAAGTTAATGAATAGATTTCCTTTTGTTCCAGCCCAGCTTCATTCTGCAGTGTTCCAGCCCTTATCCCAAGCTGGAAGCAAGAGCTATTCAGATAAAACAAAGCCCAGCTTCCCTTTAGCATTACCACCAAGACTTCTTCATAATAATATTTATAAAATAGCTATTAAGATGGGAGGGGATAGTAAAACCATGTCGGTAAAAGGCACTTAGGTTATAAAATACCGGGCATTAAATCCGCCCTGCAACACAAAATCCCTTCCCACCCACGTGTTTGCTTGTTTCAAAGCATCTCTAAAGGCAGGGCTGCATCCTGCTTATTCTTTGGGATCTCTGGCTCATCCAGGCTGTGGAGTAAGCAAAGGGGTCCGTGAGGCTCTGCTGCTGCATCTCGACATCTCTTACAGTGCTGCTCCAGTGTCTGCTCAGACCCATTTGGCACTAATTGCAGAGGCCATTTGGGCCAGGGTACATCCATTTGGACTGTCCCCAGCTCCCAACAGAGCAGAGAGAGTCAACCAGGCACTGCTCTGAGCTCCCCAGGGCAAAGAGGGAGGCAGTCACAGAGGTCACAGCAGAACCACAGGCCACCAGGGCAATGGGCCTTGCTCCCTGGCAGGCTGGGTTTGGCACCATCAGTGCTTCTTCCAGGAAGCAAGAAAGCGTTTTTGTGCTGCTTTTGGCAAGAAGAGTTTTCCAAGGACAATCTCATGGGTAGCACTTCCCAGCAGACTGCAGCAGCAGAGGATAGTTCAACCTGGAAAGTACATCTGCCCTCTGATGCCTCCCAATCCTACATACCCACCTCCACCAAAAGGCAGGCTACCTGGCTGCTCCAGATCACTGGGAGGCATTAACCTCCTGGGGAGGTGTTAGCAGTCAGGGCAAGAAGCTAATAAGGTGGAGACTTCCCCCAAAAGGTTAATTTGCTGGAACTGAGCATCAGTGCCATCACCAGGACAGTGAGAGGGAATAAAAAGCACACAGCCAGCCAGCCAGCCATCTCACTGCCAGCCACTCAGGACCACCACACAAACATGAAGTGAAAGCACAAGACCAAGAGGTCAGGCTGCAGATCTGCCCATCCAGTGAGGCAGGACCACAGCAGCATCTCTGCCAGGAAAGTTTTCTGGGCATTTTTCAAGTCTGCAAGGTCCTGATAATCCCAAACCAAGAAGTATCATCTCATTGCAGAAACCTTATGCTGGTCTCCAGCATATTCTCAGCTCTGGAGTTGACCCAGCAAAGACTCATGATGGGAACACACGGAGTGGGGCTGCAAGGACCAGCAAGCCAAGGGCCTGGGAGGGAAGGCTACACCTACAGCCTGCACTAACATTCCCTGGCTTTTTCCAGCATCTTAAAGGTAAGGAGGGAGTGGGAAAGGGGATTTGAGAGAACAGAAAGAACCACTGTATTTATCCAGGCTGACACCTCGAAGACCACCAGCCAGAGCATCTCATCTCTAACTCATGTGCCCACCAAGCATTGACACTAATAGGACAACAGCTGAGCAATTAAAAGGAGGAGCAACAAGGAGATATCAAGTCAAAAAGGCTCATGGACAAGAGACAGAAAGCCCTAATTTCTGCTTGTTTGCTTTGGTGAGTGAAATACTGTCAGGCACATACCATTCTCAGGAAAAACTACATTTCTGCCACAACCAATTAATGCCTCTTTCTTAGGAGACTGGAATCTTCCTGCCTTTTTGCTGCACGAGGTTTTTTCATGGACCTTATAGAAAGGGTGTCAGAATTTGGAGTGCACAGCATCCATCTGTACAGAGAAATGTCTGAGACAAGCCACTGTCCTGTGCTAACTCTCATTTAAAGACTGTTCACAAACTGTGGGAAACAATCATTTACAGCCCCTTTGCTAGGGATAGAGGCAGGGGGAAATACAGAGGAGAGCCTCTGAATCAGGAGGCAAACATCATCTCCCTGAGGTCTTATTTACACGCTTCCCCAGCAGAGTTAACAGGCAGGACACTGTGGTTATACTGGTTTGGGGGCCCCAGCTATAATTACTTCAAAATTCCTGTGCATGGGAGTATTCACCTGTAGCTCTGAAAGTCCTGGGCAGCCCTGGGGCCTATGGCTGGTAAGAGGGCCGTGGGGGGAGCAGGGCTGCAGGTTTGGCCAGGTGTCTCTTCTAACACATCATTTAGATGGGCAATGGGAAAAAGCATGCAGCAAGCAAAAGCCCACTCCAGCCAGGCAGGACTAATGCCCCTTACATCCAGCCCAGAGCCTGTTAACCACCATTCTAACAAATCCCTCTGAGGTCTCGCAGGAAAACCACAGCTAAAAGCCACTGAGGACAAGGTCAGGAAGGAAACTCAAGGGCAGGGAGGAGGGGCAGCCAGTAAACATGGACAGACTGAAGAGCTGGACATCAAACCTGGTGTATGGCAGCAACTGAGAAGAAGAAAAGCAGGACTGGAGGCTATGTGTCCAGTCATTGCTTTGTCTAGATTAAAAAATGTAAATTCCCTGTGTACTGGTCTGCCTTGGAGATACCAAGAATAACAGGAGGCAATTAGGAGTAACGGAGTCACAATGATGGCAGCAACAGGCAAATGTCTTCGGGAAAAGAGCAGGTTTGGGTGAGAGGCACAAATCCCCCTCTTTTAAAGATTCATGGGAACGGGTGTCTGGTCCAGCTCCCAGTTTATTTCTCTGCCAGTTCAATGCTTCCTCTCAGGCAGTGGTCGTACCAATTTAATCCGGGTTAGTAGAATCACTTGCACACTCAAGGGAGACATTGCTGGGAAGCAGCACAGGCAATGTGACCCATGGGCCTTGGAAAGCGATGGACACACATGGCTTTAGAGCCAGACGTGTGCTTTGCAGCTGGATCCCTAACAAGTGGATCACTGGAAAATACCTTCCAGTGATCCGCTGCCCTGCGCTCCACAAACACAGCCCATGATAGAGCAACACCACATGGACAGCCCATGGCAACACCCCCATTTCCACCCCAGCCACGAAGTTTAAACGGAGAAGAAACCCAAGATTTAGACAAGAGCAGCCACAGCAAGAGAAGGGAAATGCTAGGAAACATGGGACACCTGAAAAAAAAGTACTGGGGGAATGAAAACCCCCAGCAGCCTGGAAAGCAGGCGTGAAGGAAATCTGAAAAGTAGGAGATACAGAAGCGCTGGTGAGAAGGAGATGGAGTTACATGGAGGCAACTGGGTTATAGGCAATCTTACATCAGTTTATGAAAATATCCCATTAATCTTCATAGCACAATCTTAATTGCAAAATCTTTCATCAGCCTTGTTATTTGTGCACCTGTCACTGGAGACAGTTGGAGTTGTTTTGTCGTCATTTCTCACACTAATTAGAGGGGCTTGGGGTGGTTTGAGGGGTGGGGTGGGGAGGGGGGGGCTGTTGTTTTTTAAATTGTCCTCAAGCATGGCTCAGCTTCATGGTAACGCTGCCAATTAAGGTCCTGCCCTGTGCAGGGCTTGTAAGCCTGCTAGGCACGTTGCACAAGACTAGAGGGGTTGTTTTAATTAAATACCCCCAGACTAGTAGGGAAATATTTAGAGCAATTTAACAATCTGCTGCAGAGTTCTTAAGCCTCCAATATATCTGCTTAATGTTCTTTGGGCATTTGATAATATCCCTACCTTATCTAATTCTGTTTAAATTTAAAGAGATGCATCTAAGCTGGTGAAGTAGCGAGCGCTTATTAACGCACTGGTTATTAAAACATATTTGAGATGTCATCACCAGTGAGCAGTCCCAGCAGCAGGCAGGGGACTTGGAGCCTGCAGATATATTTCTTTCTTAACTGGGGCTGCCCAAGGACAAGACCCAGTGGTTTCCCCACAAGCTCTGCTGTCATTACACCAGTAGTTCCCAGCCTGCTTCCCCTGCCTGTGGAAGGGAAGGTGGTGGCCTTCCAGTGTAATGAGTCAGAGCTACTGGCTGCTTATTTTCAAGTCTATTTTCCAGGTCTGCAGTTACTGAGGCTGGGGCATTTTTAAAGAACTGGATATTTTGTTTTCTCAATTTAATTAAAGTTGTGTTTTCTTCTGCTCAGCCAGCTCTTCATAACTCAGTGGTCCACAGAAAATCGTTTGCTTGAGGACAGCCTACAAGGCCAGAAAGACTATTTTGCAAGGTTTCAGCCCAACTACGCTTACATAATCCATATGTTTGTAGTCTGGCTGCCCTGTATTTGGTAGTCTCCTTACCTCAATTGGATGCATCCATGCTTTCCTATCTCTCCTCTTTTGCCTCCAAATCAGGCAGCTTCAGCACACTTCAGAGTGGTGCCACTCAAAACTCTGATTAGGGCAGGTCCCAAAATGCTGCTATCACGGACAAGAAGAGGTTGTTATAGAACACACAACTCTCCACTATACAAAGGGAGAGTCAAGCCAACAATTTAAGCTCCTGTGCAAAATGGCCTCCAGGCAAAACAAACAATTTTCAGGACATGAACAGCAAGTCACTCTTAAATCCCATGAAAATGAACAGCCCAGACTATTTCACAAGCACTAACCCACCCAATTTTAAAGTACCTTCAACTGCTGAGGCTGGAAATAACAGCTGTTTAAAGAGAGGGAAAAACTCCGCCAGACAATTTTAAACAAGAAAACGCATCTGGGAGAAATCTGCCTGCCCAGCAAGACAGGTGTTCTGAAGAGCTAAGGCCATGATGCCTTGAAGGTTTAATGTCAGCATCTTCAGATGAGAGAGGTTCTCCATATATCTTGTTCAAGCAAGAGTATCTCAGCTTCTTACCTTAAAGGCTGATTTTCATCATAAGTCTGGTGCTCTGCTTTTGGCCACCGTGTTTTGAGACAGAAATGGACCATTTGGAGAGAGTGAGCCCAGAGGTGACACATCTGTCACACACATTGCAGAGGAGCACAGCCATCCTAGCTGGTCCTCACTGGTCTGAGAGCAGCTTTCAAACAGCCCCCTAGAAACATGAAGGAAAATGTTTCCTCAGCCATAGCCACCACAGAACATAAACAACAGGCTAAAGATTGAGGCAAAGGAGAAAAGCAAACAAAAAACCCAACACACTTTATATGTTTGTTACATTATTCTTGTTAGAAGTCCTAGAAGAGGCTGAGTAACCTGTATCCCCAAGGGTCCTTAAAAACAGATTAGTACAGCAGTGACAGAGGTAGAGATGATCTTACCTTGGGGCAGGGAGAGAGATTCACACAACCTTGGCAAGGTCCTTCAGATGCTTGTGAAGCACCAGTGACACCGAGCTCTAGCCCAACCCCTCTTTTCCCCACTGCAAGGGTCTGGTTATGGCACCAGTCAGAGGAGTCTGTACACCAAAAAACAAGCTAAAACCAGGGACAGAGACTCCATAACCACAGTCCAGCAGAAGCAGCGTTCTGGCCTGCCAGGCTTGTTGGTCTCGGGTGAACAAAGTGAACCCATCTCATATCCCCAGAACCCCAAAACCCCAGCCCTCTTCCACAGTCTCCGCTCCAGACTGGGATGACAGATGACCAGAGGGGACCAAACAGAGCAGATATTTTTATTGGTTTTTCCTTTGTTCCTCATCTCTCAGACACTGGTGTCATTTAGGATTTTTTGTGGAGGAGACACATCAGCACAGTGACGGATCCTGTCTGGTCCCATCAGCACCACGGCGGCATGTCCCCAGAGTAACACGAGAGAACTGCCATTCCTGCAGGGAAGGATGCTCAGCAGGAGGTGTCAGCCCGGGAAACAGAACAATTGTTTCTCTCCCATCAGTTCAGTGGCACTTGGAAACTTTCAGGATGGGGGGGGAAGGCCAAGTCTGAACCCAGAGGTGTGCCAAGGACTTGCTCTGAAGGCCATGGAGCAGACTTCACACCCCGGCATCGTCACCATCTCATTCCTGCCAAGGGAAAATGAGTAAGTGTACTTCAAGTGGCTGTTTCCTACAGGATGTGCCCTGCGGGGTAAGGAACGGAACTTCTGAGCCCTCCTCCCACTAGGTGACACTTCTCACTACAGTCCCTCATCACCTGTGTGTGCAGAGCTGCTGTCACAACTCATGGGGTTACTTAGACTCTTAAAAAAAACCAAAAACATGCTTACAATGCTATTTCCTTAATTCTCAATAAAGGATCCTATTTGCTTCCTTCTCCATAAGTCACCTCTGGCTGAGCAGTGTGGGAGCAGGATGGAAGAGATGGCGTCAGTTAACACTCCAGTGCTTTCTAGCCAACACAGCCTTGGCTGTAGCAGATGTTCACATCCTTTATTCCATTAGAGGACTTCTGATTCTCCGTGGCCATGTGGAGAAAAGCCTGGTGGAGTCTGGCCATGCTGTTCTGCTGGCCAGGCAAACAGGGATCTGAGATGCAGAAAGGCTGAGCTATGCGCCAGACGCATGAACAAGCTGAAGAGCACCAGCTCTCCAGACACCCAGCCACCAGATCATCCCTGTTCCCCATCCTGAAGATCTTAGCTGGGGCTGCAGGTATAATTTTATACAGCACATGGGGAAAACTGCCTGCGAAAAATCATCTCTGCAATTGTCTTAGTGGGATAGGAGCAGGGTTCTGGGCTCTCTCCCAGTGCAACAAAGCAGGAAGCACCAGTTTTGAGTACACTTGTATTACGACGGCACATTCAGTCTCATCTCTGCAGCTTAGATCTACCCAGGCCTTGTCTTTTGCCAGCAGGAGATGCCACGACACAGCTCTTCAGCTGGTGGGATGCGCTTGGAGGAGCTGCTCGCGAACAGCAGGCTCAGAGGGATGAACCAGCAGAGGCATGCACAGAGCAAGTGATAATTTCCGTGCTGTGCAATTACAACTGGGAAGAAGTAAACCTCTGGTGCACAAACCTGCCAACAGTTTACTGCCAACAAGGAAACAAAACCGACAGTTGACACTGGAACAGCTACTGATACCCTGTAATCATCTTAAAAATAGACTCTTTGCAAACCTGCTTGTTAGTAGTGAGAACATACGCTCTTTTTAAGGGGGGGGGGGGGAGAGGAGAGAAACCTCTCAGTATCGCCAAAGCAACATTTGCATTAGCTAGAGCACGTGTTTGGTGAAGCTGAGGCTGGAAGCTTCCCAGAACCTGGTCCCGTGCTGCTGGGTGACTACGGCACAGTGAGATCCTGTGTTGCTACAGCACATTTTGCACCATCAAGAATTCTTCATCCTCTGAGCCCAGCAGCCAGTGCTACACAGCTACTGCAGACCGCCACCTTATTCCATCTTACTGCACATATCTGCTCCCCAGGCTCCTGGTGGACAGCTTTTACTCATGGTGGGTCCTCCCCATGGCTCCTTGTAACCACAGACCCCAGGACCCCAGCTGCTTTACCCCTGACCAAGGTGGACAGAGGAACACCAGAGCCAAGGGCTCTGGAGTCTTGTTCCAGCCTGGAGCATTGTCCATCATGCAGAGCTGCATGACAGCACAACCCTGACCCAGAGAAAGTGCCACAAGTAAGGTGTTCCCATAAAAGATAGCACAGCTCAGGACTAATCCAGAGTCCACCAAAATGGGGACTGGAACCACAATCTGGTCTATTCTAAGTTGGTTTAGTTTCTTGATTCCAGCTTGATTTTGTTGAATCTCTTAGAAGACAGAGCATCCACCCAGATAGACAGGCCTGGTTTTCTTCCTAACACATTCAGCACAAAATTCCCTCACCCACAAGTTTCTGTCCCCTCTGTGCTCAGCACATCAGCACTATACAAAAGAGAGGGACACGTTCCCTCATAAGTGGATTTCATTTTGGTATGAGCCATTTAGAGATTATATCCACTTCAATTTGGGCAGGGATCCAAGGTTAACCTCCCTGCTCTTGTTAACAGAGTTTTTCTTGCAAAAGCCCATCAGCTCAGTTTTACATCTTATTTGGGACAGTCAGGGCAATGTTCCACTGGGCACCGGGATGAGGGGAGAGGAAAGACAGATCTTGGGGAGCTCTGACTGCTAGAGCTGAGAGCAGTTTCCCAGGATTCCTGGACACACATCCCTGGTCTCCTCTGTCTGCCACTCATGACTACAGACATTGCAGACTGTTCTTGTACAGCCCTAAGGTCACCTTGGAGACTTTTTGGTGTCTCCACGTGAGCAGGAAGGAAAATCTTTGCCAAACAGGTACAACACACAGCATGAGGGTGGCACCCTCCATCCAGGATCACAGCAGCACACAAAGACACTTGATTGTTTAAAATTCACATTTATGCAAAACATGGTTTCTCAGTTCCTGGAAGTCACATCCATTTCTAGGGGGATGCTACTCTTTCAGGGTCAGGTCAGCCAATGTACGCTTTCCTGCCTTGCAATCCCCTTGGGAAGACTGCAGGCTGTGCCTGCACACAACAGTGTGCCCAAGCAGCAACTGCAGAGTCAATCCTGAGGACCGCCCTAACACAAAAACTATTTCAGAAATTTCAGCATTTCAGGCACAGCAGGCACAAGAGTTCATCTGAAAGTTATGGACTATGGAAAGCTGGTCTTCAACAGTCTGGCTTCTCCAGCCACTTTGCAATATTCCAAAAAGGAGAATGGGACCACGGTCCGGGTAAAAAGGAGCAGTCTTGGCTGCAAGAGCTGCCAGTCTGGAGAGGATCTGGTAGCACACCAGCAGCCACCTTGCCATGGGGAGACTCTTTCCTGCATAACCGCAGCACCTGAGCAGGAAGGAAGCTCCTTCACCCAGGGCAAGGGTCCTAACAGCTTCCACCGAGATGCTCTCAGATCAGCTCCCAACAGTCAATACCTCCAGCATGAATTATTAATCCATATGTCATTCGCCCTTGGAAACTGATACATCCACACCACACAGGAAGAAAACTTTTAGCAATACGCCCGTGTCAGCAAGCCTGGGGTGAGCTTGCCAGGCACTTCCTCACACCTCCCTGACGAGCTGCTGGGAGCCAGCAGGAGGCACCCATGGTGGTGTTCCCGCTGCCATCTCCAGCATGGAGCTGTGCCGGCCCCGCCACTCCCAGATCCAGCTCCGTGCGCGGCTGCGTGAGCTCAGCACATCCACCTGTCACTCGAGCCACTCGTTTGGAAAATTATTCTGCCAGAGCATCACCGAGGACACCTTGCCAGTAAAATATCAGACAACATCAGCCGGTGTTTACTTGCTCCAGTGCAGATACTACACATTTATTATTTACACTTTGCAGCATATTTTTGGAGTTATGTCAGTAAGACTGAGGGTTATCAAGTGATCTGTTTGCAGTCTGTCAAAAGCTGCCATGATTCCAGGGAATTTCAGGACAGGGATTTACCTTTTCACATTGGCCTAATCCACAACACAAGATGGGAAATGTTGGGATTTGCAGAACCTCAAACTGAGTTTGTGTCCCTTGCCTTCTCTGCTTCCTGCACAAAGGTTCTCCAATGGGAACCAGTCCCGGGGGGAAAAAAAGGCTTCTGAAATAATGGAACAACAAAGTGTAGATCTTCTCCCTCAGTCCCAAGCATTTGAAGAGATGGTTGGGTGGATTTTTATAGACTGTTCCAACTGTACTGAAAACAAGACAGAAGTGGGAAAGAAAGGCCAAGCTGAACATGTCCTAATCCCTGGTCATGCTTGGAGATGGATGAATCAAAGTTGGTGCATTGGGTACCAGGTTTAACTGAGGAGATCCTGTTTACTACTCATTTGTGGTGATCAAAAAGAAGATGCAAATATTTCCCAGGTAGGACCTCTAGCTTTGCTCTTCTCCTGAGTACAGGAGTTGTTCATGTGATGCTGCTAGCTGCATCAAGGTGGGCCAGAGCCATCCTGGCATCATGGCTGCCCATCTCTCCCTGAGCTGGAGGTCAGCTCTCCCACACAGCACCCCAACAGAAGGATGCAGCACATCCGGCCTGGAGAAACTTGGGAAAGACCAGCTGGGAACACAGATGGGTCTGGAGAGTGTGTCACGGCTGCCCCACCTGCAGATGTCACCTCGTGTCCTAGCCAGTATTTTCTCCCATCTTTTCTGCTGTCTTTTGCCAGAGGCGGGGAAAACAATGAGCATTACCAACTCAGCCATGGCATAAGCTCATTATCTCCCTTCCTAAGAGTTTCTTAACAGTAAATTTAGAAGTATCTTCCACAGAACCTGAACATATTTTAAATGTCTTCTTTTGAACTGCTTCTTGAAATGAAATTTTACACTAGAGCTAGAGGAAACAACTTCAGAGGAGCCCGCTGGAAGGCATACACTCTGGTAACACAGACCACCCACTATTTTCCTTTTCCAAACCTGGATGCGATGGACCATTGAGTGCCAAAGAGCAGTGGTTATCATGAGGAGCTTAAGAGATTGTTCAAGGGCTTAGTATAATAGCCAGACTCCAGGTGGCAAGGCATGTATCACACCTGCAGCAGCAGCTCTCTGATATAGAAAGATCAGAATCACAGAATATCCTGAGTTGGAAGGGACCCAGCGAGGATCATCAAGTCCAACTCTTAGCCCTGCCAGGACAGCCCCAAGAATCCCACCCTGTGCCTGAGAGCACTATCCAAATGCTTCTTGAGTTCTAGCAGCCTTGGAGCTGTGACCCTGGGGATCCTGCTCCAGGGCCCAGTCACCCTCTAGGTGAAAAAGCTTTTTCTAATGTCCAACCTAAACCAAGGCATTCTCACACTTTTGATTACCAGAAGTGCCTTCATAGTTCTGGCTGAGAGATCAAAGCATCCAGACACACATCCACACAAAGCCACCAGGTATTTTAGCAGCTGCGATCTGCTGCAACTCCCATTTCCACCATGGGAAATACTTAAGATTTGGTTTCTGAAAAGCCCTTTTTTCATCACTTCTTGAGCTGGGCTGGTTCTAGAATTCAGCCCAGCTCTGCAGTTCAGCAGCAGAGATCTGAATTCTTGGCCTAGTAATGAGTGCCAAGGCAGTTGTTTTCATCTTATTCAGTCAACAGGAACACGGAAATCAATTTTTCCCAATCTCAGTTATGGCTAGAAATCCATTCCTTTTAGGCCAGCTACAAGATTAATCTACTGAATGGTTTGCAGGCGTTTTGCTGACATACTAACATCTGAAGAATACATTATGCTTCCCCCCTCCTAGTATAGCATTAGTGCCTTTTTTTTTTCCTGTAAACATCTTTGTTCGGGAATCCATGAGACAGGATGTGGAAATGCATGTCTGCCTTGCAAACAAGCCTCATGTCTGCAAAGTTTCTGCACTTAAATTGTCGGAGCTTGGTGACTTCAGGAAAAGAGCACAGACGCCTTGTGCTGCACAAGATGTACCAGCAACACAAAGCATGAGCTGACCTGCCTCTTCACAGCCAATGCTGAACAAAGGAGCAGCAAATATAAATGAAATAAATTATATATATTCCAATTTCAGTGGAAGCCTCGACTTAAAGACCTGCCAGTCTAACAATTAGTCTCCTGTATTGGCTCCACAGCATCAGGACATGCGTGTAAAAAGCCGTCTCACAGCTACCACTGCAGCAGTCTCATGCAACTCTGTCACCCCAAAAAGGGGGTACTTGGCCACAGTTTGTTCTTCTCTCATAGAAAAAGGAGAATCTCATCTCTTCTGGTCCTTACTTGGGGCTCCAGAAAGTTTCTTGCCCTGTTCTCAGCAGGATTGCAAGACACTCTGCAAACTTTCTGTAAGAGTGTGTTACAATTAGTGACATTGCTGAATTTTAATTTTTCCACCTGTTTTACAGACATGGAAATAGAAGCAAGCTTCCTTATTTCATCATCTTCCTAAAAGCACTGTACTTTCAACACTAGAACTTTTCCAATTCCCAAAGAGTTGTTTCCCACCCAAACCTGGGATACACCACTCTCTGTTCCAATATCTGCACTTGCCCATAAAGATCTAAATTTCCACTTTTCCAATATCACAGCTTTTCCACACCCAGACTCCAAATATCAGGATTGTTTGTAGAACATTCCACATGTGATGTATTTCAGGCCAAAGGCTAAGATTTGTTTTAAAATGTTCTTCACAAAATTTGATCTGGGCAGCAATATCATAATGGTTTTGGAAGAACAGAGAAGGATAAAGCAATTATATCCCACACAGCAGGACAGCAGAAAGTGAGTGCATCCATCTCACCACAGCTGTCCTTTCTTCCTGCAGCAACCTGAGTCCAACAGAGTGTACAGGTCTATTTCCCACTGCTGGGGAGGGCAGTACAGGTATTTCTGAGTCAGAAAATACTCCCTGTGCTATAATGTGTTCATCCGGCCAGAAGGAATATATCTGGTTGTGAAGATATTATAGCCCTGCTTGCTTACCCACAAAAAGACCCAATGCTCCAGGGCCACAGGGAGGGAGCAGAGCTGCTCCAGATCTGTCCCCACACCTGGACACCCCAGTGATGCAGGCAGCAGTGGAAACCTCAGCATGTTTACAGGACAGCACTTAAAATGCCACAGATACAACCGAGAAAAGATAGCAGAACAACAGCACCAACCACTCAACAGCCATTCCTCTTAGCAACTGATCCATGCTTCAAAATATTCTGTGTACACAGACTTAATGCCTAAATAGTACTACATTCACCTGGAGCATCACATTGTCCACTAAGATCTACTCTAAAGAGCTCTCAAGCTGCCCATGAAATATGGTGGCCTTCTTCCCCCAGCTGATCTTTCCCCTCTGTTTCTGTATAATTCACCTGCTGGGCCGGGGCTAAAACAATACGTTGAAGCTAGGAGCAAGTCTCCAAAAACAGATTTATCTCAACAGAGATAAATCTCTGCACTTGCAGCAGTGTATTTACTCAGGTGCCCTCTGCATGGTCTTCAGCTGCCACCAGCAAGACGTGGTCAACAGGTGAGCCCCTCCAAACAGCATGAAATAGGTTGGTTCTGACTATTTCCTGCAAGATTTTGTTGCCTGTACCAGGATGTGGTCACCAGTCACAAGCATGAAGGCCCCTACACCATTCTGGGAAGCAATCCCTGTTGTAGGGAGAGCATTGCGCAACACACCCATGCTGTGCGCTGCCTGGAGGGGAGCAGGTGCTGAAGGGCTCCTTTGTGTTACCACACAGCACCACTAGAGAGCTTCCATCACGTTCTCTCATCTTGCCAGGACATCCAAGACAGATCCATAGTAACTGAATAATCAATTAATCCTCCTGTAGAGCCCCATTTACATAATGAAAACGCAGCCTCCCAATATACCACTATTTTTCAGTTGTCTAGACCAATATATCTGTCCTGTAGTTGGAGGGGGGAGGCCTAACACAGCTTCCATTATGGGTGGCAGAGTTCCAGCTGACATCACGTGGTGGCAATAAAACTTCTATTGATTTCATGTAAGCATTTAACCCTAGCAGAGCACATATTCCTTCAACAGCCCACAGCGGACTCTGGGTCCAGCAACCCAGACTGAATTACAGTTGCACCTCACATGGAGCCTGGGGAATCTCTCCTCTTTCTCTCCAGCTCCCCAGGAAGCCATAGAGAGGCAGAGAGCAGACAGGCTTCACTGCACATCCTGAAAAGTGGCAACAAGTTTGGATTTCTCAGTTCGGTACCTGCAGCTTATCTCAGACCACAGAGGAAGGTCCCACCCTACAGCTCTCAATGAGAAACAAATCAGCTGTAATTCTAGATCCAGCTCGTTTAGCAAACGAGGACCTGGGGTTGAGGTCTGTCCTCAAAAGTCTGCTCCCAGACTGAAGACTGGGACCAGTGGTGCTGAATAATCCCCTTTCCCCACTTCACACATTACTGGCAAAGCACAAGTAGCCAGTGGAGGCTTTAGAGCTGAATTAAAGCCCTTACACTTCCTTCAGCTTTCACCAGCAAATAGGATATGAAGAGCAAACAACCAGTATCTCACAACAGGGCCCACTTGCTGGTCCTGGCTCCTAGTCAAACACGACTGACTGCAGAGGGGCCAAGAGCAGAGGAGGCTGAGGTTCAGCTGCAGCCCCTGGTCCTGCCACAGACTTCTGCAGGTCAACAGGCAAAGCATTTTGCACTTAACTCCAAACCTACAAAGTTAGTGCAAGACTCTTCATTAATCTCAGACCAGATGGAAAGAGAACAAAATGTCTGGCCAGCACTGCCAACAGCACTGCTGGGCCACTGCACATAAAGAGACAAAGCTGTGTCAAACCTTCTCCTGGGCAACACAGTCCTGCCCATGAGAAGTCCTGCATGAGAATCCTTGAACCAGCATGCAAGGCTCCCATCACATCAGAAACAGCACTGTATTCCTGCATTTCCATAGGAGCATGGTTTAAGGGAACATGTTCTGCCCTCCTCTGCTTGCTACAGGTTGTCTCTCCAGCCTTTGGAAGTCCAGGCAAACTCATGCATCTGGCCTGAGGGTTCACATTGTTCTTTATGAATGACACAGCCACCTAACACAGCCTCAGGGACTTCTGGCCATTCCTATGACCAGGCGCACACACGAATCAGCTGCACCAGCACCAGGATCTCTGGTTCTCCTGATCATCCAAACAGAGCCTACATGGTGCTTTCATGAAACAAACTGAACACATCTCTGCTCTGGCCCAAGTGAGCTCTAGGCCTGTTTCTTCTCTTTGTCCTTTGAGGAGCCCTGCCCCACTTGACTTTCACCATCCCTCCTGCTCTTCAAAATGTGAATTCCAATTTTTGCTGTAAAAGGTCCCTCCAGTTGCTCTCTGAGCTCCCAGGGGGGATCAAAGTCTTAATTAGATTTCCAGGGCTAACTCCCTGTATCCTCAGCACAGAGGAGACCACTAGGAACCATATCACTAGGAACAGCACTAAGAAAAAAGCAGGAATTCCCTGCTTCCAGGGCATCCCAAAGCATCAACTATGAAGAGAGCCCTGGGCTACTGTGATCTTATTCTACTCACACAGGAGCACTAAGGCCTGGAGTTTTTCATTTGTCAGGGGCACAGCACTGCCCAAGGATGACAGTGAGCAAGTCAGTTAGCCTTGGCAGCCCTGTGTGTCCCAGGCACAAGATTTGGTACAGACTCCAAAGCCTGGGATGCCAATATCTTCCTAGACAGCAGCGATGCTTCCCTGTACTTCTGTCAATGCTTTCCCTGCTTTGCCCCTCACACCCTACATCCCTGGGGACCTTGGCAAGCACAAAGGCAGCTCCTCCTTCACACGTCTCAGAGCGGCTGCCTCACACAACAACTTTCTCCACAGGTCTGGAGCTCTGGAGAACAGCCTACATCTGGTGTGACGCCATGTTCGGAGTCATCTCCGCTCCAAAAGGACAGCCTGAGCCAAGCTCATGTTATCAGCACCAAGAGCATGTTCCCCACTTCCTAAACATTGCATCAGAGCACGCGGCGTCAGGAGAGTTTGGGAATGCGCCGAGGCTGCCTCTGCATATGTGTGTTAGAGGACACGCACGCATACCGTCTGGAAGCTCCAAGGAAGGCCATCTGCCTTTCATCGCCAACTGGTGACAGTCGGAGATTCTCCCTCCCTGTCACTGTGGCTACTGCACGCTGAGCTGTGCCCTGCTCCACAGCGTGCTCCAGAGCCATCTTCTGGCCGAATGGATAACAGTCCTGGAGAACAGCAAGAATGGAAAATAAATAAAAAACCCCTTAACGAACCCGAACACCACCCTCCAAATCCCGGCCCTTTGATTTACAGACGCCTTGCCCTCCATGTCAAGTTTCAGCATCACTCCAAACAGAGGCACTACCCTGCTCCCAGTTCCTAACCATGGCCCCAAATCCAGTACAGGGCTGGGATTGTACTCTTGGAGACAGTTTTACCTGTGGTGCCGCCTGCCTTGCCACCCTGGTTCCAGTGCTGGCATGCCTGGTGTTCCTCTGTTCACCCCAGCTTCCACCGAGGTGTCCCCCAGTCACCAACAGGCAGATGGACACAGGGAACGTGGCAGGCACAAGCAAAGTAAAATACTGAGACAGAAGCAGAACTCCTGCACTCAGGCACAGAAAGGTTGGCACTCTCCTTACCCCATCACTTCCCCCCTTTGTGTCCCACTTGCAATTGGCTCATGGGCAGCAGAAACCCACCCTGCTCTCCCCAGCTTAAAATATTCTGTTTCAGCCTCTTCTGCATCTGTCTACACCAGGGTTCTTCCTGCTCTACAGAAGGTCCATGCCATTCCTTTACCAAGCTCAAGTCACACTGGGACAGCCAGGAACTGCTAGAAGGACAGAGAGGACCACACACCTGGTCCTTGGTCCAGCAATACAGAACAGGAAATTTTTCTCCCAGTCCATAGCATGGCCAGAACCTGCTATTTGATTAGGCTTGTTTTCCAGCAAGGCTGTACAAAACATCCAGGCAACTGAGCTGCCTCAGGGAGAGCAAGATGCAGTTCACGTGGCCAAGTGTCCTCCCCCAGCACTGCCAAAGGCAGGTAAAAGTGCTCCCCCCAGGACCTTTCACTCTGTTGACAGAAAATGCCCTTCACAGTTGATGCAGCTTTGCACAATGAAGGGTGCATTACCCAGCTCTGTAGACAGAGACCAATTAAAGCACAGATTCAAACTCTAAGCCAAGGTTGCACTGTCAAAGACAGCTGATAAAACATCAGATTGAACCTTATAAAAAGATTTTCCCTCTGTAAAGGTGTTAACATCAGTTAAAGGAAGGGTTACAGCAATTTACAGTGATCTCTAACCTGGGTTTCTTTCCTCTCAACCTTCTTGCTTGCTGCCATTTCCAGCTCATCTAGCATAAAAAAGAATACCCCCAACATGAGACGGAACTGAGGTGGCAACCAGACTCAAGAGGTCTGGTGAGAGGAGACCAGAACAACTACAACCCCACAGGAGGGAAACCCAGAGGCAGCCAGCAGTGCACCCACCAGGTACCCTTCAAACAGGTAAAAAAGCACCAGGAGAGAGCAGCGCAGTCAAGAATGACACTGCAGTCCTTAGGATGTAAAATCCCTTCCCATGTTGCAGCATGTTGACCTGACAACATGCCATCAGAATTTTAAATTATGTATCCGAGCACTCTTCTCCCTGTCAGTGAGTGTTTGAACCTGAAGCAGAGCCGGCAGCAGCGAGGAGCAGACAGGAGAGGTAATTACCCACAGCCTCCTCCAAGAGCTGACAGAAAGCAGGCCCCGTGCTGGAGATCCTGGCCTC
This sequence comes from Corvus moneduloides, assembly GCF_009650955.1. NCBI lineage: Eukaryota > Metazoa > Chordata > Aves > Passeriformes > Corvidae > Corvus > Corvus moneduloides. The sequence goes on along the minus strand of NC_045484.1, from coordinate 5,701,371 downwards.
ATTATAGGCTCTCCTGGAGGCTGCAGCTGCTCCTCTCTACGGTCAGACGTGAGTCACAGCATTTGGGAGGAGAGAGGAATGCTCCCACAGGCTCCCCCAGGGTCCTTAATGGCCACGCGGTCCATCAGCCATAGCACAACCACAGCCACGCCAGTGTTTGAAGCCAGAGCCCTGGTGCTGCACTCAAGCTTCAGCAGCTGAGCAAAAACCAGACATGAAGCTGGCTTGTTCATCACTGTGGCATTTCTAATTAGGGAAGGGGCTTTTTCCTGACTCAATGTGTGCTTTAGAGCTAACATAAGTGATGGAGCAAACTCTCACTCCTTCCCTCTTTCTCATTGATGGCAGCAAGACAAACACTGTGGGATTCCACAGTATCAATTTCTGCAGCAGTGGAAAAGACATTTTGCTCCAAGAGAGCTGCCACTCCAGAAAATCCAGGGTCTCCATGCTTCTCAAACATTGCCTACACGGAGCAGGGTCTCCCTGTGGTCCACAAATCCCCATCCCATGGCAAGGAAGGCGATTTGCAACAGCACAGTCCAGCAAAGGATAAGACAACTTCACTGGGGTCTCTTCCATGTGCTTCTCTAATGGCTTCTCCTGGCAGTGACCCTTGCTGACCTGACAGTCTCAGGGGACAAGAAAGTAATTCTAGCTCCGTTCTCCCAAGCTGCTGCTGCCCATCTTCCCAGCCATGTGTGCACAGGGAGTTTGGGGAACCCCCATGATGGATTGCTGTCCAAGGGGCACTGAGCCTCTCCATTTGATGGAGAGACTGCTGGCTTGACATGAACTGCAGACCCAGACAGCAAAAGGTGACCTCTTCCAGACCCCTCAGCCCCTTCTTAGGAAAGGCTTGGCCCAGGAAAGCAAATATCCAGAACAGAAAGGGAGGGGAGAGAAATACATCAATGACCACGTGCTGCATGGGTGTGAAAAAAGCCCTGTGCCCATCTACTCCAGGGGAAGGGACAAAAAGCATGTGAAGCCCCTTGAACATCAAAACAGAGGTACAGTGGTGATGGAGAACTTGCAATACCTGATTTCCTTCAGTGCTACCTGCCCTCCTGGCTGGTGGCCCAGGCTGAGCCACGACGGAGTGACCGATGGGGGACACAGCACACCTCTCTCAGTGAAGTGATGCTGCACAGCTGTGACAGGTCTAGTGCTTCCCATGAAGCCAGGAATTACTATCTTTACCTCTAAAAGGTCCACTATTAACCAGCAGCTTCCTTTGGGAAAATATAGGGCTTACAAAACCAAAACCTGAAGCATCGGTTGTTGTCTCCCCAGCACAGCAAGCAAACCTGGGCTCACAGTGCTGACACTGCCTGTCCTTGGATCCTGGGAGTCCAGGGCAGAGGAAAGATGTGTCAGGCTGTTCCCTCCCCACTCCCAAGGAAAAAGACAGGAGGGAAATGTGTATGAATCAAAAGGGTAATGTTGGCACATTATAGGCAGCAAGTTTAATGACACCTAATCATAATGCTACAGAATTTTGGAAGGCATATAAACCCTTGGGCTTCCAATGACCTTTGAAAGACAGAGAAGAACAGGAATAAGTCCTCCCTGCAGCTGTCTGCTCTACAGTTTCCTCCACCTTCTACTAAACCACACAGGGCTGGAGCCATCACAAACACCAGACTGAATCAAATGGATCTTGGTGCAACTCCCGCCATGCCTTCACACCTAAACAATTAACATGGCAAATAATTTCCTTCCTGACAGGCCTTTACTCAGTTGAGAGCCATTTTCTGCCACCTCTCCTCTTCCCAGTTCTTTACCTCAGCCTTTTTTCCAGTACAAGCCAAATTCTTTTGGCAGCTTGGGACCTGAGCTCCAGGTACGGTGTCGTGCACAGTAACAGATTTCCCACTGAGCTCAAGGGAGTAGGCTCAGACTCCAGATGCCTCCAACAAAGCCTCATATTTCTCTCCACCACATGTCCCATGAGGATCTGTTAACACAGGCAGCTCCTGTGCCATCCTGGTTGGGGCTGTGCTTGAGGAGCCTTAAAATGGAGCATAAACTCCCACCTCGCCCTAAAGGGATCGGTGGGAAATTTCACACAGGGTTACTTTTAATGCTTTAAATATTCTGTGAGGTTTGTGTTCAATTTCTCATCATAAAGTTTTAATGGGAACTCCTTGAAATTGCCAGCTCTTCTGATGCGTCTTCAGACAGAAACTGTCTGTCTCTGCAAAACTTGGTGAGGTGCATCCTGGTTATATTTATCTGGGGTGCTGTCTAACAGTTTTTAGTTTAAAAAAGAAAGCACATCAGATATGCAAGGTTTAGCAACATTTTTAACAAGGATGTGTCAACATTCGTCCCACACTTGCAAGCCTGATAGCCTAAATCCTTGGTGGAAGATTATATATATTTGATAAAGGTGATTTTATTGTTGTCTCCTGCAATGGGAGACAGGGCGTTGAGGACATCCAGGCTCAGCTCTGCACTGCCACAGGCTAAAACCCACTCCCCTACAGATCACTCAGCTCTCTGCCATAAAACTCTTGGAAACACCAGGGAACAAAAAACTTTGTGGAAAAAGCTCACTTCTATGCTCCCTAATAAGCTCCCAAAAGTGAATCCATGTCTTCTCCCCTGACACCAAGGTGTTGCCAGCATGAGCAGAGCTGTGAGAGGAGAATTTCTAAGAAGCAGTGGCCAGCTTTTCTTAGCACATTCTTACTGTTCAGGGCTGGATCTGCACACAAAATTTAGTCCTAAACAATCAGGGTCTTCAGATAAAAGCAGAGGCAAGGAAAAGAATTTTAAGAATTGGAAAAAGGAAAAAAAAAAGGAAATGGAAAATGGAGGAGGGGGAATAACTAGAAACCAACCAATTAGCTCACCATAAGTGTCAAGTGTGCAGATCATGCAAAAAAAAATTTACTTATCGAATGAATTTTGTAAAATGGAAACAGAAGCGATGATTCCTGCTCTGAGAGGGGATTTCTGAGCCCTTGCACATTATTCTCTGGATTTGACCCTGCTTCTCACATGCTATAGGACAGTACATCTGCTCTACTCACTCAGCCTGCACAGGATCCCTCTTCCAGCAGCCTCTGCCCCCAGGGAACAGCCACAGCTCCCAGCAGAGACCACTGAGCTACAGAAATGAAAGAGTCACAGAATCACAGCATGGCCTGGCTAGGAAGGGACCTCAGAGATAATCTAATTACCTAGATGGACAGGAACACCTTCCACTAGACCAGGTTGCTCAGAGCAACCCATCAGAGCACCCATCCATCCAGCATGGCCTTAAACACTTCCAGGGATGAGGCAAGAACAGTCTCCATGGTTCTTCCTTGGGCAGGAACATCACAAGGGCACAGCTGGACTGCAGCATCACTTCTCATCTTGCCCCTACCAGCACAGCGGTAGCCTCAGCTAGGGAGGGGGATTTTCTGGTCTCTATCTACCCACTGACCCTGCTCAGTGTTGATTCCCCCCAAATTAAGTAGTCTTTAGCTGCCTGGGCAGCAGATTGGGGTGCACTTCATCCTTCATCCTTGGACAACTCCCAGTCCGGGCAGTGGGGGCTGCCTTCCCAGAGCAGAGCTGCATTTCTCCTGCTTCTTCCCTCTTTTCACCACAAACACTTCATGCAAATCCAATCTCTCTTTGGCTGGCTCCTGCTGTGCTGCAGAGGGTTGGGGAAGGGGAGGAGAGGGGAAGAGGTGGAAAGGAGGGGGGAAGAGGATGGAGCCTTGCTCGCTATCAGCTGCTCAGAAGAGCAGAGCAGAGACAAGATTGATGATGCTCTCTGGATATAAGATCTCCTCCTTGTGAAAAGCTGCTTATGAGGCCTGATAGACTTGTCATCTCTTAATAAACATCGCTGATATGTCGGTGAGGAGAAAGCAGGAGTGAGGGGAGGACACACAGAAAGGCTGCTGACAATTTACTTAGAACACTGCTCCCCTCTCACCTTGGCCTCCACTTGCAATTCCCTCTTCCCAGAGGGAACATTCCCAGTCCAGCCTCACCAGTACCTGCCATCCCACCAGAGCCCAGGAACAGGCTGGACCCAGCACCTGGGCATTTCCAGTGAAACAATTCCTTTCCCTGTAAGGCCTTGGTACACACATGGTCCTAAACCATGAAGCCATAAGGATTTTCAAACAACTTCCACAGTAGTTACAGGAGCAGATCCCAGTGGGACAGAGTGCAAGGGAGGCATTTCATCAGCACCTTGCAGAGTTCAAAGCTGTTTCACTGCTGTTGTGCTCCTTTTCTGAACTGCTCTCCAAATGTAAGTGGCCCAGCTCTTGCTCACATGGCTGTAAATCAGAGGGACTTGCCTGCACTCAGGAAACACACCCCTTGCTTTTATTTAACTTCTGTCAAGCAGCAAGGAAAATTTTAATGCCTCAAGTAGGCATCTGTCCTACCCTGTTCCAACAATGACAGTCACAGGTAGCAAGTGTGGTGTTATCACCAGGAGCTTGTTGGAATACAAAAAACCCACATAAGGCATGCAGGTTTTGTGTGACTACAGCCACATTTCCCCTGCATATCTGGCTCAGTTTGTATTTAATCAAGCTACGCATGGTTAAAAATCCTCCAGAGCATTAGCAGGTGCTTAGTGGTGCTGTGTAAGGGCAGAGCTAAGGAATAACGTGCTGTAAGCACCGCTAACATAAGTGTTCATGGCTCCCTGTGGGGCTGAGAATGGCTGCAAACCAGCTTATCTGCCCCAGGCTTGCAGATGCCCAGAGAGGTTCCTACAGAGACCCCATCAGAAGCAGCCTGGCTAGAAGGCAGGTCCTGAGCATGTCACAGCTCTTCCCTTGCCAGGCTCAGACCTGTCCACAGCTACAGGGATGGTTCAGCAGAGCAGGAGGACATTGGGCTCCTCTGCATGTTTGGGCCAGCACAGCTCCCAAGGAGGAGCGGCAGCTCCCTTCCTGCAGCCAGGCAGGCTGCTGCTGGGAATGCCTTTGGTCCCTCCAAGGTTTCTACTACTCACTCTCCTCCCTAAAGCCTGCCCCAGCACACTGATGCTTCACAGTATGCTTCATCCCACACTATTTCTCTGTAAAACAGCACCATGCAGTGATTTTCCCTGTCTTACACAAATTCCTTCATCACTTTATTATCGTGGAATAGTTTGGGTTGGAAGGGACCCGCAAAGGCCACCTAGTCCATCCTCCCTTCAATGAACAGGGACGTCCTCAGCTTGCTCAGAGCCTGTCCAGCCGGACCTTGAACTCTTCCAGGGATGGGGCAGCCTGTGCCAGTGTTTTATTCTGGACAGCCTGTGCCAGTGTTTTATCACCCTCCTTGTAAAAAAAATTCTTCTCAAACAACTTCTGAGATAAACTCATTGAGCTACAAGGACTCTCTATATCTGCAGCACCAATACTAATATAGTTAGCAAGTTAAGTCCTTTCAGGGCTTGGATTAATTTTTGTTCAAAACTCAGTATATTTCTCACCATGGAATCTGTGTTTGCAGAAACCCAAAACCAGTTGCATTTCTTCCCAAAAACTTAATTTAGGACCAGATTTCCAAGGGCTGAATTCATCATCTGTAAACATCCATGCTAAATGAGCACAGGAATGACTACCGGGCAGAAGAAACAAATATATTTCTCCCTGTTTTGCACATGACCTTTCTACCATATCTCCCAGGAGAGAGATGTCAGGCCTCCCTCCTCCCCAGAATTAGAGACCCACAAGGAATGAGTTTCTCAAGGCTGGAGCCCACAGCTCAGATTAGACCAGGACAGTCTCAATTTGATTAAAAAGGAAAACAACCCCCTCTCCAAAAGGTCAAAGTGCAGCCCTGGCATTTCCTGCTCTCAGCAGCCCATAACAAACCATTGTCTCCAGCGTCACCTTCTCAATCAAAAGGGCACTTCAGCACTTAAAACCCTCCTCCTCTGCCGCCCAAAGAAAATCAGAGGGATTTTTTGCAACATCCAGTTCCCAGGTCGGCATTCAGACATTGGAGTGGGATCACTCCAGGGACCTGGAGTGTCCCTGCCTGCCTGCAGGAACATCAGGTCACGCTCAGCTCATCTGACTGCAGGTTCCCCACCTTACAAGACAATTCTTGGACAGCCAACACACCATACCCACCTATAAATACACATTGTGACTCTCTAGATCATATTTTAATTTAAAAAAAGCTTATTTTGCAGCTACTGCATGTACACAGACATCTCTTACTTGCCTGGCACCTCAGCCCAGATCCATGAAATAGCAGTTCCACAGCACTTTCAATTAGATAAAATTTCAGGTGCCTAATGCAACATTCCTAAATCCTCCTTATTTCGTTGTCTTAAATTATTTCAGGAGCTTTTTTTTACCCAGCTTCAGTGGCTGGTGGCAGGTGAACACATGAGAATCATAATAATTGTGATAAAGGATAATTATAAGTTTCTTAACTCTGTGGCTATGAAATCCTGGAAACCAGCAACAAATGGAAGGTCTCCAGCTGAATTTTCCTTAAATTTCACTCCCCCACATAGCCCCCAGTGGCCCCTCTCCTCAACTTAGGACACGGAGCTCAGCTGGAGTTTCAGATTCATTTACAGATGCTTGCTTCATTGGGATTTTTCACTGCACTGGAAAAGTGATGTTTAATTCAAAATCCCTGCAAAATCACATACATTTTGTAGTCTTTCCTGCTATTTCCTCTCCAAAAAAATAACACTGAAAATAGAGGGTAAGAGGTTTTCACAAACACAGAAGGAAAAAAAGGTTTGCTGAGGCTATAGACAATAAAGAGCCAATTAACTACCTCATCCAAGAAACTGAATTGCTGGCCATTAAAAAAAGATAGCATCAATCTAAACTCTGCCACCATGATTAAAAACTTAAGGTACACTATATACATTTTCTGCTCAGCACTTAACCTAATGGTTATAATGAGGATATCTAAGTGACTGAGGATATTGTTTGGTCAGAGGGTCACCACAGAGCCAGACAGATACAGCATAACTAAAAAATACGAGGGTATTTTCACATCACACTGTACAAGTTGTCTTCAAATACAAATAGAGGCACGGAAGGAAAAAAATTGCTACACCATTTAGAAATTCATCACATTCATATACATTTAAATAAACAACAAAAATACAATGAGGAAAAACAGGATTCATGAATGATTAAGAGATTGAGGGTAGTATAAAATTTGGTATTTGGGAAGACTACTTAAAAAAAAGGTATACCTGAATATAAGCTAGAAAAAGAACCCACAAAGGGGAGGAGGCATTATTCACGGGGAGGGGAGGGGAGGGGAAGGGGAAGGGGAAGGGGAAGGGGAAGGGGAAGGGAAGAAGGATTTGGAGGAAAAGAGAGTCTTGGAGGTCTACAGACAGCTGGGGGGATGTATTTCTCCAGCACAACCCTACTTGAACAGCAAAACTCTCAGAAATACAGGATTGGAGCCCTTTGAAAGCTGCCTCCAGCTCACAGCAGCAAAGATTAAAACCCCAGCAGTTCCCATCCATAACTCTCCCCGTTTGGCAGGGGCATCACAGCACTGCAAACACAGAGACAAACGGAAGGTGTCAGTTTAGTAATTTCCCAGCTCTGCAGTGAGCGGCACGGAAAATATGTGAACCTCTATTTCATCCTCCACATCATATCCATACTCAGATCTCCAGCAAGAGAGAAATCAAGCATTTCTTCCCTGTGAGGGGGGTGAGGCAGTGGCACTGGGTGCCCAGAGAAGCTGTGGGTGCCCCATCCCCAGGAGCGTCCAAGGCCAGGTTGGACAGGGCTTGGAGCAGCCTGGGATAGTGGAAGGTGTCCCTGCCCATGGCAGGGGGGTGGAACAAGATAATATTTAAGTTCCCTTCCAGCCCAAACCATTCTATGATTCTATGAACTAAGCTGTTCTAGTTTTTGAAAGACAGGGATAGGAATGTAATGCAAGGAGCATTTTAGAATACATGTTGAAATACCAAGTGGAGGGTGGAACAAAGCTAATGAACTCAAAAGAAGACATCTGAACAAGTAGTTCATTACCCAGATTCCAGCATGCTCAAAAATCATAGATCATTTGCTTTCACCTAAATGTCTATTATCTCTGATTTGTTTGGGTTGATTTTTTACATAGAAAGGCATTATCCCTTCTAAGATCTCCTGACAAAGATTTAATGCTGCCATTTTTTGTGGTTTAACTCAGCCCCACACAGCCTCTCACTCACTCCCACTTGGTGGGGTGGGGGAGAGGACTGAAAGGATAAAAGTGAGAAAACTTGTGGATTGAGATAAAGACAGTTTAATAGGGAAAGCAAACCACACGTGAGAAACGAGGAGTCCATTCACCATTCCCCAATGGGCAGGCAGATGTTCAGCCATCCCCAGGAAAGCAGGGCTTCATCACATGTGTTTTTGGGAAGACAAACACCATCACTCTGCTGAACGCCTCTCCTTTTTCTTCCCCAGCTTTATATCATCAAATATACGGTATGAAACATCCTTTGGGTCACTTGGGGTCAGCTGTCCCAGCTGTGTCCCCTCCCAGCTCTTTGTGCACCCCAAGACTCCTCACTGGTGGGGCAGTCCAAGGAGCAGCAAAGGCCTTGGATCTGTGTAAGCTCTGCTCAGCAGAAACAAAAACATCACATCATCATCAACATATCCAAAACACAACCCCATACTAGCCACTGTGAAGAAAACTAACTCCATCCCAGCCAAAACTAGCACGCCATTTTGTATCCTTTCATAGATAAGGAAATACCTCCTTCATCTTCTTAGCAAAAATCTCTCCCCCCTCCCCTGCTGACACAGTGTAATTCTCCAAATCTGCAGTTTCAAGTGAAAGTGAATCTGATTTTGACTCGGGGTCCAGATGGGTCTAGCTGTAAAGATATTGCCATGTGAAAGATTAGACACTAGCTTAGACAAAGAGGTGTTCAGCTGCAAGCTTAATAGCCTCTGAAACAGCAACTGCCACCAAAGAGCTTCCAGGTACTGATATTGCTATCCATAATAACCACAGGATTGCAACAGATGATGGAAAGGCTGGAAACTCCCCGTGGGATTCAGTGCACTGCACAGAAAGCTGCTAACCCCAGATAGAGCTCTGAGTCCTTGCAGGTTGCCTTTGTCCACACAGTGACAGTCAGAGTGGAGTTTGCTCTGGGGCGTCAGAGGGGTGGGATGCTGTGCAGGGACCATGGTGCAGGTGACCTGCAGCTCCTCAGGGCTGGGGACCTGGGGCACAGGTACCTGCTGTGCTTTCACCTGGAAAACACAAGGCACAGAAAATGCAGGAGCAGAGTTAATCCCCCCCATCCAACCCACTGACCACCCAGTGCTCTCCTTATGACTCTCACCCTTGCACAAGCTCAGCGCTTACATGGCCAAAGCAAAATTAGGGGGTATTAGTGAAGGAGAGATGGAAAATCAGCAGTTGTGGCACCGGCCCTGGAATGGAATTGTCACCTCCTGCCCAGAAACCCCAGAATAGGTCCCAGTTTAGGGGCTGGGAAGAATCCCACTGTACACACTGAATTAGCCTCCTGGTCCCTGCAGCTCAGAGTCATCACACAGGACATTCTTCCTGGAAACCCTGCATCCCAAGTTTGGGGAGGCCAGTTACACCCAAGTCACTGCCCTGAGATCCTAACTCTGCATCCAGCTTAGCCAAAATGAGCTTGGTCTGGTGGTGCAACAGAGAAGCCACAATGCCCATATGCCCTCAACATGATGACCACAAATTTGAAAGCGAGTCCTTCCTCCCACTCAGTGGAGACACAAACCTAAACTCTTTGAAGCAGTGGTGAATAGACTCAGTGAGTGCACCTGGACAGGTTCTGCTGGACATTAAGTTTGTCAGATGGGGCCAGAAGTGTCAAATGAAGCCCATCAGGACCCACAAACCAGGAGCTGGTGCGGCAAGCCAAGCTGAGACTCCCTTCCAAAAATCCCAAACTACCACCATGACACCAATAGTTCTGTGTTAAAAAAAACTCTTCCGCCTGTTGAAGAAATACTGCAAAGGGAGAAACTTCTCTGGCACTTACCACAGCTCCTCCAAGGAGAATGAGCATCCTCAGGGATGAAACAAGGTCTGTGGACAACAGGAAAAACTCTGTGTACCTGTAAAATACCATTACAGAGAATCCAGTATAACCACCTCACACAGGTAAACTGCACCTACCAATGGAGAGAGCTCAAACCGGCAGACGCCTCAGCATCCCTTTCACTTCATCCTAGGAAATCCTCCTGGCTGGTGCTCCTCCTGCTTCCCTGAAAAAATGCCAAGCTGGGAGCTAAGAGCTGGGTTTCCAGGGTATCCCAGGCACGCCATCCGTCACTGGAAAGACACATTCCTTCAGTGCACAGCAGAGGCACAGATGTGACCCGTGATTCCCATGTTACCATAACTCACCCAGCCCCACCAACACCCCCCTGCCCACCCCACATCCCCATTTGTTTCACGCGAAGTGTCACTGCCCAGCCCCATGGAAAACAAATGTCCAGAGGGAGGGGGATGTTAAGGGATCTCCTTTCTTTACCTCAGGTTAATTAATCTGTTCTGCTTGGTAAGGAGCAGAGCCCTGAGTAGCAAGTCATACATTACACACAGAATTACGGAGTTCAGCAATATTCCCTGCCACAGCCATGCAGGTAGAGCTGGGAACCACTAAATTAACAGTGGCAACCATTTGCAGTAGGCAAACACCGTGGCTTTGGGAAACAACAACAAGAAGACAGTATTTCTAGGAAATGCTACAGCAGAGCCAAAACCTGCAGAGCTTCAGATGAGGACTGTTTTCCTTGTTATCCATCTTGCCTCATGTCCAAGAAGCCAAAAAGGATCAGGCTGAAGGTAGACTCTTATTTTTTTTCTTGGTGGATCATGCAAATACAACATTACTATGGACTTACACCACACCAACACATACACAAGTGTAGTTGAGTGGTTTTTAAATAGACAGCAGGAAGAAAGTTTAGCTTCCCTAAGTTCAGTTTAGGAAACCAGATCTGATGAAATGTGGGGTAAACTTTGTGCAACTCTTCTTTGTTGCAATAGGTAATGAATAGATAATGGGGTTTAAGGGCACTGGAAAGGTCACCTGCGTCATCTCCTTGCCCTAAAACAGGAGCCATAAACCATCTCCATGCTTCCCTGCGTGCACACTTTTGTATTTGTGGAGCATCCAGCACAAAAGAGCTCCTTGCTGATGGACACTTTGATGATTTAAGTGTTAAATAACAGATAGGTGCTATTTATGTGGAAATTATTTGTGTTGGGACAGAGACAAGAAAGCAACATTTTCTCCAGTGCCTCTGCCTGCCTCACCTGTGCTCTTGCTGCTCATCCATCTCCCAGGATTGCCTGGAACACTGCACATTGTAGGAGCATTTTCAAACAGCTCACATTTTCTTTAGAAAGTCAACCTGTTCAGTAATGGCTCATTCTGCTCCTCCCACCCCCTGCTACAATACACTCTTGGGACCAAGAGGGGAGAAGATTCAGCCTGCACTGGAAAACAGCTTTATGTACACTAAAATATCACCACTTGCGAGTCTGATGCCATTGCAACCTGCAAAGCCAGAAATAGCAGCTTTTTCCCAGGGGAATAGAGAAGGACAAATTTCCAGCCTCCCAGAAGGGCTCAAGGAAGGCAGGTGCACTTAGTCCTGCAGTAACACAATCTGCAACAGCAAAAATTTTACAAAAATATGGAAAAACATTGGTTGAGGTAATTTTATTTTATATAATGTCCTTGTACACCTGTACAATGAACCTCCAGCTCAAAGATTAAAATAAAACATTTTACAGAGACGAAAGTAATAATCCCACATCTATCATTTTCCAAAACACTGAAAAAACTTGATGAAGCATTTGGTTGTGCCAAGTACCTCTGCAGGGTCCTTGGGTAGGAAATAAAGAAATCATGGAATTATTTGGGTTGGAAGGCACCTTAAAACTCATCTCATTCCAACTCCCTGCCATGGGCAGGGACACCTTGCTCTACGACCTCGTATCCCAGAGCCTCATCCAAACTGGCTTTAAACATTTCCGGGGATGGGCAGTATTTCCCTGCAATCAGCCATCATCACAAAATGTCAAACAAAAAAAATTGTTTCATTACCTCCTTTCCCACATTAATCAAAATCAACATTACAATTTTCAAACAAAACCAGTTTTTCTGTCCACAAAGGTGCAAATTCCTGGCTTTGCCACAATCATCCCCTACAACTCAGTCAAACCATTCCAGCCCGGATATGCGGAGGCTTAGGCATTTCCAAACTTATGCAAAGAATTGGGACAACCAGGCAGACATCTCCAAAAACCGTCTGGTGTCTTGTAGAATTAGAAGATGATGGCAAGAGTGCAGCCCATCCCTCCCAGAGGTTAGAGAGGACAGGGAGTTGTCACAGACTATCAGTAGAGCTGTTGGCAGTGGGAACAGGGATGAGAAAAACAAGGATGAGTCTTGCACAGGCTTTTCCTCCCCACACTGAAGGAACTGCATAGGGAATGTGGGTGTAGATCCTCCTGTATTTACAGAATCGTATCCCAAAAAGCTGGTGTGCAACAAAGTGACCCACAGCATCCGGGGCACAAGGAGCAGCTCACTCTCTTCCCTCAGGGGCCACAATGAGGGAAAAGCCAGCAAAATTGCCTGTTCCCAATGAGGAGGGACACTTCAGGAGGTCATTGGTTACTCCAGCCACTCTGAGACACAAATGGAGGGCAAATCAAAGCAAGCCCTCAGTTCACCCCTTCCCCTGTTGCTTTCCAGCCCTTGTGGCCCCCCAGGAAAGTACTGGCAGACCAGCAGCTTTCTCCAGCCCTGTGACAGGAGACAGATCAGGACTGCCAAGAACTGACACCCATCACAGTTCTCATACACAAAGCTTTGGAGATTTTTTGGAGATCTACATGGCTATAGGAGCAGCAGGCAGGCCCACAGAGGGATGTGCCATGTGACTACATCACCTTTGGGGAAGATTTTACTGTTCTTTGCCCCAGGAAACCTGGAGGGGACAGGGCTCTTTCAACACCTCAGCAACTGAGCTAAATGAAGCAGCCAGAGTTTTAGGCAGGAAGCAGCCAAAAGAGTCCCAGGAGTTAAGACCAAGAGCTACTAACTCCAGATATCTGATCTGCCTCTCAGCGCCATCACAGCAGCACACAGTTTTTCATTTTGCTGGCAAGATGAGAGCCTCAGAGAAGCCAAGCAAAGAGAAAAGTATTTCACTGAGCAGAAACCACTCTTGTATGGCTTTCAGTGACCTTCCCAGTCCTCCCAGAGACACTCAGGTGTGCACACACAGGCACACAGACACCCCATCACTCTGCCACAGCTGGGGTTGTTCCCCTTTTGGCAGCCCCTGGATCCGAGCTGATGGAAAATGCGCTGGATGCAAGAGGAGTGCACAGTGGCACTCCTGCAGAACAGGAGCAGGATGCAGTGGTGGCAGCAGCAGCAGCAGGAAGCACCAAATTCCCATTTAAATAAAATGCCAAAAGGCAGTCAGCGAAAGTGACATTTATGGTGTTACTACAAATGCATTCAGTGGGAAGCTGAGTAGCAGAAGCAGGTTGGGGGGAAAAAACAAGCTGTAGTGAAAACTGCCATCTGTATATTGTGCCCCATTTTTAATATTCTGTATTCTCATAAAAAGTGTTGTTTCTGTCACTATTCAATCTCCCAAACTCACACGGAACACTGTTAAAAGTCAGCAGTGTGTGAAATGGTATTTTAAAATAAATGAAACCCGCTCGCAAAGCTGCGGAGGAATATTGCAATGCCAGGGTGCTGACAGACAGGCATTGAAAAGTAACAACCGTTATCATCTTAAAGCAAAGCGGATTAAATAAAAACCCACAGCTAGTGGTGCATTACCAAGTCTGATATTGACACAGCTGCCGTGGTGGTTATTTTTCATTGTCTCATCAAGACAAAGCATCACGGGATATCAATCTTCCCTCTGTCAGGCCATGCCTGCTGTAAAGTTTTTCGTTTACATTTTCATTATATCCCTTTTATCTCAGCTGCCAGCAAAATATATATATATATGTATTTTATATATATACACATGCATCTACATATATATATATGTGTGTGTTATATATTTGTGTGTGTGTGTGTGTGTGTGTGTGTATCTGTAAGTGTGCATGTATGGATGTACTTTTGGGAATGTTGAGACTGGTGGACCTTCCACATTGCCAAGACACAGCCTCCAGCCAGGATGATCCCCATGCTCCCAAGAAAAAGCCAACCCCTATTCAGTGGGCTGCAAGGACTGGGTTTGATCCCCTCCAGCTGGAGATGGGGCAGTGGTGAGCTGGTAAAGGTATGATCCCCTGTGGGCTTTCTAGACAAGAAATCCAACCCACACAGCTGCCAGTGCTGTCTAAAAACACCCCTTCCTGTAACCACATTTTGCTGGGTGGACCAGCCACATCTGTTCTGCTATCGAGCTCAATTTGGGGCACGGAGAAGAGGAAGAAAATGAAGCAGAAATTGTAATCCTCCTTGGAGGGCACTCGATGTCTCCTCAATAGCAGGAGCTGTTACATTTCTCCCTAGCTCTGCAGGTTGATCTCTGCACCTGATCATTCCACATGCTTCTGTCCATATTCAACTTCTTCAGCTTTGCAGCACCACCCAAGTGTTTTCAGGAGGCTCACAGGCAAGCCTTGCCAGGGCAGAGAAGTCCTCCCGAGTATCCCAGAGCCCCACAGAGCCCACCTGAAAACACAGCCTAACCTTTCACTCCCACTAGCAACCCTGCTCTTTCAAGGCATGAGACAGAGCCAGCTGTTTGCAGCTGGCCACAGCATTCCTCAGAGCAACAGGGACTGCAGATAAAAAAAAAAAAAAAAGTGTCTTCCCTTATTAATAAGAGAGCTCCATCTTCCAAACCTATTTCAAATAGCTGATGTGGCTGCTCCCTCTGCTTATGATTTAATTAAGTACAGCCTATGACATTTCTCGCTCTTCCGTCTCCTCAGAGGCGGCTCAGCGCTGCCAGGTACAGCCCTTTAAGAGTAGGAACTCTGGGAAACGTAGTTCCCAGAGGGAACACAGGGCTAAAGCAGCCACAGGGGGCTGGTGGTGCCCTGGGAGAGCTACAAAAGGGGCAGGAAAAACAGCGAAGCTCCTTGGAAAGGGGCTGCAAACGGGCAAGTGTCGAAGTGACCACCACCAAAACCGTGTGCCTCGCTCCTGTGACCCTCTGATCATCTGGCTGTGGGCTGGCAGGGCAGAATAACACCGCCCCCCGCCCCCCCCCTTCCTCAGCTCCCAAGTAACCACCAAATCCTCAGGAAGGTTGGACACACACCTTTGCACCAGTCCACACGTGTTGTCTCTGGTTACAGCCCCCTGTGCTGAGTAGCAGGAGGGAAACATCGATTACACCTTCACTAAGCCAGGAAGGGGCTCTCTGCACTGGCCCGGAAGGTTTTTCCCCATCCAGGCAGGGATTACCTCCAGAAAGCTCATCAGCATCACTGGCACTTGTCCTGAGGTCAAGCCTTTGCTGCTGAAAACCGCAGTGCAAAGTAAAGCAATTCCTCCTCCCACCTTCTGTTCCCTGCCTCAGTTTCCCCAGCACTGTGGGCAGTGTCCCTGGGCACTCCACGATCCCTCTCCTGCTGTATCTCCCGGGATGCCTGCACCACTCTTCCTCACTGTAAACCCCCTGGCACAAACGTCCATCCCACTGAAGGGTCTCTACAACCCTGGGATGTGCGTCATTTATCCTGCTGCCAGAAGCATTCCCTCTCCATCCCCCTAAATGTTTCCTTCTTCCGAACAATAACCAGCCTTCCCAAGGTGTTTTCATTTAAAGAGAGGATCATTAACCCCTACAAAAGGAATACTTCTGGCAGTTCAGTCATGCTCCAGCTCTCACTGCATCACTCCGGGGTCACCTGTGTTCGTATCCACTTGCACCCAGCTCAAATTCGACCCCCAGATAAAGCCCCTCCAGCCTGGGGGCCCAGAGCAGCAGCATTTACACCTTCTCCACAGCACTCGGCACAGCAAAGGGTTACACCCGCTCTTCCAGCAGCGTTCCCTCTCTCTCCCTCTCTTCGAGCAGCAGCAATTGCCATTCTGCATCCTTAATAGCAGCGTAATCAAAAGTTATGATGCATTTTTCAGTAATCACAAGAAATGATCCCCACTTAGCGTTAAGTAAAGCAAATTTGCCACTGGAAGGATTAAAAAAAAAAAAAAAAAAAAGGGAGAAGAAAAAGAAGAAGTCAAAAGCATTTCAATTTTCATTTGAAACGAATGAGTCAGAGTCAATTTGGTAAAGCAGTTAACAGCAGCTGTGCTCCCCTTCCCAGCCCCTTAACAGGTACAATTTGCTTTTAACAAACAACCTCGCAGAGGTCTCTGGCACCATGTTAACACAGTGGCATTCAACCCCTCTTGCTGTTCTGTATTTAAATTGGGTAATAGAGTCAGGCAGAGGAGATCCACCATGAATCTTAAGAAGTGCAATTTGACAGCATCTTAAAAAAAAAAAAAAAGTGGGGAGAGCCTTTATTAAAAAAATAATAAATGAGTTTGAGAACAGCTTTTGTTGGGTTACTGCAAAGCAGCATATTAAAAACAACGGAAGTCCTAGAAAGCCCCAGCATGGTGGCAAGATCCCAGCAAGTTTGGTCCCAAACTTGGGGTTCTGAGCACTCAGGGCACCTCCACAAAGAGCTCTGCAAAGCAGGGCAAGACATTTGGCAGCCAAAGCACCCCCAGCCTGGGTGTATTTGGGGTACTTTGCCCCACACCAAGAGCTTCAGTGGAAGGCTGTGTGTCAGAAAAGAAGAAAAACAACAAAACCAAAACACAACAGACCTGCACACCCATGCTAAGGTTGCCCTAACCCCTCAGGGCATCCCAGACCATCCCATAATAAAAGCAGTTGCTGGCAGAGAGGGGAGCCCCTGGGCTGGAATGAAAAGTAGAGATATATGATGAGCTTTCAGCACCCCTTCTTATCCCTCCTGACCCCAGAGCAGCCCTGTCCTTCCCTCACCCCCAAGTCAGGCCCTTGACAATGTCCTCACCCCACTTTTGGTCCAGACAGTCATCTTCTCTCATTACTTTCCAGGCTCCTGAGCTTTGTGGGGTATTACAGGAAGTCAATGAAAAATTCATATTCTCAGTCAGTAATTGGCATTTTTGTTTCCTTTTTATTTAGAGGAAGGATGTGAGTGGGGCAGACAGCAGGGTGAGTGGGTATCTTCTGCCGGTTATTAAGATGAAGTCTCTCATATTGCTCCTGGCCACTATACTCTGGTGCTTTTCTAAGCAAGCCCTGTAATCCTGCATATTTAAATCTGAAAGCATTCCTGGTACTTTCATTAGAGGGACAAGTAATGAAAGCAGACTGGACCCACATAATTATTACAGTGTAATCCGCTGGAAATGAAGTCAATCCAATCACCCAGCATTCTGCTTTCTTCTCATTTTTTCAACTTCAAGTAAGTGCTTCCCAAATTCCAGCTGAAGTTACTGTTACGATCAATAGCACAAGGGCTCTCAATATAAGACTCAATAAATATGATGCTTGCAAGTGCTCCCCTATTGATCCCAGGCTGGTCTGAAACCCCAGCCAGCACTGGCACCAACCACAGCATTAGCAAGGAAGATGAATGCAAAATTGGGGGATGGCAGCAAACTAAAAGGAGCAGCAGACCTCTTTAAAGATAACCAAGGAAAAGAGAAACCCCTGGAAGCACGGGATGTTCTCCAAAAACCAAAATCTGCCTGGCTGCAATCCACACTGTTGGATTTTCCATCCATGAGCATGAGACCAGGATTTCACCCACCCAACTCATGGAAAGAAACTCAGCTCAGCCACCCTCAAGGCCCTACCCCACAGAGCTGCGGCCGGGCGGCTCTTCCCACTCCAGCTCTCCCTCCTGCTCATGGCAAGCTTGCTGTCAGCCAGCAAACAGATTGCTCCAGCCAGCACGACCAAGGCTTGCCATGATTAGATCTATTAATGCAGTGCATCTGATTCACCTCCAAGGCCCCCGCGCTCGGTGACAAATAGGGATGGGCTTCCCTGCTTTGCTGAGCAGGGCCCTCCGGTGCTGACCTCCCGCTCGGAGCCCCGACAGGCAGGAGCAGCAGGGACCAGGAGAACAGCAACCCCATGGGCTGGGGGATTCCTGGGAAGAGCCCCAGCAAGGATAGATTGACAGCTGTCAATCACAGGTGGTGGTCCCAAAGATTATGGCCCAGCAGGTCCTTCTCAGTTGGAGGATATAAAGCGGTCTTTATCTCCTGCCCTTCCTGCAATCTCCTCCAGTCAGGATTGTCCCCAGTCCCACCAAAGAGATCACTCTACTGGCCCAGTCCCTCATGCCTGATGCCAGCAAAGGCCCTTGCAATTCCATATGTTCCCATTTACTGCTGCTTGGGGTCCACATTTCCCTGAGGTCAGAGGAGGATCTGTTCCTCTGGACTTGTCACCTCCTCCAGGATCATCTCTCCTAACCCATGTCCCTCAGCAAGGACAGCCACCCACTGGTAATTCTCTGGGACATGGGTTTCCCTTGAGCTTCTGTGACTCCAATCCCAGGCCCAGGTCCTCCTGGTACCACCTGTTCCAGAGGGTGGTAAGGCACTGGAGGAGGCTACCCAGAAAAGTTTGTGGATGTTCCATCCCTGGAAGTGCTTCAGGGCCAGATTGTATGGGGGTTTGAGCACCTGGTCTAGTGGAACACATCCCTGCTCATGGGAATTGGAACTAGGTTGAATCCTTAGGTGCCTTCCAACCCAAACCATTCCAATCATTCCACAGTACCACAGCCTGTCCCATGGCTGTTTTCTCAGAGCAGGGGGAGCATTGCCCTGTGCTTTCTCTGCTCAACATCCCCTTGTACTTCCTCAGCACCTGCCTCCAGATGCCCTTTGTCCATCACTTCACACACTGAAAACCAGAGAGATCACAATTTTAGCACCTCGACCAAAGATGCAAAACTTTCCATGACAAAGTGAAACCCTCCCCATATCCTACCCCACCCCAATCTGCTACCTGACTTGAAGAGATCAGCCAGGCCCCACTGTAGCCTTCAGGACTGATTTACCTGGGATGAGGCTTTCCTGCCTTAACCTGCTTCCCTGCCTTAACCTGCTTCCCCAGCCCCACACCTTGCCCTGCAGAGCTTGTGGCTCTCCTGCCATGCCCTTGGCAGGAGAGAAAAGCCAGACAGGCATCTCTCCAGCGTCGTCTGCTTGTCAGCCAGGGTGACGTCTCCTCGCCAGCAGCTGCAGCCCAGGGTTTGGGCAGGGGGGAGGCACACGGGCAATCTGAAGGTGGACACTTAGCACATTTATTACCTGCTTATTAGCTACCAGGCTCCCATTATGATGAATTGGCTGAGTGATGGCTCCCGCCAGCTCCCAGTGCTCAGCAAGGCTCTCTAATTCTATTTTGCACAAGCTGGGCCAAGGCAAAATTGTTTCCAAGAGGAAGGAATAACCAGTTGTTTTTCTCCTGCATCCAAAAACAATCTGACCCTCTGCACAATCTCAGCAGGACCTTTTCTGCATGCACACTTGTCTTTCCTCCTAACCACATGCATGGTTTAGATTAGATATTAGAAAGATATTAGGTTTAGATTAGATATTAGGAAGAAGTTGATCCCTGTGAGGGAGGTGAGGCACTGGCACAGGTTGCCCATAGTAGCTGTGGCTGCCCCATCCCTGGAAGGGTTCAAGGCCAGTTTGGATGGAGCTTGGAGCAACCTGGTCTAGTGGAAGGTGTCCCTGCCCATGACAGTTTCACCCTGTACAAAAGGACTTGTGCCGAGCTCTGCAGTTCAATACCTCATCCATGAGCCTCCCAGTGGAAAAACTGCAGACGGGAACAGGTATCACGAGGTTAAAAAGTCAGTAGATGGTGCAAAGGCTTCTCTGGGAATGGAGAAAGCCTTGAAAGACATTCCAGAAAACTGAAACCCAAAGAGATGACTTTTGCAAAGCAAAATTATAAGGAAATTATTGATTGTTTCACAGAACCACTGCTGCTCAGCTCTTTTAAAAGGCTGTAGTGAAAGTCACAGTCAACAGGCTGATGGCTTTGGGTGCCTCTCCCAAGGGCTGTCATTACTTTTATGATAATTTCTTCCGTGTTCCTCAGATTCTGTAGAAACCTGTTTCCAGTATCCTTTATCCCTCCCTCAGGCCAAATTAAAAACCGCATGCAGGGGCAGAAAGTTCAAAGAATAAGAAAGCTGCATTCTCACCCAGCCACTCCCAGACTTAGTGCTTTACACATTCTTGTGCTTTTTCTGCTACATTTGATCAATGAAAGCAACCCCTGCATGCCGAGTCCAGCAGAAATGGCCAAGCTTTGCTAAGTAGAGGTATTTCATCACCCATTCACCTCTGTTGGCAGGAAAGACATTCCCATGCTGTAATTTCACAAGTGGCACCAACTGCCGGGAGGCACTGACTGAGGGGAGGCAGCACTTGTCCTGAATGACACAGGGCAATGCTTTGGTCGAGGGACACTGGCTGTGAGGTGGTTTGTGACCCTTGAAGGCTGGCACGTGTCAGTTCTTGGTGGCCAAACTGCCTGCAAACCAAGCAGAGTCACTTGTCATGTGAACAGTCCAGAGACAACTGCTCAGGCGCTTTTACCTCCCTCCAGCTGTGGGAGGAGGTAAAAGAGAGTAAAGTCCAGTCCTGTGGACTCTTTTCCATCAGGTCCCCACTTCACCATTCCAAAGGAATATTCACACAGACGGGATGAGGACCCTCATTCCCAGAGAGCTGAGCGCAGAGAGGTTGCTGTGAGTGAGATGAACACCTGCCCCCCTTAGAGATGGGCTCCATGCTCCAAGTTTCCCTCCCCTTCCATCACTGAAGGGCCCCGAGCCCCAGCCCCCGGGAGGGCCCCACATTCTACATATCCCTGCTGAACAGTTACACATTTCTACTGTGTTCCTCAGGCAGACGACTCTGCTACCAGCAAGCAGGAGAGGAGCTGCCATCTGGGACTGCATGTGCTTCCCAGACAGATGGCTGCCTATTCTCGTCGTGTTTTATTTCGAGCAATGGTTCATACAGCAACAGCGCTAGTGTGAAAATGGGATGTGACAAGATGCGTATTACTTACACCTTCTGGAAAGTTCAGATAAAACCAAGATGTACAGAATGCAAGAACCAATATAATTAGGTAATTAAGAGAAATGAAAGCCCCCTGGTTTAATGCTGTATTGTGCTCGTGTGTGTTACAGACTATATGTGTGTGTGTGATATGGAACATACATATGTATGGTTCCATATTTAAGCGTGTACAGAATGCAAAGCCAATGAGAAATAACGAACATATACATCCAGCCACTAAATAAGCACAGCTACCTGCTCCAGCAGGCTTTTCAGACAGAACTGCTGACAACCACACACTGTTCACACTTTACACGTGGCAGGAAATTCCCTCTGTCGTGCTGGAGCAGGACACAGGGCAAGGTCCTGGTTCTGCCCATGTTCCTCAAACATTTTTTCCTCCATTCTGCATTGCAGAACACCAACATCTAGAAGTGTCATCAGAAAGAAGAGCAGCATCACATGCACAAGCTCTTACTGATTAAGTTGGGATCATTGCCAGGAATTCAACTCTGGGCAGTATAGGGACACACATCCACAGAGAGCTTGACACATTCCCAAGTACATAGGAGTGGGGAAACACAGCTATAAACCCCATTTCCAAGTTGTTTTGCAGCTCAGGTTGCAATGAAGGCCCGAACTCAACATGTTAAAAGCCCCTGGTCACACATGTGGAGCCTGCTGGAAGCTGACTTCCCTCCCACATGGGAGCCCTGAGAAGTTCAGCTCAACAACTCACATCTCCCACATACAGGTCCTCATGCAAACTCGAAGAGGAGGAAAAAGATGGCAAGAGAAGAATTCAGGACAAAATTACCTGTCCCCTGGCTGCCTAAAGGCACAAGTTCAGGTGTAATGAGCTTCTGGAAGAGGCTGCTGCTGTGCTCAGGTACATCTGAGGGTGCTCTTTCCTCATGTTCTGCTTCTTCAGCCAGCCCCAAGAGCAGTGAGGGTTCATCTCATTTTGCACCATGTGAGACACTGTAGGACTTGGACAGAAGAGCAAATGAAAGAAAGGTATTAATTGAGCCACATCTCAACATACAAATTTCACCCAATAAGGTCCTGTGCTCATGGCCCCACAGCCCAGCTCCTAAAAAGCTCAAGAAAAGCAGAGATGTCCTCTAAAACAGCAATGAGGAGCTGTGCCTATAGTCAAAGTTTGTCATAATGGGCTAATGCAGAGCAGCTGCTGGTAAGAGACCCAAATGAGGTGTAGCATACTGAGGTTATCAGCATATAAAGTCCCTGGCCCTGCAAAGTTATTATCAGGCAGGCAAGAGAAAATTATGCAGCTCTCCTAACATTAACTGCAAGACTGGGGCTCAGTAAGGGGTGGGTGGCAGCCAGCACAGGATCCTGGGCCTGTATGCACAAATTTCCTGTACAGGGACACAAAATCATACTCTGAGATGAGCCTGGGGATGCAGAACAGGGAAAATTCAGCTGAGAAGCAAGAGATAAACCAAACAGGTCAAATCACTTGCTGCAGGCAGGGATCCAAGGATCCTGATCAGACCAGCAAGTGAAAAACCTGCCACCTCCATGCCCCCATAACTAACTCTGACTCAGCAAATGGGTTTTTTGTAGTTTCAGTTCCCAAAGTACAGCGAAAAGGACGTTGCATAGAAACCAGACCGTGTTTGGAGAGTTTTGGCAACTCTGTCTTTTCGTCACTTTGCAGCTCCCTGGGTGTCACTCAAAGTGGAAACCTTCAATCCGGTTCCCCTTAGGTGTAGATGTGTTTTCACACTTCTGCCAAGGCAGGTACTTTCTGTACTGCTGATGGTTAATTACTTGAGGATGAATCACAGTGCTCAGCAGGGAGGTGGGGCAGGCAGAGTTGGCTGAGCAAGTCTGGAGTGGGGAAGAAAACATCTCTGTATCAGGAGGGTGGGCACACGTGTACAAGATTTGCGAGGAATAAATTCAGAGAGGAACCGCAATAAATCTCCCAGCCTGGCCACTGCGGTGGGAGTTTCTTTTCCTCCCTCCCCACAACAGGGAAATTCTGCTCTTTCCATGGGGGGTGGGAAGTGGCACAGGGCTGCATTGAAATGTAAATTCACTCAAATTATTAAGCACAAGAGAGCAGCTCCTGCCAGCCCTTTGTTCCGCAGTCAGAATGTGTAATCTAGAAGAATAAATATAGTCAGATATCCGCTAAACAAAGAGACCCGGGGCCATGCATATTCAGCGACCCTCTCCCCCAGGACATCTCTCCCCGCTTTATCAGGAAGGCTCTTTCTGCAGTCAACAACTGTAGATCAAAATGCCCTCATTAACTAGGGCTGAGCTGGAAACCTCTTGCTGCTTCATACTGAGGGTGGGTTCCTTTATTTCTCTCCAGAAGAGATCTTCCTAGCCCCTGGTTTCCTCCCCTGTCCCTTTTCCATCCCGGGAGGACAGGGCAGGGTTGTCCCTGAAGCCCATGGGTACTGCACTCCCATCAGAGATGGGGTGGCTGCAGGACAAAGCCCCAGAGTCCAGGAGCTGTGGTGGCTCCAAAAATTGTCTTACACTTAGCTGCCATGCTCATCCCTTTTCCAGCTAGGAGAACACCCCCAAGAGAGGGCAGGCCGACTACAGGTCTACACAGGTGACCCAAAGAGGGCAAAAGCCACCAAATATACCCGCCCCCCCCCCCCCCCCCCCCCCGCCACTTCAGAACATTCTACCTGGACAGACTGATGACCTGGAGACTCACAGAGATGCTTTTTTTAAAAATGACCACCCAGAGAAACCATTTCAAATGTTTTTTCCCCACAAGCTCCTCACTCCCTGCAGCCACCACAGGAGCTCCAGGTCCAACAGCCTTTGCAGAACTGCAAGTTCACACTGTGCTGTGATGACCAAGGATGTCTTAAAGCGTCCACTCTCTGTTCATATGGGGGCAGGTGACCACATTGGCACAAAGCCATGCTGGTGACAGGCTGGGAGGGACAGCCACAGCTTCCTACAGCCCTTCCAGCAGCACTGGGGAGCAGAATATGGAGCGGGCAGCCAAGGATTGTCTCTGCCCAAGCCACAAGGAGACGTGGCTGGAGGGGAATAAAGCACCACGGGAGGAAAAGAGGGTGCTCTCCCCACCACCTAAACACGGCTTCTAATCTCCAGTGCTGTCAGTCTCCCACCTGTCACTACCACTAAGCCTGCTGCAAGATTTAAAAATGAGGTGGAAGAGGAGGGGAAAAGAAAAACAAAAATCAATTTGGCTGTTTTTGAGTTATATCAATATAATAAACCCTGAGTGTCCTGCTTTTGGATGCAGTTTTTGCTTCCAATAACTCAGCAATATATTCATTAAACAAAGAGAGGTAAAAGCAGCAAGCCATTAAAAATAAAGCACCAGGAGAGGGAAGGCCATACAGGCTGTAAATATCTTTGACTCCTTTTCAACCTCCATTTCCTTATCCCTTCTCATTCACTAATTGACCTCTGGATCCTGCTTCTCAGAACTGTTTTCATCGCTGCACTTTGTCCTTCAACCACAGATGCAACAAAGGATCTCAGGCTCTCTCTAAATGCAGAATAACTCATACACCTCCAAAGCAGGAGACAAAGTCCATTTCCCTCATTAACAGGGGTGCTGTGATCCAACACCTCCTGCACAAGGCTACAAAACCCCCAGTATCAAAGACCAGGTGTCCCAGGTGAAAAAATACACCCAGTTTTAATCTGTTTATGTGCTGGGCACAGACCTTCTACACATGAAACCCTACCTTCTGGTGTTTCAGCTTCATTGCACAAAGTCCACCCATAACTATAGAGACAGGCTCTTCTTTCTCATCCATATGGAGACATTCTGGTCACAGGGCACTGCTCCCTTTCCTGGCCCAGGGAGGGCTGAACTCCATGTGGCAGCCACCAGAGCCTCACATGCTGATCCCAACTGAGGGCCAGCACACACACTGGTACCAAACCATCTGGAAAGGAGGCTCTCTGCATAACCATGGAAGCCCTGAAAAGGTTGATCCTATTACATGTAGACCCTCCAAGCTTAATTCTAGGATCACCAACTTCCCAGCATAGCTGTCAGAAGAATTAATGCTCTGACCCAGCATCTGAAGTTTTTCTTACCTTGCCCAGTCTAAGGGCTTTAACTCCCAAATTAAATACTAATTCCAATCACATACCACAGCAGTGATTCAGAAGACAGCACCTGGCTGGCTCTGCACCCTCCAAAAGCCTCCCTAACAGCTGGGATAGGTCTCACACTGGCAGAGAGGGAAGTGGTTACTCAGCAGGACACTCAGCTCCATCTCCGCAGCATCTGGTTCTTCTCTGGAGCTCATCACCCTCTGCGTGGTCTCATTTCTTCACAAGTTTCAGCAGCATCTCAGAGCATCATCTAACATGACAACAAAACAGCAAGTGAGGCTTCCCTCACATTTCCTCTAATTAGGAAAACTGCTTGCTGGGGGAGGCAGGCTTCAGTTTGGTAAGGGCATATGGGTTTTCCTGCCCCATAACCAAAGTGATGAGATTCCTCTATTCCTTGCCTGCAGGCACTCAGAATGCCACTTTTCCTCCTTTCCCTGGGATTTAAAAGAGCAGCCTTCTCATGTTCTCAATCCCTCCCAAAGCTCACAGCATATGGCAGTTTGGAAGGAAATTGGGTTAAGAGCATAAAGGTTATTACAGGAGTTTTGCTAAGTACTGGCTAGGCAAGGGAAGCTACATGCAAAGGACAGCCTGGGGATGTCACAGACCTTGCTGGGCCTTGGAGAACAGAAAGCAGGGCCAGGAACTCTGTATCTTACACCTCTTTAACAAGTTATTTGCATCCAGTCCCTGCCAATGCTGAGCAGCAGAACAGAGAGCTCAAACAAGCTCCTCCCCCTGTATTTTCTGAGGAAAAAGATGTTCATTGCAAGGAGGGACAAAGGATGGTGCACACCTCAGGTTCAACAACCTCTGCAGTGCTCCAGGCTGGAGGCAGAGTGGCTGGAAAGGACCTGGGGGTGCTGTTTGACAGCAGCTGAACATGAGCCCAGGTGTGGCCAAGAAGGCCAAGAGCACCTGGCCTGTACCAGCCATAGTGTGACCAGCAGGACCAGGGCAGTGACCATCCCTCTGTGCTGGACACTGGTGAGGCCACACCTCGAATCCTGTGTCCAGTTCTGGGCCCCTCATTGCAAGAGGGACATTGAGGGGCTGGAGCGTGTCCAGAGAAGGGAACAGAGCTGGGGAAAGGTTTGGAGCACAAGTCTTGTGAGGAGCAGCTGAGAAAGCTGGTGGGGCTCAGCCTGGAGAAAAGAAGGCTCTGGGGGGACCTTCTCACTCTCTACAACCACCTGAAAGGAGGCTGTGGCCAGGTGGGGGTTGATCTCTTCTCCTAAGAACAAGCAATATAAGGAGAGGAGATGGCCTAAGTCACAGCAGAGGAGGTTTAGGTTGGATATTAGAAAAAACTTCTTCACCCAAAGGGTGATCAGGTACTGGAACAGGCTTCTCAGGGAAGCGATGGAATCACCAACCCTGAATATATTAAAAAAACCATGTGGATGTACCACTTGTGGACATTGTTTAGTGCTGGGTGAGTGGTTGGATGTGGTCTTAGAGGTCTTTTCCAA
This sequence comes from Corvus moneduloides, assembly GCF_009650955.1. Lineage (NCBI taxonomy): Eukaryota > Metazoa > Chordata > Aves > Passeriformes > Corvidae > Corvus > Corvus moneduloides. The sequence continues at coordinate 5,674,722 of NC_045484.1, read as the reverse complement.
CTGTAATGATGCTATGATCCCTGGAGGTCCTTATTCCCCACATGGCCCAAGGCTGATGGGAAACTCCATGCAACCTCTCCCCTCAGGCACAGCACAGGACATTGGACATCTCTGCTTTTATGGGTTTTTCTCCTTCCTTGGGCTGGACTGACTAAAGTCATCCAGATGTCAAGCACTTGCCACATCCAGCAGCTTTCACAGAACAAGCCCATTTTTAACTACAAATCAGCTAATTTAAAGGAAAGTGCCACTTTCTTCCCCTAATACCACAGGTCTTCCCTCACTGTGATTTTATAATGGTGCAAGCTTAGCCGAATATAAGTCAGAAGCAAAAGAGAGCAGAATCTGGCCTCAGCTACTTGTATTTTGCCCCCTAAACAAAGCCACATTTAATCAGGGATCTCCTTTTCCACCTATTCATCACTGGTACTAGAAGACATTTTCAGAACTACACAGCACTTGGACAGTTTCACACAAGATTTCTTACACTGTATTTTTCAGGGGAGTCCAAAAGTTCATCAAATGCTCCTTTATCCCCAGACACCCTCTGATCCATACACAGGTGTGTGAACTCACACACAGATCTGACACGAAACCATTAGAGAGGAAAAAAAATAATTCAGAGTCTCTCAGTTTGACTCATCAGTGAATATTAATTTCTATTGTCATGCAGTTGACTTGTAAATCAACTGGATCATTAACTCAGACCTTTTGTGCAGTAACATTACACGGTGTTGCAAGTTATTTAGACACCACAGTGTTTACTGCACTCCCACTGCTTTGAACACAGAGTTCTGCTCCCAAGGAAAGAGGGGCTAAATGGGTCCACACAAATACAGATAATTCTCTATGAGACTGTCCTGACTGTCCATATTTGCCAAAGCAAGCTCACCATGCCAAACTTGCTAGCCAAATAGTGCCTTCTGCTGGAACTGTAGGATTGTAGGATTAATGGCAGTCCTGTTTCTGCCAAGACAAAGGTATCCACATTAAGTTTACAGGTCTAGGCAAAAGGCTGAAGTTTTAACTAAGGATTTGTGGCCCTGCAGAGAATAGGCTGCAGTTTCAGGGAGTGAACAGATCTGTATCGATTTACAACATCAAAAGGCTCAGATCTTGTCTCTTTCATATCTATAAATAATAAGTATTGACTATAATAAACCAATTTAGAACAAACTGCTGGATCTCAGGCTGCTGTGAATACTGAATTAGTGGAGTGATGTGAAGCACAGCCTGTTTACTTCCCAGGTTGTTGCTTCCACAGATGTCCCATCTTGCCAAAGGTTTCTGATCATCCTTCTGAAGAAAGGCACAAGCATCCACAATCTCTGCTGGAAGTTCTGATTTTCTCCAGAGAGAAGTTAAACTCCAGGGTGTTTCCAAGTAGTAAGGAATGCTGGCGTAAGATGTGAGTTCGCCTGGGCAACTTGCAGCAAGTTCAGACCTATGGGATTTTATGGGGATTCATAAAAGGAGCTGAGGATTTTCATCCAACTCTCCTTGTCTGGGAATGGCCTCGGTGCAGACATGCCCACAGCAGGGTCAGGATCAGCAGGGCTTGGTGGGGCAGCTCTGCCATCCCCATCACATTGCCTTGGCTGCTGCTCAGCACTACCTGCCTTTGTCCTCTCACAGGCATCCCCAGGGCTAAACAGAGAGAACTCTGCTCTCAACGGGGCTCTGCCAGGGACCAGGGATGAACGAAACAGAGGAGCTGCAGATTGAGCTGGAGGGTTAGTTGCAGGATGTGTTGGTAGGTGAGCAGGGCAAGAAGGAACTGCAGAGAACAGAGCTCAAACACACCGTCCCGAGCTACACCTCCTCAGCCCCTCGCTTGAGCAGCCTCGTGCTGGCCTTTTGAAAGCACGGTCTTTTTGTAGTGGAAAAGCAGCCTGAGGTGTCTCAGGGCTGGACACATTAGAGGGAAGGTGGCCCTGGAGAGTCACAGGGGCTCCATTTCCAGTTCAACAGCGACCTCTGCTCTCGGCAGCCCGAAGCGCGGGTGTCTCTGATCAGCTCGGTTTAGGGACACCTTCGGATAGATCACTTTGGTCTGTTTATCTATGGGGAATAAGGACACATCTTTCACACGTGGGCAGCCACCGTGACCTTCAAATCCCATCAGATGGAGCCCAGGGCTCCACGGCCCCGGCAGTTGCTAAAGCATCCTAGGATTTACCTTTTCCTACTTGGCTGATATTTAACCAGATGCCAAGAGAGACAAGGACACCTGGTTTCTAAATGGATTGTTTTCAGCATGCCCCAAGAGGAATATAGATATATATGCACTCTCTCATACACACGAGACTTGCATGGAATCTCTGGAACAGAGCCGTGTAACCAAGGAAAAGCAAAAGGAAGGTTCAGCTTCTAAACCTGCCAACTGCCCCTTGGGTGCTGGGGGCATTAATAGGGGTGGTGGGACTGCTGAAATTCCATGGCACAGCACTGGAATACCACATGCAACAAGTCAGTTTGAGCTCTCCAGCCTGTAGAACCATTTCCAATATACCAAGGCTGAAAGATCTGCCTCAGCTCCTCAAAACAGAGCATCCTTAGTTCTCAGCTCTCCCTCCTCTGCCGGTCTCAACTCACACTCCCACATCTCAAGATCTGGGATGTCCAGGACTCTCCTAATACTTCACAAAACATCAAGCCAGATCACAGCTTACACCTATGAGAGTTCCCCACCCACAGCAGCAGCGGATCCCATAGAAAATCCCAACTATGCCATGCCAGGGGTCCAGCACTAAAGATCATCTGTCAGGCTGCAGAAATCAGTGACAGTTCTCACTCTAGCATTTCACTCAAAGACACACAGTCCGTAAGAGCCTGGCATGCTACAGAACACCTTCCCTGTGTGCTCTGCTTGGGAGTGATCCACAGGAGCTGGGATTCAAGAAGAATGTGGTTTTCAGACCCTCTGAGGGTTGGCAGACTAAATGGATCCCTCCCACTGGGAACTGAAGGGTGCATGTGCCCATGGCAGCACTTTCAGCTGTGCCTCCCCACCCCAATAAACCCACACAGAGCAGCAGATCCACCCCAGACTCTTCAAACACTGCAGCGTCCAGGAAGAAAAAGGGCAGGTCCAAAAAGCCCCAAGCACTGGAAAAATGTATTTTGGGCTAAACTAAGACAGCAAAGTGAGAATCCTGCACTTTTCAAGCTCCAGAGATATTTTACAAGCTCCCCAAAATATTAATAACAAGCTGAATATCCTAATGCTGTTAGGTAAAACAGCTTTTAGGACTGCAGTGTTCTCCACGCAGGAAAGCTCCGCTCTGCTCCTGCTTTCTCCATGCCCACTCACACTGCTGCAAGTCATTGAGACAATTCTTAGAAAAAGCAGCAAAGAAAATGAAGGTCAGTTTAAAATACCCTCTCAGCTGTAGATTAAAAAAAAAAATCAAGCTAAAAATAACTGTTTTGAGCAAGACAGAAGACCTATTAAGCAACTTTAAAATTGCTGCAGCCAAGAGTGTCCAAAGCTTGGACAGATGTTGGCAGAAAAGAGAAAATATATCTCTAGCTCCTGAGGACTGTGTGTGCTCACCCCACATACAGACATAGATATATATATTTTTTAAAAAACCCAAAACATTTATAAACATTACCTTAACTATAAATTAATGTATTGGTGTCTATAGGAAGTATTCACATTAACTTTAATAAATAATTTGCACAAAGTCTGTCCCTTTTTCACAACTTAGTGTGGTTTTATTCCTGCTCTGTTTATATGCTCAGTATAGTCCCATTTGTGTTCACAGGGCTGCACCTGCATCCACACCCCATTCACACAGTGCTCCAGAACCCAAAGGCAGAGAGCTCCAATAGATGAAGCTGCCATTCACCCAAAAATATTTATGCACAGACTTCTGTGTATTTTTATATACATCTCTATCTAAAGATCCTACATATACAAAGTCCTTACACTGGATATATTCGTGAAATCAGGGATATTAACCCTTCTCTCCTGTTTTGTCCAAGAGATGGTTTGCCAGGTCTGCCAGCCATTTCTCGATCAAACATTTCTAACACAAACAGCACACAACATCAGTAAATAAGCCGTGCTCAGCAAAAGTGATCTGACTACAGTCTGTAATTTCTTCTGGGGCAAAATCTGCCCATCACCACCCCATCACTCCTGTCTCTGTCCCCAAACACAAGTGACGTGGGTATTTGCGCTCCAGGCAGCCTTGAACTCCAACCAAGGGCCCAGAAGCAAAAGTCGCAGCATCACTTCAGCCTTTCAGAGTTCCCCAGCCAAGGTAAGAATGTTCTGCTTCACCACAACCAGAGGTGGTCGTGCCCTTGTGTCCACAGCCCTCACACTCTGTAATGGGGACAGGTATGGGTGCATTAGCATCCATTCCATTTTCAGCACTTAGACTTCATAACTCTTCCCATTTTGTCACTCTTAATATTTATAAGACATCTAGAAAATGATAGATTTTCCTTTGGACCCCTTGTCATTCACAGTTGCTTATCTCCTGGGGGGCAATCAACAGATTTATAACAGCCCATAAAAGTTGTTACCAAAAGTACAGTTTCTTTGTGTGTGATCATTTCTAATACCTCTCAGGCACGATAGCAATTACTGACAAAAGTCAGCCTCTGTTAATAGAGTTTATCTCAGTTCATCATATATCCTTTGTCAGTGGAAGCATTTTGACAAGCCTGGGGTTAATTAAAACCAAGAAGACAATAAAATACACCTAATCAAACATTACAGGTACAGAAATCAATTAGCAGATTTATGGCACTTTGGAGCCCTCTATAACGTGCAAAATTCAAAGAAACTGTCAGTTCCATCCCCCCCAAGACAGTGTAATTGAATTTCTAATTGAAACTATTTTTCAATAGGTAACACAATCCGCAAAGTTTGATTTGCATTAAAGTGGCATCTGCAGAGGACAGAAGAATCTAAAAAAAATAAAGAAATCCTAGGCTGCTCCTGTTATTACCAGCAATAATTATTATTATTTGCGTATTTAAAATTTTGCTAAAGCCCTTTAGAACCAATGGAGGGGCCAAGTCTTTAGCCAACACAGCTCTAGATTCCAAGATTTCTGTAGGAAGAGTTCATTTGGATGAAAAGGGGGAAGAAGAAAATTCAGGTTGGGCAGAAATGAGAAATAAGATGGGCAGAAAACAGTTTGGGCCTGGTGATCGGCAGGACAAAGCCCAAGTGATGATGGTCCATCCTTAAGGGATGGATACTGGGACCAGTGTGTGGGACAGAGCATCCCAGCAAGTAGGGAACATCGGAACAGAGGGACAAGCTGTGTGCTGGAGGATGCTGACAAGAGTTTGGTGACATTCCAATTACCTTCACTGGGATATTCGGCTTTTGTCTCTGGGTGCAAATCTTCACACAGACAGAGCAGCTATTGCCAGTTTGGGCACAGTGCCCACACTGATCTTCACAGAAGCAGCACAGTTCAGGTCGGAAAGGACTTTTCAGGAGATCACCCAGCTCCAAACTAGATCTCAACAAGAATAACAAAATAGGTTCTAAAATTCCAGAGAAACAGTGTTGTTCACCAGAATTTCTCTCTGAAATGCAATGAGACAGAAAGCATAGGCGTGCACAGCTATACAGCCTAATTGCATACAGTACTGCTCAGTCTATATTATCTATATTTTACACTGCTTCATTTCTTCTGCTGCTCATAAGACACAGCTAGGAGCTATCTCCCGGTAATTTACTGGGAAATGGGAAAGACTAGAAATGAAAAGTCAGGAGAAATGAAGATACAAGGTCAACAGAAATCTTTCCAGCATTTGCATCTCTTTCAGTGTGGTGAACCAGATTAACCTCTGATTTCAGCACTCAAATATCCAGAATCCAATATAAACAAAAGTAAGTTATTTAAAATGAAATATTAACTATTTGCTTAACTTGTAGTAAAATGTTAATTAAATTTTAATGTTATACAATGAAACAAAAGAAAAAAAATTATTGAAATATTGCAAGTCCAAACTCTATTTTGATGGGTTCTGCTTAGTGAGAACCTCAGCAGGAAGAAAAGCAGAAGATATCAGATTTTAAAAACAAAACTCTGGATAACAGATAACAGCAAAGAGAAAATAATGAATCAATAGTAAAATGGGGCTTTCTAGTGATTTTCTCCTATTTTAAGGAAACTGGGCAAATGCACAAAGCTCTCAAATTCCACCCAGTTCTGTTTTTCCACCCAGCAGCATCTCATCTGGAAGAAAAGCACTTGCAGAGAACATATCCACAGGAGCTTCACAAAGCACTAAACCTTATCCCAGAGAGGAAGGGCATTCCAGGCAACTGCCTTTGCAGGATAAATCAATAAGCAAGGCACAGGGACAGGGATCTTCTCACAGGGAAAACAGCCACCTGTAATAGAGATCTACTTTACAGAGGAGAGACTCCCCACATTACCAAAGACAGCTTTTCATCTGGATAGCACTCGCTGTGAAATTAAATCCTGGCACATTTGGGAAATGGTCCATGGAGAGGTGATTAATTCTATTAGAGGATGTGGGGGGAACGCATTCTTATTTCCTTTGTTAAGGAACAGAACAAGAATCCGGAATTCAGACTGTAACAGAGCAAATCCTTGAAATTGTCGCTGCCATGGACAGGTTACTATTACAGGTCTGTGCCTGTAGGAAGTGACATCAACCTCTGCATTTCCCAACATTTTGGAAGTGTGAAGGCTTTGCTCTGGCTCTTCCTCCCCTCCCATAGTGGCTGCATGGAGAGCTACCTGCAACTGAACATTGCCTGCTGCCACAGACCTCACCGGCCTTATTTCAATAGCATGAAGGAAAGGATCGATCTGGTTTTGCAACCTACACTGTCTACCAGTTCAAAGGTTGTAGTGATCCCAGTATGCCCTCTGGAAGGGAATTGATCTCAGATGGCAGGAAGCATGGAAGTATCACCTTACCATCAACTCTATGAAGGGAGATGTTTTCTGGTTTAGTTTTTTTTCTGATTTTTCTTTCTTTTTTTTTCCAGTTTTGGTTGTTTGTTGTTGGGGTTTTTTTTATTTTAGTTTATTTTTCTTCCTCATCTTTCATTCCCATCCACTACAAGTACCTCTTTTTGCTTACACTGCTCCTTATACACACTGCTTGTTCCAAAAGAATTGGAAGATTTCTGGCACTGAGAAATCAAACCTTTCCCCTGGCCATCACCAGAAACAGCTTTCAGTGCCAGCCCCCACTGGAATTTGCTGCCAAAGCAGAATGAAAAAGGTAGCAGGGAACAGGAGTTGAGAGTAAAAGCAGGTGGATTTGGAGGGCCAAAGGACACATCCAGAGGGTTCCAGGTCCTTTCCTGGCAGGCTGATAGGTGAGAATTGAAGGTTATGATTAAGGTTTTCCTGGTATAGTCTCAATTCTCCCCTGCTGCAAGTGAAGTTTAATTTTCTCCCTCTGTAAGGCTTGTCATTATTTATCCCCCAGATCATGATTTCCCAGTTCTTTCCCCATTCTTGGCTTTTGAAATGCAGGCTGCAAGGCTGGATACGTTCTGCTGGCCTTCACCAAGTACCACTGATGCCATGATGATTTTTTTGCCTTTTCTTTTATACCCCTTTTATAGCTTTTTACAACTGCTGTATTCTTTGTGCTTTTTGCCTGCATTCTTGGACTTGTTTGTCAAGCTAAGAGACTAAACATTTTAGAAGCTTCATAGCTAGGGATCAGTGTGCCCCAGACTCCAAGGTCCTCTCCAGAACACATTTTGTAAATTAAGATAGAACCATCCAGGGGAAGCTTCCCTGGGGGGGGGCCCTCATTCGAGCCTCTCATTGGGGGATTTTTTATGGATATGCTAATTATTAAGACCTATACTGTTAGACCAGATCTTTTGTGTGTGTGCATGGAGGTGCATTCGACCTGGACGTGTGCACCTAAGGCTCCTTAAAATAAATACCAAGGTAAAATCCCTTTTTCCCTTCTAACCGTGTTCAACTCTTGGTTTTAAAACCAGGAAAAGGCATCAGCACAGAGCAGTCATATCTCTCCCCCGACCCCACAACTTGCTCCTGACACTCCTATTAATGCTTCCAAGAACAAGATTTCTGTTTAAAGGTGTGTCACTGACTCACTGTGATTCACTCTGAAGCCAAATCCTTCCCTGCAGTACTACTTGTCTAGGCAGCTGTTTCTCATTTTTTTAATCAGATGTTTCCTCCTTAAAGGTAGCATTTGTCAGGAATTTCATCTTATTGATTTCTAACCATTCCTGCTGTATAGATAATATTGAACCCAAAGCCTTCTCTGCAGACTGCTGGTAAACTCGCACCTCACAGCATCTTCCTTAGGCATCGCAAGGAATTATTTCCTGTATGAGCCAAGGTATTTGTGGAGGAGAACTGAACTCAGTGCAGAGAATTTGCAGAACTAGGGGAATTTTTTTTTTTAATTTTTTAAAAATTTAAAAATCACTCTCTGACAGTAAGCCGAGGGCAACTGTTCTCTGAGAAATGTTCCTCCAATAAATGTGATCCCACTTGCTAAGCAAATTCAGTTTATGCTGATTTTACAGTGGTGTCCTCAAGAATAACAACAACTGCAGTCAATAATTGCACCAACTGCCCCTTCACACACCCACCCAGCAGCCATGCAGCCCAGAGGAAAGATTCCTTTTGGATGACCCACACTCCAAGGAGAGAGGCCCAAAGTGCTTCCTTGTCCCACCCAAATGATAATAGCTTGATCCTTCCTATCTGGCATTTCAAAAGCCTTCAGAATCCCAATTGCGCTGACCTTTCCACACCCAAACCATTGCATTCCATCCCAGGACAAACCTCTGGTTTTTAATTTTATTTCATAGAATCACAGCCTGGTTTGGGTTGGAAGGGACCTGAAAGGTCATCCAGTTCCAACCCATGGGCAAGGACACCTTCCACTATCCCAGGTTTCTCCAAGCCCTGTCCAACCTGGCCTTGGACACTTCCAGGGATCCAGGGGCAGCCACAGCTTCTCTGGGTAACCTGTGCTAGGGCCTCACCACCCTCACAGGAAATAATTTCTTCCTAACATCCAATCTAAACCTACTTTCTCTCAGTTTAAAGCCATCTGACAGCAGCACAGAGTGCCAGCACAGCAAACCCTGACCAGCTGACACATCTCCACTGACACAGGGCAGGACAGCTCAGACAGAGCCAACACGTGCTCTGCAATATGTTCACTGCTGGTTTAGAGCAGCAGATTACACCAATGCCCCATTCAGAAGATGTCAGACTGTGTTGGCGCATGGTCACAATGTGTTGTTACATGGCAATTTCCCCCTCAGCCCAAATATCTCTAGCTCACGTTCTGGCCAGCCACTTCAAGGTAATCCCAGGCAGAAAAAAAATCCCAAATTCGTTCCTTGTTGAGTCTGTGTACAACTTAAATCTGTCTTATTTTTTCGCCTTGTATTTCAGCTTTTTGCCTGGCTGCAAGGAGACAGAGGTTTAAGAGGAATACATTAAAAAATGCTTTCTTAACACTAACTGCAAATTCACCCATCTCCTCAGCACTGACACATTTTCCTTCAAAAGTTTGCATCCTTTGACATCTTTGCAGTCCCTCCATGTTCCTGCTGCTGTTTCTCAGCAATAGATAAGAAAACTTCAAAACCTTGCTCTGCAATAATGAGATTCAAAAGAAAAGATTTTTTTTCCCAATCTTTCTACATAAAAAGGCCTGAATCAGAGCCCAGAAGTGCACAAATATTACTCATGTCATTGACACTAAGAAAAGGGGAGCTGTGAATAAAAAATGTTAAAAATTAACACAAGGAGCATTGTTTGCATATCAGAAAAATTAATCTACATAGAGAAGTGTAAGAGCCTGCAATTCAGAAAGCAAAGAATTAGGACAGCCCAGCTGAGAATAATTTTCTAGCCAGTTAATTTAATTGCATAAATCATTCCTTTGTTAGCAATAAAGAGATATAATTAAAATGAGATTGCTTCTCATTTCTATTCTCTGGAAACTAAAGGAATTGATTTTGGGGAAAGCATTCTTCCAAATACCAGATCGGCAAATTACATTTACCTTTTTAGAAAGGCTAAATTATTTTGCGCTAATATCATGGAGGGTTTAATTAATTATAGATCTGCCATATGATCTTAAAGAAATAATTTACTTAATGCCCACAGAACAGAAGTTTCTAAGTGCATGTATCCCTCTGATGGATGGTGTGCAGATTTTTACAAACAGGTCACAAGTTGAACAGGTGGCTGTCAGGATAAATAGCAGGAAATATAATAAATGTTTAAAGATAGGGCATGGTTTGTTAAGAGACATTAAAGCACTGCTTCCTATTTTTTGGGACACACCTGGATTACTGGTCTTTGAACCCCTCTGAAGTGGTTTTCTTTTAAATATTGTAATGATAGTTTTCTGTTTACAAATCTTCAGGGCTCAATAAGCAGCAACAGGTTAATAACAGAACAGTCAGACAGAAAAACAAAACATGAAGTCCACCAATTAAACAGAATATGCTTTTGCTGAATATTGCAGGGGTTAGCCACTGCCAGTCCCTTAACAAGACTGTAACAAACACATCAGACAGAAGAAATTCTTGGCTGTGAGGGTGGTGAGGCCGTGGCACAGGCTGCCCAGAGAAGCTGTGGCTGCCCCTGGATCCCTGGAAGTGTTCAAGGCGAGGTTGGATGGGGCTTGGAGAAACCTGGGACAGTGGAAGGTGTCCTTGCCCATGGCAGGGGTTTTGGAGCACGATAAGCTTTTAGGTTCCTTCCAACCCAAACCATTCCATGATTCTATGGTGATATACTCAAAATCCTTTGGGATAACTGCCTTCTCTTACCACCCTCTCTTTGTAACTACTTACTATGCAGGGGACCCCAGAAACTGGGAAAATTCTGCCTCTTCCACCCCCTTTCCCCCCTCAAGGGCAGCCCCTCTTGTAAAGCCTCCTCTGCCCTTCCTGCCAGGGGGTACACCAGAGGCAAGGATGAAGCAAAGGCTGGTATTGATATGGGCAGAAGGCAGGGAACAGTATCCATTTCCTCTCTGTTATTCAAAGATGAGGTCTCTCACATCCACTCTCTCCAATTCTCTGAACAGACACTCCTCTCTACATATTTGAGACCAATAGCCATCTCACGAACATTTGTCATGCTGCCCACTCTCTCAATTGTCCTTTTTGTCAGGCAAAAGCTGCCACCCTTCCACCTTCCTCCACAAGAAACCTCTGCTGCTATTACTGTATCCCGCAGCCGTAGGGAGGAGAGGAGAGAGATCCAGCAGGCAGGAATTGTGCAGCAAGATTGATTTCTTTAATTATTTTACAAACTCTTTTATAGACTTTTTTCTTCATAGTCTAATTGGACAAAGGATCAGCCACCCCGTGGGTGGATTGGCTAGAAATCCTAAACGACCATTGTCAAAATATTTTCTACTGTACCATAAACATAGTTCTACAAGGTCACAGGGTGTTCATAGTTTATAGAACTTCTGCAAATATCTTCGTGAGAGAGAAGCAAGAAAATTCTTGCTAGCAGCAATATTGTATCCACATCCTGCCACCAAGGATTCCCATTCCTCAGACCTGGGGCTTTTTAACTGGCAGAACACCAGGTACAAATTTAAGTCAGGTACAAATTTAAGTGAGGCTACTTTGATGAACTCTCCAAACAGTCACAGAAAATCTTCCACAGATCTCAGGCAGAAGCTCCCCAGGATCAGAACGCCTGGTAAGTCTTTCCTACACACAAAAGCTACCCCTGCCTCATAAGCTCTTCCTTTTCTGTGTGCTTTGGAACAGAACAGGAGCAGCCTTGTCTCTGGAATATCATTCCCCATGAAGACCACCACGGTTTAGTGACAGCACACCCATCACTAGGGAGTGTGCTGTGGAGGAGACATGCAAGTCAAGAAAGAAGGCTTTGCATTCAAGAGTTAAATAGAAGATAGATTAGATCTCATCATCTGAGTTTTCCAGGAAAAGTATTGTGTTGCTATGGAAACCCCAACATAACCTGGGTTTTCCCTCCTTTTGTTTGTTCATTTTCTACAAACACTGGCCTCTCCCAGTCCTCTCTAGTTGGACTTGCAGCTTGCAAAAACAGTGATTTTTTTTTTCCTCGTCCATTTCTCCTTGCAAGTACACTTTTCAGTGATTGCCTTTCACAATATCACTGTCCCAGCCTCCAGACTCTCCCTTTGCAGTAAGGACTGTTTGATGTGCTACCTATGAGCAACTCAGATCCTGAGGGAGGGACATTAAAGCTCATCTCATTCCAACCCCTCTGCCATGGGCAGGGACATCTCCCACTATCCCGAGTTGCTCTGATTCCTGGGCACCCTGGCCTTCAACACTTCCGGGCAAGGGGCAGCCACAGCTTCTCTGGGCATCCTATTCCAGTCATGGACACACAAAGAACATAAACTTGGTCTCTCCCTTACAAGACATCAGTGCAGTTTTTAAAAACTGCTACTGGATTTTGCCACTCTGGAGTCACCCCACTATTAGGGGGCAACAGATTGTAGTACCCAAACTTTTTTGGGTTGAAGAAACAGAAGTGTGCTGCAGCAGTGCTGATACATACCCCCACAGGCTGTCTTGCATCCACTGACATCAAGTCCGCCATAACTGATATTCTGCAAGCATTTTTATGAAAATGTTAGCACTAACCTATACCACAAATAAGGAGAGTCCCTTGACAGTCAGAGAAGAGAGATCAACTCAATGTGAAATGCTATGAATTTTATCTTGTCACAGTTTCCCCATTTACAGCATCTCAAGAAACAGCGTTCCCTTGTTAGCTTCAGAAAAAGGATTTTGCAGGCAACAAGGATTTGGATTTTCAGCTCAAAGTTTTCTTTGGTTTTATTCTCAGGTATCTCTAGCCATTTATTTTACTGCATTGTAATAAGGATTGCCTTTACCGAGTCTGATGGAAAGACCAAGAGAATCTTTCCAAAACATGCTCTAGATACAAGAGACTTCAACACATAGGAGCATTTATCTATCAGATTTCTTTATTCTGCACCTCACAACCTCATGATTTACACACACTTGAGCCTTTCATACTCCCTCCTATTCCCCGGCACAAATAACAGTGAATAGACTCCCAAGGGCAGGCTCCATCTCCTTCCTCCAGAGTAGCTCCTACTTCAGCAGCATCAAGGATCATATCCTTAGCTGGAAACATCTGTCAGTAAGTTTTAACGTGTAGCTTACCTGGTCACCTGGTCCTGGCTAGTCCTAGAATATATGACTATCAAGCTGCAAAGCTGTTATCCTGAAGCTGAAGATTCAGGTTTCCTTTGGCTTCCTCAGCAGAGCTGTGGCAGAAATGGAACATGAATTCATGGCCACTGTCCATGCCAACATCCCCACCAAGTGGCCAGCACACAAGCTCCTCTTTCAGCTCATCCCACTGCCTCAGCAGGAGGGTCCAGGTGAAAATACAAACCTGGCTCACCTAACCTCACCCAAAACCTAAATACAATCTGGCTTCTGAGACAACTCTTTCCAGCCACACTCTGGAGTAAAGGCAAAACAGAGCAGGGATAAAGAGGTTTCCTTCCTTCCTTCCTTTACACTGGGAAAAAGGTGTCACACAGCCTCTTAAAGTTTTGTTTGTGTTCACATGCTGTGCCAAGCCATAATCCACCTACTTCCCACCTTAGCCACTATTATTTTTTCTGCTTGCAGAATTTATAAACTTGCTTACAGAATATTGTTAATAACTCCACACATTTCAAACAAATGTGGCCAGCCCAACCAGTACAACATAAATTTGATACAAGCTTGATGTTGTATACAAAATACTGAAGAAAAAAAAAAAAAAAAAACAAAACTAACTACACCTTTAAACAGTAGTTAAGAAAGAATTTAAAAAAAAAAAACGAAAAAGAAAATATTGACTAACACTGCCCTCTTGAGGGAAAAGGAGCTGTATTGCCTCAGCAAAGCCATTCTCCCTTCCCTACCCTTCAGGCCACACTAAACTCCCCCCACTGCCTTGCCATATGGTTCAAGGTGGGTGGAAATTTTTGAAAAGCAGCAGTAGACTCACACGTAGGAATCAATTATCTCTAGATAAAATATACTTTGGTTATGTTTTATTTTTAAGTATTTCAGGTACAAATAGACAGGTGACTGTGGAAGCACAAGAACTTATTGGAAATAAAATTCTGATTTCCAGGGACAGGTTTTTTGTTTCTTCATGAATTGCAGCCTTGTATTTTACCCAACAGATGGTGTGGCAAAATTCCTAGGAGTAGGAACCAGAACCCAGCTTTTTCTTTGTCCTGCAAATTCCTCATCACTGGAAGCAAGCATCATTGCTCTAGCCTAAGAATTTTTATCTGCTGGCTGGAATAATCCCTTGTAGTATCTATTGGAAGCTTTTGGGAATCTCTTTCCCCAGTGCTGCTGCAATATCCAGGCTGTCAGCGCAGCCTCCAACAAGTCTTTATAAGAAAGGAGATACTACTGCAATATTTCAAAGTGTAGTTTTGGGACTTTATGAGAGGGTTTAGTGGTGGAGTGGACAGTGCTAGGTTAATGGCTGGACTTGAGCTTAGAGGGCTTTTCCAACCTAAACAATTCTGTTACAGTATTAAAAAAAAAAAAAAAAACAAAAAAAAAACCAAACAAAACTTAAAGCAAAACTTTAGAAGGGTCTGATGCCTCTAGAAGAGCTCTAGAAGAAACAAGCACCTGCTGCTCCTAACTGACTTGCTAGCACCTCTGTCTAGTAAGACATGAAGAATTAAAATTTTAAAGATAGCTTGAATCATCCTCCTCCTTTCATCATAAAAGACTGCTCATAGCACACATTCCTGCAAATGTACACTTTTTTCAATTGAAATGTTATGCCAAGTGAGTTAGGGGAGTGGAGAAGGAAAAAACCCAAGAGAAAAAGGGTTAAATATCCTTATATCAAGGAGTGTAAAAATCAACATTTTATTTTTCAAAATAATTAAAACCACCGTGGCACACTGAGTGCCATTACAAGTTAAGGCAAAAAACATCAACCTACAGTTTTTAAGAGCATCCTAACACAGATGAGGGTTCAATACCCCACAAAGTGACATAATGAGTTCAAGCATTGAGAGAAAGTATACTGTTAACTAAAAATATATTAAAATGATACTTCTGAGTGTTTACAGTTACAAATAATTATGATGAGAGTAACTTGGCATTTAGATGGATGCTACTGCTCTGTCAGGATTTCATCTTAATTGAATAATGGTGGTAGAGTAGCACCTGTTACTGACTTATCTTGAACATTCAAGACAGACCAAGGCAACAGACGTTCCCAGATCAAAGTCTGCAGAAGAGTTTCTACAAATGCAGGGTCCTGTCTAAAATGTTGAGCAGTTTGGTGTTAGCAAGACTTGCAGTATTATCACTAAAACCAGGTGCTGACTGAAACAATAGAAACGGAGTGTTTTCTTATCCATCAGCAAACTCATGATATCAGGATGCCTGGAAAGCAAAACGTGTTCTGACATGGTTTTTGAGAAAGCTAGATTTGCCTGGAATTGTCATCCCTCCCATGCAAAGCAGAAGCTCTTGAGTTCAGGTATGAGCACAAACATAATGAAAGTGGGATACAAGTGCACACAGGCTTAAGAACTACTTCCAGAAGACTGAATGCTGAACAGCCCTCTCCTTATTTCATCAACTTTTTCTGCTCTTGAGGCTGCATAACTCTTTACTGCCTTAAGGAGAGATTCATGACACTTCTCCAATATAGCCTTCCAAATTAGGTGTATTTCCTAGAAAGAGAAGAAGGAAAAAAAATTCCATCAGCAAAATTAAGTCTTTATCAAACATGAATGTTGAGTGGTCTGGTGGACTCAAATTATTCCAATGGTATCTCATCCATGGCTTAAAGAAGCAGAATTCACAAAACAAAGGGGAGGCTGTTTAGAGGATCATTGCACTGTCCACACTACAACAGGAATGTAAGAAGATTCGTTTGGGGGGAGGAAAAAAAACCTCACCTTGGCTTTCATTGCTTTTTCTTCAGCATCCTCCTTCAGCTGCTCAATTTCGCCCTTCATCTGCTTGATTTCCTTGCGGATGGCCATCACTTTGTCATATACAGCACCCCTCTTCTCCTGGACTTTGTTAAAATGTCTAAAGGTGAGAGAAAAAGTTAGTACTGAGCCTTTTGACCAATTCCAGATTAAACTTAAGCCCACCATGAGCAAAACTTGCATTTTATGAGCATAAAACCATCAGCTTCCAGAAGCAATGATATACAGAATTTACTTTTTCAGAAATTAATGCAATTTTTAAACTAAAACAACTTAGATACAAGAAGTGAAATTCCAAGTGGAGTTAGAGGATTATGTTGAAGATCCTTAGTTGCTTCCAATCAAGGCAACTCAAGTGACCTCAGTGGAGCCAGCCCAACAGACAGCTGGACATTGCCCTCCTGTCTTTGAGTGGTGCAGGTTAAAGCAATACAGCTGCACTTGATGTTCCAGCATAACTCAATGTCACACACTTTCCTTAGCCAAAGAGCTCATCCCACAAACCTAAAGCTCCAGTCCCATACATCTACATGTTATCTGCAACACCCAGTCCATCATTTCACTGCATCCCAAAGACCAAATTACATTTCCCCAGCTTGTAGGAAAATTCAGATGGCTCCAGCTGTGAGCTGCCATGTCACCAGCAAAGGCTGAGTGTTGGAACAGGAGACTGACCTAAAGTGCAAAAACACCTACCAGGTCACACCAAGCATTTGTACAATAATGACACCTAGAATTGTAGCAGCGTTTCTGGGAAGAATAGGTGAAATAACCCATACTTAGTAGGAGCCCATATACACCTTCCTACCTCAATGGATTAGTCAGGACACATTCTCTTATTCACCAGCAAAAACTCCTTTTCAACCAAGGTTACCTCCCTTCCTCTCTTGCTTATCAAAGCATCTAATTTTATCACTCAAGGGAAATACCTGACACATTAAAAACAGAAATTGGCAGCAACCTTTGACAAAAAGGAGCATTAGATCATATTGTTTTCATCCCTTAATTAAAAGCTACTATTCACAGAATCATTTAAGTTGGAAAAGACCTCTGAGATCAAGTCCAACCTATGGCCAAACACCACCTTGTCACTTCAAGCATGGCACTTAGTTTTTCCTTAAACACCTTCCTGGGCGACCCATTCTAAGGTATAATCACCCTTTCTGTCAAGAAATTCTTCTCGATGTCCAGCCTATTTTCCTTCCAAATAATCTCCTTTAGCTGGTACAATACACTAAGTGCCATTCTGCACACCACATAAACCCTAAGCATGACTAAATCTTACTCAACTCTCTCAGCCATGTGGAAGAAGCTCCCTTCCATCACAGCTATTCCACTCAGCCAACACTCTTCTCTATTCCCTTTCCTATCTGTGTACAAGAAAATTGTTTTAAAATAAATTTTCTCTGTAACAGTTCATCACTAACCTCACAGTGAAGCCAGGACCTTACAGGGCTGCAGTTTGATCCTGCAAACACAGCCCTGAAAGCCTTCAGCATATCAGAGGAAAGAAGAGGGGCTGGGAGGCTTTGATCAAATGACACTTTTCCTTTTGTTTTAGAAGCATCATGTCAGGATAATGCTCCTCTGAGATGTGAGCCCCATATCCCCATGGGTCTTGAACATCTTTGATAATGAGCAAAAGTGGCAAGGGAAATTATGAAAAATTCATGAAAGGCAAATGGGGCTTTGTTGAAGTCTGATAAGTTGGAAAATTATCCCAATGTGACATTCTCTTTAAGAAGATAAAAGAATCAAGAATAAGCATTATAAATTAAATTAGTGCTCCAATAAAAGAATTGCTGTCAAGTCACATTGCAATTACTGATTTGAGACCCCAGCTCCCTGCCTGCAGCATTACTGGTCTTCATACAGAGCTGTCCCACACTGCTCATTTTCTCCTTACTGCTAAGCTGTGTGTTTGTAGCAGACATGAACTTTGGCAGCACATAACAAAGACATAAAGCAGCATTAGGCAGAAACATCAACTCCTCCGTACTCAGGCACAGTGCACTTGTGCTGCTCAACATCTTCACGCATCTTTTTAATCTTTATCTCAGCTGTAGAAAGTCTCTCATGTTTTGCAGTGACCATTCTCTTTAATGACATTTCATCTGTCTTGGCCTTTTTCAGCTCTACCTGAGCACTCTCAATTTGGTCCTCCAGATTTCTGACCTAGAATACAGAAGTATAGAAATAAATGAAATAGAAATAATCCCCCCCTCTCCCCCCCCTTAATTTATCAAGACAGCATACCCTGTAAATGTACTAAGATTAGAACTAGCTGGCTGCTGTTTGAAGATCTGACTGCCAACTCATCCTCCCAGTTCACTAGTCTTTATCTGATTATAAATACATCCAAATGGACAAGACCCCATCCCTTAGGATGACTTTCAGAAGTGACTGTGACTTCTGCTATAGCTTTTTGCCAAAGGTAATTTGAACATATGCTATATATATACACCCAAAAAGACTCCGTACCGTTTTTCAAATGCTCCTAACAACTGCATTCTCCCAAAACCTGGTAGCAAATAGCAAGGTACTGTATTGTGACAAACATTTCATCAGAGAATGTCTGGCTTAGTAATATTAATAAAGTTAAAGGCACTTAAGATGTCACTCTTCCTGAAGCAACAATTTTTTGTTCTTAGTTTCCACTCTCAAGGCAGAAGAAACTCAATTTCACTTTTATTTTCCCATCATTTCCTACCAGCAACCCCAAGACAGTTCCAACTACTTTAGGTCAGGTTTCTATGGCAACAAAGGCTTTGACTATTCAAAGTGGTCAATAGGTAGCGCATAGCACATTAGCTAGTGCCACCCAGCAAAGCAGCAGCAATGTTTTATTGACATTTTTAATAAAAATATTGGAAGCTTCAAAATGTTGTATTTTACAGGGAAGAGGAGAGAGGGGAACATTGCTTAGACATCAAATTCTCCCTAACAGGATATAACTTGGATAATACAAACCTCTGATAATATACTGGCCAGTCTCTCCACATTTGCTCCATGTCCTTCCATCTTCTTTTGGTATGACTGCACCTCCAGTTGGCATGATGGCAGAACCTCAACTAGGTCTCTGTAACCTTCATATTTCTCAATAACTTCTTGCTGTAAAGAGAAAAAAATACTTAATAAATAGCTTTAGAGTTCTTTTATATAGAACTAAAGCATATTGACTTTTGAACCCTTCCCTCATTGTTTAAAGACACTAGAAGTAATATTCAAGAGTTAGTGAAATGAGCTCTTTGCTTTGCAAAAAAAAATTTTTAAAAAGCCATTTCTTTGGAAGCACAGAAGAAAAGGTGACATGCTAGTGGTTTACACTGAACTAACCAGTTTTTTCCAAGAGCTCTCAGAAAAAAAAAAGCAGTACTGTGAAAAAACTCTACACTGGTAAAACAAGAGTTATGTAAAGCTTTGTACCTGAAATCACAGCAATCAAGTTTAGACCTTTGGAGCAAAAATACCTTCAGAGGCAAAATGCAAACTTCACTGATATGTGAGCAATCATAAACCACAATAATGAGTGGATATTATAATTAAAAAAACCTAGGAAGGGAACTCAGTGTTCAGCATATTAGTGGAGACAGCCATCAATTCCAGAAACATGAATGACAACAGAAGCACTATGAAGCACACATTCTAAATCCAAAGGTATTTGGAAGCTGACAAAATACTGTTTGCTCTTGAGAGCAAACAGACAGACAGGTATAGATTCAAGAGTTCTACACCTAGTTTTACAAGTGACTGCAATCCTGCTTTTTAAAAGGAAAAAAAAAAAAAAAAAAGGCCATCAAAAATAAACCACCACTTCCACCACAAACCTTCAGTTTTCTCTGAAGCTGTGCTTTCATTTCAGACTAACCACTGTCCTGCTGATGTTTTGCCATCATTCAAGAAGCAGTTGTAGATGATGACAGTCCAGTAAAACATGCTTTTTCTAACAGAATACCTCCTTATGTGGACAGAGGAAAACCTCACCTTAGATCTCTTCAATTTCTTAACAGTCTCTTTCATCAGTTCTTTGGAATTTTTCAGTTCTTCTGGACTCTCCACAATTTTGGATTTCAGCTGCTCTTGTTCTTCTTTCAAAGTAGCCATAGTCACTTTAAGCTCATTCTAGTTAATAAAACACTGTCAGTATTAGTGATTAGGTGAACAAAGAGGAATTGTGTAGCAAAGTTTGCCATGATCTTATGACTAGACAGGTTTTTGGTGTGTAGTCATTTCTCATTAGGAAGTTCTAAAAATAAATTCTTCTAAACAGCATTAACAAATCAAAGCAATTAACAGCCCATTTTGCTTCCCAGATTTGCTTACAGTGGTGCATAAGAACAGCAGCTAACTAGTATTTTCCACAAAGAGCCTGCCAGCTAATCCTAGAATGGTTTGCATTGGAAGGGACCTTAAAGATCATCTAATTCCAACCCCCTGCCATGGGCAGGGACACCTCCCACTGTCCCAGGTTGCTCCAAGCCCCCTCCAGCCTGGCATATTACCAGCAGCTCTCTCCCTCAGAACTCCTCACCTAGGGAAACTGAGGCAGTCACTGCAGTGTTCCAGAGCCAGCTCTATCAACGTGGGAGAAGAGCAACAAGTTTCCTGTAAGGCCTCAAAACCTGCTGTTTTGCCTCTTTAGCCCACTCTGTGCATGCAAGGTAAACCCACAGCATCTCAGAAGTCCAGATTACTAGTGACTTAATTCCAAGAATAACCTGATCCTAAAAAGAGAGGTGATCTCTCAGTTGATCTGAGATGGAAGCTGCAGCCAGCACCCACACAGAGGTGTACTCACCAGTTTTCGGGTGCTCTCAGCAATATCCGTCTTCTTCTGAGAAATCACTTCTTGCAAAGCTGTCTGAAAAAAAGCACCAAGCTTTTTTGTAGGATCTCTACAGCTGCTACCTGCCTTATCCCTTCTATCATAGACCTGTCTACAGGAGAAATCCCATTTTGGGGTCCTTTGGAATGCCATAACCAGCAGACAAAACTGCAGTCTGTAAGATTTCAAAGCCTGGAAAGGAGGATATTGTGATCAAAGCCACTGGAAGCACTAGGGATGCAGCCAGCAGTGGGTAACTAGGATTAGGGATAAGAGACTGGCCATCCCTATTCTCATTGACCCTGGCAGTACTATACCCCCACAACTTTCTTTGCCAGAGGCCCTGTTCTTCAAGGAAAAGTCTAATTTAATGTAAGGTCCCAAATAATAGTCAAACACATGGTTAATAATATTAACAGTAGAGACATGACTTGACATAGAAAATAATAATCTGTGGTCAGGATTTTTTGTTTTCTCCCAAAGGAGCTAAAAAGGTTATCTATGAGATCTGAGAAGCAAATTTCCATTGCTGAAAAGTTACCTCTGCAATTAACCCTACTCTTTTTGCCAGGCATTCCCTCGGGTGACCCTTCTTAGGCCTCATTTCTCACCATGGCTCACCTCCAGTTCTAATTCTTTGAATTCAAATGGAAAACAAAGAGGAACATACCTGTGTTCCTGTTTGGAAGTGTGATGTGTATCTCCCAAGTCATTGCAGAAATGCATTTCAAAAAAAGAGTCAAATATACTTTTGTATTCCCCAAGTCTGATTTAAAGCACATTTCACATTCCTTACAGTGAAACAAGGAGGGGTCTGACAGCATTTTGTTAAAACGGCCATTGTTTTAAATCAGAAAAGTCCCCTTTATCTACTTAGGTAGAGGGAAGGGAATAAAATCAAGAGAAGTGAGGAACCCATACCAGCTTTTCAGAGAAATACAGAACAAAATCCTACTTGTTTCCGACGATAGTCCTGCCTTAGCAGCTGCTCCAGCTCCCGAATGCTCTCTGTGAGCTGTTTGACCTCTGCCTGGTGTTCAACTGGGACTGTGCTAAGGGAAAAAAAGATATTGGACAGCTTCAGCAACATTATAGCCCAGTCAGAGTAAATAAGACAATCACTGTCTCCACATAGTTTACAGCCAGTAACTTTAGTAATCAGAGCAAGACAATCTCAAATTAATACATCTTATTTTCCTTTTCTTATAAGATTTTGCAGTTGAAGGATAATCTAAAGAGCTATTTCAGGAAGAAGTGGCACAAACATAACAGAGGACTAAGTTTAAAGATCATGTTAAGCAAAGCATGAAAGTACAACACTTACCAATTCCAGTGGTGATTTTCATTTATGAAATTTGCATATTACCTGTCATACAAATAGCTTATATTCGTGTAGACCTATCCTAGCTAGAGAACCCCCTGTGTAGCACACACCAAGAGCAGCTGTCAGAAAAAAAACACTTTGTTTTGAAAGCTCTCTTGGAAACCAGCCATTTCTTCATCCTATTATCCACAAGCAAAAACAAAACTTAATGGTGCAAAGACACAGGCAGTAGGGCTAAATGGCCCGAAACAGAGATTGTGGCAAACATATCAAATAACTAAGGAAGACAACTTTACTTATCTATTAAGTTAAAGATGGAAGATGTTGAAACAGCTGTTGAAGGGGTAAAGACACATCACTAAAAACTAACTAAGGAGAAAAAGTTTCACCCTAGTCCTCAATATACAAATACAGGATTCCCTCAAAACAACCATACACTGTAAAAGTAATTTTTTTTTTCTTCCAGAAGAGAATAAACACCCCCAGCTCCCTCAGCTGTCCCTCATCAGACTTGTGCTCCAGACCTTTCCCAGCTTCATTGTCATTCTCTGGACACACTCCAGCCCCTCAATGTCCCTCTTTGTCTAGTGAGGGGCCCAGAATGGGACACAGCACTCAGGGTGTGGCCTCACCAGTGCCCAGCACAGGGGGATGGTCACTGCCCTGGGCCTGCTGGCCACACTTGCTGATACAGGCCAGGTGCCATTGGCCTTCTTGGCCACCTGGGCACACTGCTGCATCTTGTTCAGCTGCTGTCAACCAGCACCCCCAGGTCCTTTTCTGCTGGGCCACTTTCCAGCCCCTCTTCTCCAAGCCTGTAGCATTGAACCAAATTATCATGACCCAAGAACACTCTACACTCAGACTTGTTGAGCCTCACACAACTGGCCAACTGATCCAGCCTGAGCAGGAAAGGCAAGCAGTGCATCTCACAGTGCTTACTCCTCACACTCACTTCAGTTTCTCCAGTTTCATTGCTGCCTCCCGATTCACAGCCTCCAGTTGTTGGTGTTTCTCCATAGCTGATTTCTGTAAGTTAAATATTTAATTTTAGACCAGTGTAGTTTCTCTCTGGGCTTCTATAAGAGCCTTGGTCATCATTATTTCACATGAAATGCACCATCTCTGAACTACTGAGACATTCAGAAGAGAAGCCACCTACAATTGTTGCACCCAATTTTTCTCAAAACAATCCAATGTGTGAATCCTTCACTTACCAGGCTAAAGTATCAAATAAGTTATTGGGGAAAAAAAAACCTTTCAGTAATATCCTAACTAATAATCAGTACCTTCCTGCATTACTTGGTGTGGTAATTTTACATTTAACATCCCAACATGTTACATAAACCTGAAGTTGAATCACAACCTTCATGCTGCTAATTCAAGGTTAATATCAATTATACTTTTATAGGTATCTGGAATAAAACAGCATGCAGTCTTACATAGTTCAGTTGTAGCTCCAAGTAGACCTCACGCCGGAATTCCTGGAAGTTGACAAAGTTGAGGATGCCACTCAAGAAGCGAACAGTTCTCTTTGTTTCTGAAATAGGAATTGCAAGAGCTCACTGAGCTGGTTTCCACAAGCATTGCAATTGCTTCAGAAAAGCTGGGCAAAGCGTAATTCAGAGGAGACAGAAATTACAAAACACAATCCAAATCAGCTCTTCCCCCAGTCGGCTTGCAAAGATTTCAGACTACACAAAAACTAGCACCAAGCTGATTACAAACTCTGAGCAATTCTGTGTAATTTAACAAATTAATAATGGCACCTGGGAGAAAAGGCTGTTAACACACAGCCTCCCATTAAAACAGAAGCCAGAGAGAAAGAATGTCAGTCTTGAACTACAGCTCTGAAGAGAGCCTCTCTGTAGCTATCAGCCTAACTGAAAGCAGCAATTTGAACTGCAGAGACCTTTTGGCTTTATTCCAAGCAAACTTTCTGAAAGATGATTACAAAAGCTTTGAATGTCTTAGACAAGACAGATCCAGAAGTGACAGGGTTCTTTAGAGTAGCCTTTTCCAAGTTGTTTGTGTTGTAGCAGAATCACCACAACTGGGTATTGAAAGGAATGGAGCATAGGCATCAGCGTAAGAAATCCTAAAGCATTCCAGAGCCATCAGGGTAATTTTCATCACCATCTATTATTACACCGTTGTAAGTATGTCATAGCCCATCTCCAGATCACCAGTTCAACAGACTCATAGCATTCAAAACTGCCCTCAGTTATTGACCTGCATCAGCCCACATAAGGGATAAGAACTGCTCATTTGAACCAGTTTGTTTAAGGGTCAGAAGAGCAGCAGGAAATCAGGGACACCAGATGCCCGTAGA
This sequence comes from Corvus moneduloides, assembly GCF_009650955.1. Taxonomy (NCBI): domain Eukaryota; kingdom Metazoa; phylum Chordata; class Aves; order Passeriformes; family Corvidae; genus Corvus; species Corvus moneduloides. The sequence goes on along the minus strand of NC_045484.1, from coordinate 5,650,236 downwards.
GAAAAACCACCTGGAATATCAAGCAACACCCAGTACCCCAGGAAACACAAGGATTACAAGGCACTTGCTTACTTGGGTTTAAAATATCAGCAATTTGAAAGTCATTAATCCGGCACATTGGCAGCAAGTGCTCCCTGCAAGGAAACAAAACAACCTCAGCTGCAGTGACCATGACTCAGGTTTTGTGACCACCACTCAGTTCTCATCCTATTCTCATCTGTTACAAAACAGATCTTGTCCTCTCATCCCAGAGCATTTGCCCAGCAAGCACAAGACAAGCATCTTCTACTTACATGTGAATATACAAATTACAGACAGGTAGAAAGCCTTCATAGATCTGTGGGTACATTATGTCAATGTTGACTGGCATCTAAAGAGTAAAAAGAGAGTCAGTGCATAAGTAGAGAATACTTAAAACAAAAATTACACAGCATTTTTCACAGCATAAAATAATTCCAATAGATTAGAGGACGATCTTCCATTCACTGAGGATGATCTTCCCATCCACAGGGAATACATATTAAAGGCTGAAAAATGTCATCAAGTTAGTTAGCACACAATTTTAAGTGTCAACTTTGCTGGAAAAGATATAAAAAGACAATAATAACTAAAGAAGCAACATTACAAACTCTGGAACTCAATCTAAACTCTGTTCCAATATGCTCATAACTTGTGCAGCACAACAGTCTCTGCATTATACAGCTACCAGCAAGAGGCTCCTTCTTTAAACACCCCAAAATTGACATACTCAACTGCTTTATGAAGAAGTCAGGAGAATGTAGTGGTACACTGTCCCCTTTCTCTGATATTTTAAACCTCATAGAACAGCATGGCAGCTGATGTCACTGCCTGGGAAGAACATAGTTATCTTGTGTACATACGCTCTTCCCTTTCAGTTTATCCAGAAATCCCATGAGAAAAAATCATCTCACTTTCAGGGATCAGTTCTTGCCTAACAGTAGCTAAATTAACTGTTAGTCAACGAGGTATCAGCCTCTCCTTACTTTCCTCTCAGTTAACGCAGGCGTGGACATGATCAAATATCAAAAGCAACATTTACATTCCTTCCAGATCAGTCCAACCTCCTCCAGCCATGGCCAAAGGCAGATGCCCAACAGCCCAGGATGGATTTTCAAGGCTGGTCATGGCATCCCTCCAAAAGTTTGTCCAGTCCCTCCTATACCTTACAGACATTTCTGGCACCCTCAGCATCCCAAAGAACAGGTGAGTCCAATATTCTTTTCCTTTAATATCCCATCACCCCTGCCACAGGCAGCCCTACCATGAAGAAGTGCTCCGGGCGGATCCCATACACTTTCTGCAGGATTCTCATGTAAATCAGGTGTAAAATGTCAAGCTGCAGGAAGAGAGGATATGAATCAGTATTCCATATGTTTGATTACTCAGGGCTCCCAGACCAGGCCATGAAAGCATTCAGCTTTTAACACATGAAGGCTGATTTCACTGAGCCACCACAACAAACAAGTTTCACTTTCCAACATTTTGCAGTTCAAGCATTACTTGCTCATAATTCAGTTTTAAGGAACAGCAGTCAGCTGGGACAATTACAGCCCTGACTGTGTACACCAGGCATTGGTTTTCATTACACTGCTGCTTCCTGAGCAGTTTCCAAACCAAGCAATGCCAAAAACCTAAAAAAAGTCACAGAAATCATAATCCTGTAGCAATGAGTGCCCTTCATTAGATTATTAAAATGAAGAGGAAACAAATCACTTATAAGATAAACAGCTTTTCATTTATAGCACTAATCCATGATCAGTTTTGCTTCTTAAAAACCATCTAAACAAGCAGGGCCAGAACCTTCCCACCGCAGGCTCAAACACAAGGAATAACAGCACTAGTAATCACTCCGAGGCATCAATTCCACTTTAAAGCCACTTTTCTTCCGCCGGGGACACTCGCTAACATTAAATGCTCAGAGAGATGAAAGGGGATGAAGCAGGGAGGAGTTTAAAAGCAGAGCTTCGTTTAAAAGCACTAAATTGATCAGGCGAACTAATGGAACTATGCGACTTTACCAGACACCGTTATTCCCACAGAGCTAGGAAAGACAGGCCGGGTGCTGCTGGTGACACCACCGCGCTTCCCGGCGAGGCCCGAGCGGCGAGGTAGAGCCCTGAGACTCCTCCGAGCCCAACGCCACACCGTTCCACCCAACCCCGTGGTTACACAGAGCGGGGCAGCACGTCCGTCCCACACGGGAGCGGGCGGCCTACGGAGCCGCCCTGCACCCCCCTCACGCACCTTGGTGTTGCCGAACACGTCGCCCTTAACCAGGTTCCGGGCCTCGGCGCCCTCCAGGATGTGCGAGCGGAGGTAACTGATGATGTCGTCGGGGCTGTAGCGGGGGAAGGTCATAGTCTCCATAGCGGCAGTAGGGACGTGGCGGCAACACAACGGCAGCACTGGCGCGCGCCCACCACTTGAATCCGCCGCGGCCCACGCCCGCCCCTTGCCGACCTATCAGAAGCCGCGCCGTCGCTTCGGGCGGGGCTTGGTGCGTTCGCGCCTTCCCCTGGCCTATCCGCGGGCAGCGCTATCGCGAGAGGGCGTGGCTTGGCAGGCCCCGCCCCGCCGCCGCCGTTGGCCGTGAGGGGAAGGGCGGGGTGAGGCGGTGGCGTCCTTTCTCTTCCTTCGGCCGCGGCTCTCAAGGCCTCCGGAAGTTATAGGATCGCTGGAAGGAGCCTTAAAGCTCACCTAGTTTTCCCCTGACATAGGCAGGGACACCTTCCACTATCCCAGACTGCTCCAAGCCCCGTCCAGCCTGGCCTTGAACACTTCCAGGGATGGGGCAGCCACAGCTTCTCTGGGCAACCTGTGCCTCATCACCTTCCCCGGGGAGAATTTCTCCCTAACATCCATTCTAAACCTGCCCTCTGTCAGTTTAAACCCATTCCCTCTTGTCCTTTCATTACCTGCCTGTGTAATGAGTCACTCTTCCTCTTTTCCATAAACCCTTTAGGTGAGGTCTCCCCAGAATCTTCTCCAAGTTGCACGGCCCCAACTCAGCCTGTCCCCATACCAGAGTTGCTCCAGCCCTCTGAGCATCTTCATGGCTTCTCTGGACCTGCTCCAACATCTCCACATCTTGTGCCGAGGTCCCCAGACCTGGACACGCTACTCCAGATGGGATAAAACCTCCTAGCTCCAGAAAGGAGACAATGCCAACCCAACACTGCGCAGGACTCTTGCCTAACCAGTACCAGTGAGCACCTCTTGCAGTGTGACACCATTTCTGACAAAATTTGGGCTGTTCACACTCTCCCTACACAGTTCTGATGCTCCCATGCCACGCACAGCTTCCCGCACCTCCACTCAGCTGGAAGCAGGTCAGCAAGGACACGGCACTGTCCCCAAAAACAGGCAGCTTCTGCAAGCCACTGACATCACTGAGGTGTCACCTGGCACCGAGTGTGAGACAGAGATGCTCCAGCCACTGTTCCACACTTGCTGATGTAAAAGCCAGGCTCGGTTTCTAGCTGGGCTCTCTGCCAAGAGCTCAGGTGAACCACAGACACAAAGTGCTTCCTCACAGCCTTGCAGCTTCTCCGCATGGCTGTGAGGGCAGTGCAGCTTCCATAGGGCTGCTTGAAGTCCAGAAGGGCTAAGTGGCCTGGAAGGTCTCAAACCATGTCTTCTTCAGGTAGACCATGGTCCCTGAGCCTCATGTTTCTTTTGGGTATGGCATCAGAGGGGATCAACTGCCCAAGCAGGTGTAGCTGTCAGTACCTGGAGGTGAACTGCACTGGACAGCAGTTGCAAGAGTTCCCTGTGGACATCCCTCTGGACACCAGGCAGCTGATTCTGGCAGCAAACAATGTCTCATACCTGCCAGCAGTGGAATTGAGCTTCCTGGCTGATTTGGTCTATCTGGACTGCAGAAAGAATCTCTTGGGGGATGACCTGGATTTCACTTTCACTGGCTTGGCCAAGCTTGTCTATCTGGACCTCAGCTTCAACAACCTCACACAGGTCACCTTCAGCACCTTCTCCCACCTCCTCAGCTTGGTGGTGCTGAAGATCTCAGACAATCGCAACCTTGTGGCCATCAAGAAGGATGCTTTTGCCAACAACACCTGGCTAAGGCACCTGGATGTGAGCCGGACGGGCTTAACCTTCCTGGACACCAGCACTGTCCGGGACTTGCCCAGCCTGAGGCTTCTGGGACTCAGTGACAACCTGTGGCACTGCAACTGTTCCTTTTTGGAATTCATCACCTGGATGATGGAGAGCAATGTGCATTTTCCAGGTGAGGGCTGTGTGAGCAGGACCTCTCTCTTCCCTGCTCCCACAGATCTGTGTGGAACAGAGAGGGCCCTCTGTTCTCTTTCCCAAAAGTTCAGCTCATGGAGCTGTGCCACTGCATGTCAGCTGTGGGTCCCATTTTCTGCTGTCACACAAACCAGGGATGGGAACAGCTGGGTTACACACACTCCACACATGAAGGGTCACACTTGTTCACATCCCCAGGGTAGCCAGGGAGGTGTAACCTGTAGCTGGGACACTGCTGCTTCTCTAAAACACCTGGATCCCGCCTCAGGTGTCCCTGTGCCTGCACAGCACCCCATGGCTGTAATGCAAATAACAAGGAGCCAAACACAGCTCCAGGGAGATGTGCACTGGGAAAATCATTGTTCTGAATTTCCTGCCTTGTCTCTACCCCAAAATCAGCTCTTTCCCATCATACTGAGAGATTCTATAACTGAGCCTTGGAGAGGCCAAGGCAGGGTAATCACCAGTTCCCTTTCCCATAGAAACACTGGTCCTAAGGGTAATGTTTTGCTTTGCAGCTGCAGCACATGAACTTGGTTGTTCCAAACTGGAAAGAGACACAGCACAACACACATGAACAAAGAAAGCTTGGTTTCAGTAATGCAGGGCACAATGGTGAGAGCTTGAAAACGTCTGTCCACTGAATAAGAAAGGGCCACAAAAGAGCCCAAGGGGAAAAAAGGGAAGGGCAAACAGAAGCTGGTGTTAGGACAGAATTTAATTAAAGACATCTTAGTGTCTTTATTAGATATAGTAAGCTACTTATAGAAATAAAGTGGGGTTTTTTCCACATACAGGTTACAGGCAATTATGGAACAGTGGAACAAAGCACAGCTCGCAACCGTGAGATTAGAGATAACCCACTGAACCCTGCAACAGGAGAATGAAGCTCATTGCAGGCTGTTGGGGAGGATAGGAATGTGAAACGCAGCCTTAAATTGAGAGTTGTTCCAGGCCAAAGGGACACTGGGACAGAGCCCTGGAATCTGCAGCAAGCAGACCCCAGCCTGGCCTTTAGAAAGGCTACTGACCTTCAGAAATGCCTGTGCACCAGAGTTTTGAACTCAGCTGGATCTGTGCAGCCTGGGGGCTGACACAAAGCTGCCCAAGTTTGGATAGATTTGGGTAACAGAGAGATAAAAGCTCTGCAGTTTTACACAGGGCCAGGAGAAGGAATAGCATGAACAACCACAGCAGCGTTACCACTCAGTCATATACAATACAGTGTAACTGCAATATAAACCCCCCATGCCTTGTTCCCCTTCACCACTCCCATTCCGTCCTGTCCATCAAGCAGTGCCCAGCCTGTGGCTCCCTCTCCCTCAGTCTCTTCCATCCTGTCCATCAAGCAGTGCCCAGCCTGTGCCCACCACAGTGACCGTGTCTGTAGGGTTCAAAATCTGCAGAGGAAGGAGAGGGCCATGGCTAAGGCACACCCTGCTTCCACAGCCACCACATTCATCCTTCACTAACCTGAAAGGGAAACATACATTTCAACAGTACATAGTTGAAATAACAACCACACCCTATCATATTGCAATATCCACAGTGATCTGTTTTATCACTGCAGATATTGCAATATGACAGGGTATGGTTGTTATTTCAGTGGAACTGAACCACTGATGAGTTGCTTCTGCTTCCCTCACACACCAGGTAAGGCTGTGCCTAACTGCAAACCACCCTCGTTGTCAAACACACAGCAGCCTCATTATTCCAGCATGATTTAGGCTGTATCACTTCAGAAGGTGTTTGAGATTTTTAAAAAAAACAAACACAGGTGCTCTAATATGAAGGTGAAATAGTTCAATCAGCAGAGATGAGCAGGGCAGGGACAGCAGTTTCCCACAGTGGCATAATCCAGCAGGCAATATTTTCCTATGGAGCCAACACTGCAGAAAATATTCTGGCAACCTGGGAATTCTGGTTTGGCAAGGGTTTAGCACAGGTTTGGCATGAGTTTGGCTGTCAGATTTTACCCAAGCCATGGGGGGGGGGGGGTGAAGTCTGCAGATATTCTTCAGGCTTTTAGCAAGCACTAACATAATTTTTCTACCAGGGCTCCTGTTCATGAAATTATGATACAGGCTAGCTAGAGAGTCCTGCTTCTGCTTGTCTCTCTGCAGATGCTGACAATTTCACCTGCTACACCCCAGCAGACCTGCGTGCCCTAAGGATGCCAGCAGTGGAGGCACAGCTCCACTTCAGCTGCCTGACCCAGCCGTATAAGCAAGATTATGTCTTTCTGTGCCTTGTTGGCTTCTGCATATTCTGTGCTGGCACCATGGCAGCCTGGCTGGCTGGCGTCTGTGCTGTCACCTACAAGGTCCACGCCTCAAAGGAGAAGGAGGAGGAGGCGGAGGAGGCGGAGGAGGCGGCGGAGGCAGCGGAGGAGGAGGCGGAGGCGGCGGAGGAGGAGGCGGAGGAAGAAGACACAGCCACTTAGGATCAGCCCTTCTGAAGTCCCATCATGGGAACCAAAGGCAGGCCTTTCCTGCCTGATTTCTGACATGTTGTCCCACCCTAGGTTTTTTGTTTTGTTGTTGTTGGGGTTTTTTTTTGTTGGGTTTTTTTGAAGTGAAATAAAACTGCAAGAGAAGGAAGTAATCTGTGCTACAGTTTCACTTGCTGTGCTCTACCCAGTCTTCTGTCACTGGGACTCAGGACAATTGCAAAATATTAATTTTGTGGAGGTGTGAGAGGTGTGCATAGTGCCAGGCCCTTCCACTTCCACCCTACCTTGAGACCACAGAAAAGTAGGGACATAAGGACTGGCTTGAAAAGGTACTATAATATGGGAAAGGCCCTGGCACTGTGCTGTAGCCAAGGACATCACCAGGCACTTCCTGGCCAAAAAACCCAGCAGCTTACTGTGATCAGCCTACACAGCTGGAGCCCCAGGGAATCCAAGAACTTTCTACTGTGGAAAGGCAAAGAGATTAAAACCAGGATTTTTAGGAGCCCAGGATCCCACTGGTTCTTCCTTTCTTTCCCATTACACTGGTGACAGCAAAATAACCCTCTGTGCTCCTGCAGCCAGACCACCTGTGCCTTCACTGTTTTATGAACATTCACTGCACTGGAAAGTCCAGCTCTGGTTTTGTGTCACATCACCCTAAAACTGGAATGTTTTATAAAGTAAAAATATTGCTTACACACTCTCCAAATATTCTTGGAAACGGCTTGTGTGTCCATGCCAAAGCGTCAGGGTTGCATCTACAAGGGAAATGTAAGATGCATCTACAGGGAAACATAAGATCCTTCTTTCCACTAGCGCTGGGAATTGCCAAGGGAAGTATCTGCTTACATGACCCAGCACAGCAACTCCACGTGTGCAACACTGGCTGCTTCAGCCGACACTGCAGGGTCTGGTGAGATAACAGGGGAAACCAGGAGATTTCAGCAAGCACGGTGTGAATTACCAAACTTAGAGGCATTAAACTGTAGATTGCGAATCAAAGCTAAGAGCTCTTAGCTATAATTGGTATGGCAAAAAGGGCATGGGAAAAACGGTGAGGATGTCTGTATGCTGGGGACACAGGCAGAGCTGCTGGGGCACACCGGCGTGCCAAATCCCTTCGCAGATCCACATGAATCCCTATCCCACTCTTCTCTCCCAGCAGTGAGACTGATCGCGCCTGGCCGTGCCTCGGCCCCGCCTGCGGGCGGGACGGCCCCGCGGCCGCCCTCGGCTCCGTCCCCCTGCCCGGCTCCGTCCCACAGCTCCTGGGCTGCTCCGCGCTGTGCTGAGGGTGAGTGCGGGCCGGGCACCCCAGCTCGTCCCTTCGGGAGCGGGGCCGGGGGCAGGGGGATGCTGCCAGGGCATGGTTACTCAGGTTGTCCCGATGGAAAAATGGAGGAAGCGCTGTGGACATCTCCAAGTCGGGGGTGCTCCGGGGGAAGGGGGCTGCGGGACGAGCAGGGCGCGGGGCTCAGCCTGTCCCCCGCACGGGCAGCTCCGGCGGAGCCTGGCCCCGCCTGGCTGGGGAGGGCTCAGCCCTGGGAGCGAACGGGGATACGGGGCGACAAAGGGCTCTGCTGGCTCGAAAGGCTGAGTTTACATCGGGTAATCCAGTCCGAATCCACGCGTGGGACTGTTAGGAGCCTTAATGCGCTTTGCTGACTCATAGTACCTGCAGTACTGTGGCAGAGTTGGGAAGGACCCTTTTTCTGCTGCCTCTCTGTGCTGCGTCATGCTCCAAAATCTCGTGTCTGGGGCTCCTGCCGGAAACATCGCAGTGTGAAAGGTAGAAACTGAGTTTTCTGCACCGTGACGGTGCCTGTCAGCAAAACCCTTGCAGCTGCGGGCAAAGGTTACTGAAACGCTCCAGGCACCACAATCCGGAAACGACCGCGAGAGTCCTGGTGGCTTTGGAGTGCTTTATATCGCTCCAAATTACGAGAGCAAAGGCTAGAGGTACACTTTTATATGTAGTGTAAGAGTAGCAGTTTTATGACAAACCCAGTTTAATGCTTTGCAGTGCTCTTTGCTCCCAAAATAAACCCCGAGATCAGTGCTAGAAGATAAAATGCCTGGTTATCCAACAACCTTGTAATTTGAAGGGGGAAGTGTGACCACCAACAAGCTCTACATGTTCTGTTTTCAGTGTGTCACCTGTCAGGTGCTAACCTCAATTACAGGTGCATGCAGCTGACTTTTCTTCATTACTTCAGGGTTTTAGTATTCTTACTGATAGTTGTTTGCCACACTTCCTGGTGGACAAAGCCAGCTGTTGTCCTCACCTCACTCCATTGATGATAATCCCATTGCAAATGAGAGCTAAAACCTTCTAGTCCCCAAAGATCCCTTGTGAGGGGTGCTGGCACTGCTGCAATAGGAAGACTTTACATCAGGTCCATGAGGTGGCCTGTTTTTCCCCACACTGACAGATTGTGCTGGAGGGACAGTGCAGGAGACACCAAAACCTCACTACATCGTGGAGGCACCATCTGGAGACAGGCACCAGCTGGGGTTTGATTGGGAGAATTATCTTGGTGCTGGAGGGAGGTCTCTGCTGTCCTCTGCTGTGCTCTGTCATGTAGCACCTTCTAGGGTCACCCGGGCAGGTGTCTGAGGTTCGGGGTTGTGCAAGAGGGTTGTGGGGAAGGGCCCTTTGCTTTCTGGCAGCCTGGAGGGAGCCGGAGAGCTCGTGTAGAGCAGGGCTGGCTGATGGGGGCAGGTCTGGCAGATGGGGAGCAGGAAAGAGGGAGAACGTGGAATGTGGGGCAGCATGGCAGAGGCTGCAGGATGCACCTTCTGCCCCATGCTTCTGTCTCAGGTCTGCATGAGGGAGCACAGAACCATTAAATAAAAGCCACACAGGCCCTGGCGTCCCCTGGCCACTGGTGCAGATGTTTGTAAATGCCAGTAGCTGTGTGTTGTTGGAGCTGTTCACCAGTTTGTGACTCTGAGAGGGTTCCTGGGAGCTGCAGGGCTGAGCATCGGTCATCTGGCCAGTGGCTCTTTACCCAACAGGTTCAGTTATCGTTGCTGTGGTGGTGGGTTTTATTAGTATTTTATATAAGGATGACCTTAGCAGTACAAATTAATCATTCATGTAGCCCAGCTCCTTCCAGCTCAGGGGATTTCTGAGCCAGGCTCTATTATAATTCCCAACTTACCTCTTATTCCCAGAACTTGCCCAATTTCCTGTTGAATTTATGAGAACTGCCTGCATTCACAATGTCCCTTGGCAAGGAGTTCCACAGGTCTGGTTCCCACTGCATGAAGAAACATCCCTCTTAGGGAACAGGCTGGAAATAAACTGATTTCATTTGATGGTCCCTAGCTCTGGGGCTGGAAAGGCCCATGAGTTTCTGCCCAGGCTGGACTAGGGTTCTCCAGACACCACTTCCCACCAATGCTTAGGTGATTTTAAGGCTTGCTTGACAGGAACTATGCAGAGAACTCCTGGTTTGTGGAGGCTCCAGGAGGCACAAATTCCCTCAGCCACCATTTCTCTCTTCCTTCAGCCAGTCCCTGTTCTGGGAGCTCTTAGGGTCCAAGCTCAGCAACTCTTCCGTGCACACATATTGTGTGTTGCCACTTCCCCAAAATATTAACAGGCTCCCTTTCTCTGGCAGCACCACGATGGCTGTTCTCTCCAAGGAGTATGGCTATGTCATGCTGACCGGGGCCGCCAGCTTCATCCTGGTCATGCACCTTGCCATTAAGGTGGGCAAGGCCCGCAAGAAATACAGCGTGGAGGTGAGTGCTCAGGCTGAGGGGATGGCAAGGTTGGAGCCAGTCTGCTGACAATCTAGGTGACACCTTGCTCAGTTTGGGGTGACCTGCTGACGTTTCCTGTCCCACCACACAGATGCAGAAGGGATGGAGCTGCCATGGCTCTCCAGAAAGCATAACAGAGCTCAGAATTTGGGACATCAGGTGCTTGGCACCAAGCTGAAAGCATGTGGCTTTGAGCTTGGCAGCACTGATGGGCAAGAAACTGCTTGACCCTTTTGCCTTGCAAGTAAGACTTGATGCAGCACTGGCGGGAAGGGATCATAGTGGCACAAAAGTGACAGGAGTGTTTCTCAAACTCAGGGGGAGCACGTGTGAGTCACAAGAAGTCTTTCAAGTGACCTTCCCTCAGCATGCATTGAGGAGCCTTTAAGCCAGGCAGAGCTCTGGGCTGGGTGGGGACAGTTGTGAGTCAGGGCCGTGGCATGCAGAGGCTGCTGTGCCACTTGGCTTCAGCCACTGCTCTTTCACCACTTCACTGACAGAAGTGACAAGAAGGGGTGGGCACAAGGACAGTTCCAGCTGCCTGTTGGGGTGATCCCATTCCTGCTGCATCAAGTCAAGACTGGAGCAAATGTACCCAGTGCATGTGGTGCTGGATTTGAGGCCTGGGGAGGTCTCTGCAGCCAGGCAGCAGCTCCAGGAAGGCGGTGACCTTGAACACGGCTTTTGTGGGCCCCAGGGCAGGGACAGGCTCTAACCTGTCACTGCAGGTTGGTCTTGCAAGCACTCGGACAGCCCCGCACTCCTGGGAAAAGGAGCTGCAGGTCACACTTGCTGATGCTTTGCTGCTGGTTTATTTTTTGGCAGTATCCAACCATGTACAGCACAGACCCTGAACACGGGCAGATATTCAACTGCATCCAGCGCGCACACCAGAACACGTGAGTGACATCTTTGAACAGGGGCCTTGGAACACACAGGGCTGAGGAGCAGGGCCCACAGCCCCAGAGGTGCTGCTGCCATTGCTTTGATGCTTAGCAGTAAGGCCATGCTGGCTCTTTCCGCTGTCTTAAACTATGGGATGGTGGTGTGAAGCCATCCCAGTTCTCAGCAACTTGCTTCCATGGGTAGATCTTAAGACATGAGGAATGTTGTTTCCAGAAGGTGCTGATCTGGTGTGCTGCCCATGTCTCCCTGGGGAGAGGCCAAAGTCCACCCAGCTCCTGTGGACAGGCTGCAAAGCACATCAGAGGGTGCTGGGAGGCACAACTTCTGGGGAATGTTTAGAGTGGCTTAGGGAACAAAATGGAAAGAGTGGGTGGGTGACCTGGGAGAGAGGCACAGGCTGGGAGGAAGGTCCTAAAACTCTGTGTGTGCTCAGATCCCTTCTTTCCTCAGCCACAGCATTGAGCACAGAGACTTGTAAAGAGCCCAAAATGCCCTTGGCACGGGTTGTTTGCAGCCTCTGCCCTTCTGGATTTTCCTCTTTGTAAGCAACGTGAGCACAAACACAACCTCTTCACTTTTATTTTCAGATTGGAAGTCTACCCTGCCTTCCTGTTCTTTTTAGGCACTGGTGGACTCTATCACCCGGTAAGTGATGCAGATCTCTGCTCTGGCTCCCTGACCTGGAAAGGGTGGGGGGCAGGAGGCCAAGACAGCCCCTTCAGTAGCCATGTCACACTTAACAGCAGTGCCCCTTCTGGAAATTTAGCTGTAGAATGTCCTCTGCAGGAGAACCACAAGTAATGAACTCATTACTGCTGTTTCAGCTATTAGAGCCCTTTCCTTCCCCTAAAGGTGCCTTGTTAGACAAAGCAAAGCATTTGCAGCCTCCAGTTACTGAGTGGGAAGGATCCCTCCAGCCCAGTTTTTCCAAGCCCTGCCAAAGGAGGTCAACAAAAGCCTAGATTATTTTTAACTGAAAGATGCAGACAACTTGGGAGGAGGCAGGCACATGGGAGAGGCCAAATCCAGTAGCTTTATCTTTGCCATCAAAAGACAAATTAGGTCCTTCCTGAAGACAGACTCCTTTTCCAAGAGGGAAGGAAGCCGCATAGGCACATCTGGCAAATGGGAGCCACATTGGAGCAAGCTCTTAATTAAGAGTCAAGGTGGAAGTTTGGAACGCCTGGTGGAGGCAGTGGAGCAGGGCTTGGAGCAGCAGCTGCCTCCACCATCCTGGCCCTTGCTCTGGCTCACTAACTGGTCAAGGATGAAATGAGATTCAGCACCTGGTTGCCTGCACAACTTTGCTCAAGCCTCCAAAGCCTTTAATGCTTCTCCTTTCTCTGCAGCGGGTTGCCACAGGGCTTGGTGTCGCCTGGATCGTTGGGAGACTCCTTTATGCCTATGGCTACTATACAGGAGGTAGGTCTGTACCCTGCCGCACACAGAGGGTGCTTGGAAGCTCAGATCTTCTACAGTGACCTCAAGACTCTTTGCTCCCAGTCAGGCGTGGAGGAAAGGGTGCAGGTCTACAGGCTGCCCAACACTGCAGCATGCTCTTCCTGCTGTTGGGAAGAGCTCTCATCCAATAGGGATGCCTAACCTAAGAGGCCTGAGCTGGTGCCTGCTGGTTTGCCCCTGGGGATTTACCTTTAGTTCCTGCTCCCTCTTCAGTTTCCAGGGTGGGCTTTCAGTGAACTGACAAATCCTGCCTTTTTTTTCCAGATCCCAAAAACCGAAGGAGAGGGGCCCTTGGCTCCGTGGCACTCCTTGGGCTGGTGGGCACGGGTGTGTATTCGGCCTGCCAGCACCTAGGCTGGGTCTGCCACCGGGAGTGCTGAGAAGCTAAAGGGAATTTTCTTGTTTTCTTTTAGAACACTTGGCTTCCTGTGTTTTTTCCCCTTTTCTTACTCAATAAAAGGAAGTTGTCAATTCTGTATTTTCATTCTAAAGTTACAGAGGGTTTTCTTAAGAAGCTCTGCAGAACGCTAGAACTACTCTGGTTTTGTAGGACTACAGAGATCTGTCTGTCAGGCAGGGGTGTTCTTTCTAGCTTTTATGATTTTGGTGATCAAAAAGCCACCTTGCATCTCATTTAACCCATACAGCAGCAGCCCCATTTCTGGACCCATCAATTCATGTCACTCTGAGAAGATGTCCCAGAGTTAGTATTTATTTAATTGCTAGAAAGAGACATAGACAAACATTTAAAGTTGTTGCTTCATCATGTTTATAAAGAACAGTAAACTTACAGGAAAAAAGTGAGATAGCTTTCACTATTCTGTGCTGGAGCTTGCCACCACTCTTGTATGGAGGTGATTCTCAGGGCCATGCCTGGCCCAGGCAGCATCAGCCAACTCTCCCCACAATGTTTTGTCCCACTTGTAAGTAAGGTACAGATAGAAAAAACCAAAATTTGCAGTAACCAAGGGTCTAGAGGGAATAAACAATGCTACAGTTAAGGCTTTTATGTAGTCATAGAATAGAGAGGGTCTATAGCTACAGGATGTCAATGTGTCCAAGAGCTTATATGTGTATTGAGTGGGGTCCTACCTGTTAAGAAGCCAGAACTGAAGTTGATGGAAGGTGGAAGGCAATGGGAATCAAGGCACACAGCGTGGGAAGCCTGGCCCTGGCCTGGGCCACTAACAAGCCTCTGGTAAAACCTCTGTGGCTGCAGGAGCTGCTGCCAAAAGCCAGATTGGTGCCTCCTGCTCTGAGCTTCCCATTGTCCACCAGACTGGTGAGAGCTGAGCCCTGTGTGTACATCCCCCCCTTGCAGGAGCAGGGTGGCTAAATGTTGCTCCAGCTCTGCTTCCCCCTGGGCACTGACGACTGTAGGGTACTTTATTGCTGTGTACATGATCCACATCTCTGGCTGGCAGGGAAGAGCTGCCTGATGCTCCCCTGCGCAGGCCCCAGAGCCACTAAAATGCAGACTCCACATCACCCATCTCCACGCACACCGTCTTCAACTGCGAGTAGTACTCGATGGCTGCCCGGCCGTTCTCCCTGCCAAATCCTGCAGGGAAGAGCTGGAGTGAGGACACAGCTCCAGGCAGTGCCAGGGGCCACTCAGCTCCTGTAGCTGGCATGTACCGGGGGAGGTCACACAGAGCTCACCTGAGAACTTGTATCCTCCAAAAGGCAGCTCCACAGGGCTGACGTTGTAGTTGTTGATGAAGCACATCCCGGCCTTAAGAGCAGCCACTATCCTGTGAGCCTTCTGGATATCCCTGCAGGAAAACGGCAATTCAGCTGGATCCCCTCCTTCCCTGCCTGGTAATATCCACTGGAGAAAGGCCAGCAGGCCACACTGGTTTTTGAAGTCCAACCTGCCCTACTCTCTCTTTGCCTGCTTGAAGGAGGTGGCTCCAGCTCCCAAGGACACTCCAACTGCATTCAGTTTGGGAGGGCAGGACAAGGACACCAGCAATGCAGAGTGGGGCAAGTAGCCAACAGCAGCACAGCAGGCTCCTGGTGCATCCTGGAGATGCAGGCAGCAGGCCAAGCCAGGCTGGGAGGACCCCAAAGGACAGCTGGGCCCACCCAACACTTCAGGAAAAACTGGGAGATGTGCAGTCATTTACAATTTTCCCTTTTGGAAATCACCTGCTTCAGCTTTTCTGGAAGAGGATACCCATGCGCATGCTAAGGCACTGCAAGAGGAGCAGCAAATCACCACAGTATTTGCCCTCCCTAAAATGATTTCACAACACTGCCCAGTCATACCTGGTGAAGACACCACCTGCCAGGCCAAATTTGGTGGCATTGGCTCTCTCCACAACCTCTTCCTCCGTGTCAAATGGCAGGATGGCCATGACAGGCCCAAAGATCTCTTCCTTCACACACGTCATGTCATCCTTGCAGTTCCCTGGAAGCATGGCAGAGCACAAGTGCTTCAGGAGGAAGAGCAGCAGCACAGCCTGTGCATTCAGCAGCCCACACAGCCTTGGAGACAGCACCCAGCACTGCACGGCCTCCCTGCAGAGCAGCCAGGCACACCCTGCATCTCAAAAGCACCGACTGCATCATTCCTGTCAGGCCCCCCAACAGCAGATTTCCCTGGATGCAGTTCTTGGAAGCCTCAGCTCTCTCTAGTGCCCCCATCCAAGTGCCAGTCCACACTGGGGACATCACAGAGCCAGGTTACACTGAACTCAGCATTCTCAGGAGAAATTCCACAACAGCCATGGTACCATGAGTGAGATGGATCATACCTAACACACAGGGGCGCATGTAGTAGCCATTCTTCAGCTTCGGGTCATCTGGCACATATGGGTCCCCACCACACAGCACCTCTGCCCCCTGGAAAAGAGCCAGGAGAGGAAGGGATGCAGGCACATCCAGGAGCATCCTGCTTAGCTGCCACAGCTCTGGCTGGCCCTTAGCCTATCCCAACAGACCGTGCTAAGAAGTTTGTCCCTATCTTTCTCATAAGCCCCTGTTGCAGTGGGGATCCTGCCAACATACATATACCAAACCAGGAGTCCCGTGGAAAGGAAATATATATGGACAGACAGATTCTTGATAGCTGTTTCAGAGAGATGTTTATTTCTCCAGCCGCATGGCCGGGATCTGCCGAGGAACTGTTCCAGTCACTGGACCCGAGGGTCCTTTGCCCACGCAGGGAACACAAACCAACCAACGGGAACGAGGCTGAGCAGGGGCAGGGAAACCCCGTGTCTGTGCCCTCAGGGCCCCTCTCCCAGGGCTACACGGCGGGGGAGGAGACCCTGACATTTCACCCGTTTTATTTTAATAAAAGGAGAATGAAAACAACTGGATAAACATAACAAGAACAGTTTCAAAACAAAACAAGCCACCCTCCTGAGCCTTTAAATGTCTAAACAGATTCTGTGGAACATCTTAGGGCTGACAGAAGGGAGACAGAACTCTCTGAGCATGCTTTGTGGGGAAACTGAGGCAGGAGAGGGTTTAGCTTCTTCCCTCCCCCTTTTCATCCCCCACTCGGCATTGGAAAAGGATTTTTGGGGAAACAATTGGCAAAAGCATGGTTTTGTGAGGGAAACCATGGATGAAAAAACGGATTGGGAATACACTGGGGGTAATAGGACATAGGGTAAAAGGGAAAGGTGGGATTAGGAAAGGGAGACTGTAGGGGGGACTTACAATAGAGATATTGTCTAACATGACTACGATTTTTTGCATATATACTGCCTTTTACAGGAACACCATCAGGCCCAGTGACCTGCGATGCTTGTAACCCTTTTCTACCTTGTATAATTTTGAATTCCACCACCTCTCCATCTCCCAAGCTTGGGATGCATTTTTCAGGGTTATTCTTTTTAATAGCAGTTCTATGCACGAATATGTCTTGCTGGTTGCCAACAGACCGTGCTAAGAAGTTTGTCCCTATCTTTCTCATAAGCCCCTTTTACTGAAATGCTGCCATCAGGTGTCCCCAGAGCCTTCTCCTTTTCAGGCTGAACTACCCCAAGTCTCAGCCTTTCCTCACAGTGAGGTGCATTTTTCCTGTGCTGAGGGGATTCCAGAGCTGGTTGCAGTACTTGAAGTGGGGTCTCACCAGAGCATGTCAGAGGGGCAGAAAGAATTCCCCTTCACCTGCTGCCCACACTGCTTTGGATGCAGCCCAGGACACGGGTGGTTTCTGGGTGCCAGCACACACGGATGGGGCATGTCCAGCCTCTCATCCACCAGCACTCCCAAGCCCTTCCTGGCAAGCCTGCTTCATCCGCTCATCCCCCAGCCTGGATTGATACCAGGGGTTGCTCTGACCCAGGTGCAGCACCTTGTACTTGGCTCAAATCACCTCCCTGTCCTCCATGTGCCTTAACACAACTTCTAGGAGGATCAGTTCCATGATCTTCCCACAGTCACAGAGGTGAGGCTGACAGGTCTGTAATTCTCAGGGTCCTCCTGTCCACCCTTTTTGAAAATGGGTGAAGTGTTTTTCCTTTTCCAGTCACTAGAGACTTCACCTGACTGCCAGGACTTTTCAAGTACCATGGAGAATGGCTGAGCAACTACATCAGCCAATTCTCTCTGGACCCTGGGATGCATCCCATCAGATCCCACAGACTTATGTATCTAGTGGTCCAAAACACCCATTGAGTAATTCAAAAACAACCAAAAAACCCAGCTTAACTGGGAAGGCACAGGGCACAAAAGCAGCTGGCAGTGTGTTTGTCTAACAACAGAGACATTTCAGGGCAGTCACAAGGCAGCATCACAATCTCACCTGCTCCTTCGCCTGCTTGATAAAGCCCTGCACACGATTCAGGTGGGGCAGGTTGATGAGGGCTCCCATCCGTGTGTCTTCCAGAAGAGGGTCTCCAATTTTGATTTTCCGGGTGCATTTCACCACCTCCTTTGTGAAGGTATCCAGGATCTTCCTCTCCACGAACACTCGGGTGCCATTGCAGCACACCTAGGACACAGGACAGGCAGCTGAGAATAGGAAACGCAGCACTCCACAGTCCTTCCCTGCTTGGGTCCTGCTCCAGAGGCTCTTGGAAAAGCCCCTCCACAGCTGCTACAACAGCTAACTTGTCCCTGGGGACAAGGAACACAAGATTACCCTGGGGCTGTGACTGCACTGAACAGTCCTTGCTGGACACTGGTTCTGATGCCACCAGGTGGCAAAAACGCATCAGGTCACCAGTAGCAGAGACCTTGAACTGACTTCTGAATTCCCAGAAATGACCCGGCTGAGCAAATTTGCCAACAGGATTACACAAAACCTGCAGTACATGTGCATATCCCAAACTTGGGAAGGACAGAACCCTGTTCTCAGACTCAGCACACCAGGCTGTAACCTGCTGCCCCTCCAAGGGACACCAGCATGGCTTCCCCTGACCTATGAGTGCCAGACTGGTGCTCAGGGCACAGGAGCAGCTGTGCTGAGCTGGGTACTGGGTGTCAGAGAGACTCCATGTCTGGGAAGGACAGGGCACTGGCTAAGGCAACACTGCTGGGACACCCTGCACTGGCTCCTGCAAGGGCATCCCTTCTGACACTGCACAGGGAAGGGTGTGGCAAGATGGGAGCTTCAGGGCATCCCTCACTATATGAGGTCAGGCCCAATCCTGACAACACCCTGCCTCCCTGGGAAGGAGCACTCCTGCCCCACAGACACACACCTCACCCTGAGTAAGGAAGTTAGCCATGAGAGCTCCCTTCACAGCATTATCCAGATCAGAGTCCGAAAAGATGATAAGGGGGGATTTGCCCCCCAGCTCCAGGGTGACTGGCTTGATCCCTTTAGCTGCCATCTCCATGATCTGAGTGGAACAAGGACAGAAGAGATAAGTGACCCACTGGCCAAGGGGAGGCTGGTGGGGAGAGGCAAGAGTCCCAAAAGGAGAGTTCCTGCAGGACCATTCACCAACAAGAGAAGCAGCATAAAGGGCAAGCTGGGTTTCCTATATGTGCTTAGTTCAGACTGAGGACAGCGTCAGAGGGTTTGGGTTTTTTTTTTTCATGGATAAAACCAAAAAAACCTGGAGTAGCATTTGCAGGAAGTCTTGTGCTCAGTGTAAGCTGCAGGCGGCTGTAGCTGCATCTGTTGTCATTGCACCCAACAGGTACACACATGTAGGGAGCATTCAAGGGACAACATTTCCCTTCCTTCAACTCAGAATTTATTTCCAAAAGTCTTTTTTTAATTTTGGAATAATAAATTAAGGGTGAGAAACTCACAGG